>NC_056530.1:22319010-22677424 GCF_019175285.1 Sceloporus undulatus
TGTCTTCCACAAATTTGACATTCTCCCCCATTCAGTTTAATAAAGATACCACTGTTTTGTGGAATTTGGATTTTTGCTACATGGCCAACATGGCCATCCCTATTAAATGAAACTATCCATAGAGCAAAGTACAATAACATCCAAAATCCACAAAACCGATGATATCTTTATTCAACGGTTTAGCCGACGAAGAAGACGGTGGAGCTTACAAAGTTTGCATCCTGTATTTTGTGGGGTTTGGTGGTTCCAATAAAGATATCAAAGTACAATAACAAAATCCTTTTTTTGTGGATTTTGGATATTGTTGTACTACATAAATTCAGTTGCTGTTTGGCTTTGGGGAAGTGTGGATGCTGAGGTCCCAGTGCTTTATTTGAAATGATTATTTTGTGTTTCATACCAGTGAATTTTGAATACTTATTATTATTATTATTATTAATACAATCTTTAACACAAACTTGACATTTGAAACAGAAGAGGCAGTTGCAAACAACAACCGTTCAACAATCAAACATAATAATAATAATAATCTTCAACTCTTACTCTTTGCAAGATAATTCTTCGCAGGACTCATTGAGTCGCACATTTGCAACACAACAAACGTCAAAGCAAGTTCCCAAAAAAATTATAATCTTAAAATCTGAGGTTGCTTTTTGATTCAGATTCAATCTGGACCTATCAGTGTTTTGGAAACAATTTGTTCGTGACACACCATCATTTAATTACAAAATAGCTTGCTAAGTCTATTTGGGCAATCTATATATACAAAATAAAAGAGACATCCCTGTTTAGTAAACAGCTGTTTAACTACAGGATATAATCTCATTACCCAAAAATGTGTTGCGTTTTTGGACTCCTTCTCTCTCTCTCTCTCTCTCTCTCTCTATATATATATATATATATATATATATATATGGGACTTCCATGTTTTGTTAACAATTCATTAGTTACAGGCCAAATTCTAATTATATATCTAGCATACTGGAAGAAATCCAAAACTCTGCCACTGTGGACTATTGTTGGTGGTTAACATTCTTCATTATAAAAGGCTTTGGGAAAAGAGTCTTCTCTTATGGACTGTTGGCTGCTCTTCTTGTTCTGCCACAACCATAATGAAATCATGTATATATTCTCTCAGTGTGTGTGTGTGTGTATTGTAGGTGTAATGGGCTAAATGATATCCAGAGCATGTGCTTCTGCTCAGGACCCACTTTGCTTCTGCATTATACAACCGTCTACTTTATATAGATGGTAATTTTAGACCCTGGCGCCTTGGTCCTCCATAGCCTTAAGAAAAGGAGATCTCTTGCAAACTCAGCAAGAGACGCTCTTCTGTCTCCTGCCAACTCAAGCTTGATTTCTAACAAGCTTCCCAATGTGTCTTCCCAGAAACTGTCTCAGAAAAATCAAGGAATAAAGTGCCAGGTTACAGCTGGTTGTTAAGATAATGAAAATAATGGCTATATATGATGCAAGTAACTTTAAAGCAGATGGCGAAGACATTGGAATTGAACCCTGCTCTCCTTAGTCCAACATTCAAACCACTTCACCACTCTCTATAGATTATAAAGTTTTATCCTCATGGATCTAGGGCTGCATCTACATTGCAAAATGGATGCAATTTGACACCGCTTTATCTAGCATGGCTCCACGCTCTGGAATTCTAGGATTTGTAGTTCTGTGAGATATTGAGGCTTCTCTGTCAGAGAGCTCTGGTGCCACAAACTACAAATGTTGCAGCAGCCTAGGACATTTGCACATGCCACTAGAGAAATCTAGTGGGTTAAATCCGCATGTGTGAGCCTGACTTGTTTCTCCATTTTGAGTAACCCTTGAAAGAGAAAGAAAGGTTTTCACAAAGTTTTTCTGGTTTCTGATTCCTATTAGGCATGTATTTAATTCTTCTCACAGTAAGCCTGAAATGACCCGAGTTCAGAAGTGTGCCAGATACCTTGTCTGGAAATCGCCTCTCGGGATGTGGACAGGTCAGCTTGCCGATTTGCTATTAATGAGAAGAGTCTGTTGCTCATTAATTTTAAAAAATGCAGATCCCTTGCCAGGCAGACATTTTCGAGGCACGTAGCTTTGTCAAGGCCACCTCTTCTGTTCTCAAGGCTTGGCTGAATCCAGCAGCAGCATGCAAACCCTTGGACCATGCGCATCCTAGTTTTGAAATTTAGAAACTGGAAGGATAAATTGGCAGCCATGTGCCTCATTAAGAGATGCTTCCGACTCAGAAGTGTCTTTGTTGTTCAAAGAGCTGGCGATGGCCTATAAAGCCTTATATGGCTTGGGTCCAGGATATTCAGAGAACTGCATCTCCCTTTCTGAGTCTGTTAGACCTCTGAGATTGTTAGAGAGGACCTTCTCAGGCTCATTTGATGGAATCAAGGGAGAAGGCCTTCTCAGCAGCTGCTCAAAGTCCCTCCCTAGGATAGCCCTGTCCTTGCTATTTGAACCTTTGCAAGATGCCTTCCGTCCCAGATTGGGGGAAAGACAGGATATAACAGAAATAGTAATAATAGTAATAACAATCTCATCCAAGAACTGGAGGCATAAACTGCAGAACAAGAGAATTCAGAGATCAGTACCCTGGATAGTTCATGAGAACATCTTCCAACAATATCATGGCTGGATTGCCAAGTGAGAAGTTGGATTCAGGACCTATAAAATTTATTGCTGTTGCTGTGTGCCTTCAAGTCATTTCTCTAAAATGCTCCCCAGTTTGTGTGCCGGGAAGATGGAGCCAGGGATCTCAATACATGCTTGAAGTGGTTCAACCACAACCTTGCTGGCTGTTGTTGTGCGCCTTCAAATTGGCTCCGACCCACGGCAACCCTAAGTCAAACCTATCACTGGGTTTCTTGGCAAAATTTATTCAGAGATGGCTTTGCCTTTGTCTCCCTCTCAGGCGGATTTCCATGTCTGAGCAGAGACATGAACCTTGTTGTAGTCCAATGCTCAAACCACTGCACCACACTGGAGGTTGTTCTAAACCTAGCGAATGCTTAGAAGAGTCTCCTTCTTTGAAGGTTTTTAAACAAAAGTTCAATGGCCATCTGTTAGGGGTGCTTCGATTGTGTGTTCCTGCATGGCAGAATTGGGTCAGACTGGGTGGCCCTTGGGGTCTCTTGTAACTCTGTGATTCTCTACTTGAGTACCAGCAGGAATCCCATCATGGAAGAAAAGAAAAGGAGCAGAGATGGTGTATTTCATATATAGACACTAAAAGCAATTTGGCTCAAGCTCAAGAAAGAATTTCCCAGAAGTTGCAGAAAATCTAAAAGAACCTTTTTTGGGAAAGAGCTGAAATCTACCAGCAAGTATGGAAGCAGAAGTAGTCTCTTCCAACAGTATGATTCTGTACTTGGGTAACAGCAGAAATTTCATCAGGAAAGGAAAGGAAGAGAGCAAAGATGGTGTATTTCATATACAGACACATATAAGCCATTTGACACAAGCTCTAGAAAGGGTTTCCCTGAAGCTGCAGAAAATCTAAAGGAGTTTTCCATGAGTTTTTCAGGCTGCGTGGCCTTGTTCTGGAAGAATTTATTCCTGATGTTTTGCCTGCAACTGTGGCTGGCATCTTCAGAGGGACCTAAAAGAGCTTTTTTGGGAAAGAGCTGAACTCTGCCAGCGAGCGTGGAAGCAGAGAAAAGACGCAGAGAGAAGGTTGTATTTTGGGCCGTCTCCTCCCTTGGCCTGAGCTTAGCTTTTCCAGATGGTTCCAGGGAAGGAGGCATGAAATCAGGAGCTGGAGGTTGACAGGAAGAAGGGAGAAGGCCTGCACTTGCCTAATTGCCCACATTCTCACAATCATTACCAAACCTCCTCCTTAATTGCCAGCTTTGCCCTCGCTCAGGGGGCAACAAACATTCCCTCCACAAGACATAGCAAGAAAAATGTGCCTTAATTGTTCCTCATTTTACAAAGCGGGTGGAGGAATGTGCACAAATAAGCCACAGGGCAGCAGCAGAAGCGATAGCACCCTCCTTTCCTGCCTGGGCACAACGCTTTGATGGGATCCTCGTGGTCTCTGGACCTGTCGCTTCAGGACTGAAAGGCTCCCTTCTCTTTGATGAAGCCAATGAGAGAAAATTAAACCCTGGCTGTGCCCTTTCATCTCCATCTTAACTGCACACGCTCTTGCCCATCCTTCAAAATCATCATGCCAGGGCACAGCTCGAATACCACAGCCTGCAAAAGGCTTCTTGGAAAAGAAAACGTGGGCACTGAGATGGTTTGTATTACTCAAGATTGTTGGTCCCATCATGTGCAGTTGGGTATGTTGCAACTTGTAGGGCTTCCGAAAGGAACAGTGGAAGGACATAATGATCTTCAGTATTAGTGCCCAGAGGGCCTTGGATCAAGGGAAGTGCAATTCAGAACATGAGATCCATTGCTGAAGAAGAGTCACATGCTAGCAAAAGTCCAAAACACAATGTTTCAGACCGCTTTAACTGCCATGGAAACATCCTCTGGAATTCTGTGGTTTGCAGCCATGAAAATGCAATGAGGGGCTTGTGTGATCCCAGAGCTGCACTTTGCCTACCTTTGTTTTATAAATCCGCCTCTTAGTGTCATCTCTGTTTGCCTACCACAAGTTGTACGTCATCATGGAATCTGTTGCATAGCAGACGTAAGGAAAGGGAAAGACTTTCCTCAAGCTTGTCTGGCTCCATTCCCCCTGAAAACACCTGCCTGCGAATTTTCTCATTGGAAAAACTGGTTTTGTTGACCCTCGGCCTTGAACTATCACTTGCGCCCCAGTGAAAAGGTCACCTCCTGGCAGCGACCAGAGTTTGCTCAGTCGGCTTCATTTCGCACGGTGACTCAGGCTCTTTTGTTCCTCTGCCCTTCTTGTTTGTTGATTTTTCCAGGGAAAGGCCAATGCTGGGTTTGGTTTGCAATGTGTTCGGTTGGTGTGGCGGCTCAGGTACCTGCCTCTGCCTGCGACGTAGGACTTCTCTGCTGAATGGATCATCGTGTTCTTGCTGTTTGTGCCAACAACTGAACGGCTCCAGAGACTATTATTGCCAGTTTAGTTTTATGCCTATGTCTGCCTTCAGAAATACAAATATCACATTCCTTCCAACATTGCATACATGAAAAATGGGACATATTCCCAAGTCAACTCCGATTCATGGCAATCTTGAGGATGAGACATCTCCAAGACCTTCTGTCCTCCACTGCTCTGCTTAGATCCTCAGACCTGTGATCTCCTTAACAGAGTATGGTCTTCCTTTCTTTCTGCACTTTCGACACCTTCCTCTCTTTCCACCTTTCCTACCATTATTGTCTTTTGCAGTGTGCCTTCTCATGATGTGGCCAAAATACAACAGCCTCAGTTTGATAATCTTGCCTTCTGGGGAGATTTCTGGCTTGATCTGTTCAAGGACCCATTTGTTTGGCTTCTTGTCAGTCCACAGTATCCTTGGCACTCTTCTCCAGTACCACATCTCAAATGAATTTATTTTCTTCTTGTCTGCTTTCTTCACTCTCCAACTCTCACATTCATACATAGTGATAGGGAATACTATGGCTTGGATGGTTCTAATTTCGGTGTTTACCAGCACCCTTGTTAGGCAGAGAGCACTGGCATCCATTGTGGGCTGACAGCAGATATGGGTTATCTCTCCTAATATTTTTTGGGGAGGCCGGGAAGCTTGAGGGTCAGATCAAGACTGAAGATGAAGGCAGGCAAGGAAACATTTGAGGCTGCATGTGGCCCGCACATCATATTTTCCCCCACTGTAGATCTTCTGCAGAACCAGTGCAGTGTAGGGGTTTGAGTGTTGGACTATGACTCTGGAGACCAGGGTTCGAATCCCAGCTCAGCCATTTAAGTCACACTATCTCAGTCTCAGAGGATGGCAATGGCAACCCCCCTCTGTAGAAACATGCCAAGAAAGCCCCATGATAGGTTCACCTTAGAGTCGCCATAAACTGGAAATGACTTGAAGGTGCACAACAAGAGATCTTTCGAAGGCAGATGCCTCTTCTTGTTTCTTACGTGAGACCTTCAGGCTACAAAACATGTCTCAGCATACTTTCCAGAGTCCTTTCACTGCTAGGGCACCTGTTCATTTCACAATGCTTTCCCCCCCTCATTGTTTTGGAAACAGGTTTTGGCTAATTCAGCCCAAAGCTGTTTTTAAATGTGCCTTTTTAATTTCTATGGTAGCACACACATGCCAACATCTCGCTTACGAAACTCGGTGCACACCTATGCCTGGCTCCTGTTTTAGCAACTAGGAATCACTTCCTCAGGCTCACCAACCCCACAACCACATCTTACCAAAAGGACTATTTTCTCTGCTAAATGGTAAGAGAGTTGGCCCTGCCCTAGATTTCCCTGCGTTGGATGGGAAGTGAAGAATGCAATCGTTCTTGGGGCTGAAAAGATATATTGGAAGATACCATAGTTGTTGCAGGGTATAATTTCAGATATAATAATCATATCTGCTGCTTGTAAAATCTCAGGCGGTGCACACCCCTTTTGTTTCAACGTGTTTGCTGACTGCCATGTCTGTGAGGCACTGTATCTGCTCCAGGTTTGGAATAGTTTGCAAGTAGCTTTCTGGGGGGCTGAGCCTATTTTGGGGAGAGGGTTTAGCACCCCAGAGAGCTTTAAAGGACTTGAAGGCATGCAACAACAAGTAGATTCAGTCCCTGACACATTAGGCTATATATATATATATTGAGAAGCACTGCAGAAACAATCCAGTTTGAGACCACTTTAACTACCCTGGCTCAATGCTAGAGAATTCTAGGAAGTGTAGTTTTGTGAGACATTTAGCCTTCTCTATCAGAGAGCTCTGGTGCCATGACAAACTACAATCCCCAGTATTCCCTAGCACTGAGCCTGGGCAGTTAAAGTGGTCTGAAGTTGGGTTATTTCTGCAGTGTGTTTCCAATGTTCCTTAGTATAAGACTCAATAAGACTGAGTATAAGATGGAGTATAAGACACCGGAGAGTTTGGTAAAGTTTATTATTATTGTTGTTGTTATTGTTATTATTATTGTCATTGTCATTATTATTATTAATCCCAGAATTGCCTAAGCAGTGTTGACTATGGCCAACCTAGCTGGAGTTTTCTGGGAGCTGTAGTCCAAAGAAATCAAAATTCATAAGCTTGGGTCCCCTGCTTCTAATAGTTGCTGCCCTGCATCTTTTCAGCCATGTATGGCTGGTGGCTGTCCAGCTGTTATCTCTCAGACTCATTGCATCAGCCAGTCAAGGAAGTGGGAGATCCGGGAACAGGTTTTTAGCCACAAAACGCCACTAGCAGCAGAGCAATGAAATAGCTGTCTCAGTTGCATCAGTGCAGTTCTTGAATCCTGCAGCAAGATATCCCCAAGAGACAGCTGAGCTAACCTGCCCAGCTTCACACCCTGAGCCCCACTTCCCCTCCTCTGGACATCTGTGCTCCAGGACACAGTCATGGCAGTTAAAGTGGTGTCAAACTGCTTTATTTCTGCAATGTGGATACTCCCTGGGTCTCTCTTGCATTCTAGAACAAACAACAACAAAGAGTCTTGTGGCATTTTAAAGGCTAGCAGATTTTATCTGACACTTTTGGGGTCTGTGCTCCATTTCATCCAGTGCTACAACTGCTTTTGTTCTGCAACAGATGAACACAGCTGCTTCACTCACCAACCTGAAAATCTGTGTCCCAAGACAACACTTTAACTCAGCCTCTCCTAATTTGATGCCCTCCAGCAGTGTGGGACTGATGGGAGTTGAAGTCTGACACATTAGGGCAGCACCGAGTTGTGAAGAGGTCGCATAAGAAGTTGGCTGCATGATATTTTCTAGACCTAAGTCTACTTAACCAAATGCATGTGAGGAAGTACTGAAGTCTGCGAAAGCTCATGCTGCCAACTCAGTTGCAAAGGTGCTACAAGAGCTCTCTAACAACACATATAGATATTAAGCTAGTCAAACCCAACAAAGATAAGGGGGAAATGAAAACATCACCTGTTTAACTTCTACACAGCAGTCTGCTGTTAAAGGCACAAGCACTATGCCAGTTAAAAGAAAAAAGTACCCAAAGCCAACCCTCCTTGTGTGGCTTTGTGGTTTGAGTGTTGGACTGCAACTCTGGAGACCAGGCTTCAATTCCCCGCTCAGCCATGGAAACCCATTCGGTGACCTTGTGCAAGTCACACGCCTTCAGCCTCAGAGGAAGGCAATGGCAAACCTCTTCTGAACAAATCTTGCCAAGAAAAAACCATTACAAACTGTACCCCCCTCCTCTCCTTATAAAGAATCAAAGGGTGGAAAAGACCAAGTCAAGGATGATCAGTGCCTGCTACTTCCCACCAGAGATTGCAGGACTATTGCTTGCTAACATTTCAGACAGTGGCAGAGAATCAAGGGAACGAATCTTCTTCGAACTCCATGCCCCAGCCGCATCTCTCCTCCTTGAAGGTCACACTTGCAGTGCTACAACTGACGTGAGAGCCTTCTGTAAATGAAGCAAGTGTCACATTCTCTTAGCCAGAAGAACTGGCTGTTCAAGCAACTTTGCAACAGAGCTGCAACTCTTTGGAACGGATGTCCTGGGAAAAAAGAGAAGGGTGCCAGTAGTTGCAATTTGAAATCCCTTTGAGAAAGAAAGAATCCTATCCAGAGAACAGGACATGGAGCAATGGATTCAAGCTACAGAAAAAGAGACTCCATTTAAATATTAGGAAGAACTTCCTGACAGTAAGAGCTGTCTGATAGTGGAAGATGCTGCCTTGGAGGATGGTGGAGTCCCCTTCTTTGGAGGTCTTTAAACAGAGGCTGGATGGCCATCTGTTGGGGATGCTTTGATGATGTATTCCTGCATGGCAGAATGGGGTTGGACTGGATGACCCTTGGGGTCTCTTCCAACTCTCTGATTTGGACTGGATGACCCTTGGGGTCTCTTCCAACTCTCTGATTCTATGAGCATAAATTGAAGCCAGCATTAACAACAAAGCAACACAGCAGACCCAACATCTTATTAAAATAATGCACAGTACAGCCAGTGCCCTCCAGTGTGTGCTGGATGGAGATGCTGGGTGTCATTGTCCAATCTTTCTGGAGTGCACCAGGGTCCAAGGAGGCTGCTCTGGAAATGTAGGTCCAGCACAGTGTTTATTTGCAGTATAGGATGGAGCAGTTTGGGCATTAAGGCTGCCCTCTGGTGGTTAATGGTGAAAGCTGGCTCCTTAACCCAGGTGAACTTTGCCACTGGTCACCAGGAGTCAGGTTGGGTCAACTGGCTCTGGCCCAGCCAGGGCTCAGGGCAGCTGTATTTGAGACTGAATCTTGTCATGAGACAGCAGAGATAACACAAGGCAAACAAGGATGCAATTTGCAAGCCCTTAGCCCTTTTTGAAGCAATCATGGCCAATCTGGAAGCCTCGTGACCCACCTGTTTATATACGGCTTTAAAATCAGAAGATAGATAGATTCCAAGGTCACGTTGACTTTTGGGAGGGTTTAGGATTGCAGGCAAAAAGATCAGAGGTGTAACCAAACCCTTCCAGCATTAGACTTGGGGTGAGAGGTATGTCCTGGCAGTAACCTTTCGTGGGCAGGCATGTACACTTGTCAGTTTCTGCAAGAGGTCTTCTGTCCAGGTGCCCCAGAAGTGAGCATGACCAAGACCTACCAAAGAAGGGTGGGCTGAATGGCTGGTTACCAAGAAAAAGGAAGAATTCACTTCCAGACAAGGAAGAATAGCTGTTGCTGTTGTGCAACTTCAGATCATTTCCTATTACACATACCTTAAGGTGAACATAACACAGATGTTTCCTGGCAGTATTTCTTTTGAAGTGGCTTGCCATTGACTTCTTCTGAGGCTTGTCATCCACTGGGTTTCCATAGCTGAGCAGGGGTTTGAATCCTGGTCTCCCTGGGTCCAATACTCAAACTGCTGCATCAGACTGGCTCTTGCCTTCAAGTCGATTCTGATTTATTATGATCCTCTCAGAAGGTTTTTAGAAAGGTTTGCTCTAAGGAATTTTGCCCTTGCCTTCCACTGAGGCTGAGAGAGTGGGACTTGTCCAAAGGGCCCCAGTGGGTTTCCATGGCCAAGCAGGAATTCGAACCCTGGTCTCCCAGACTCCTAGGGTCCAACACTCAACGTACTACACCATGCTGATTCTCATGCCTCCTTCCATTTTAAGAGAAGGGGTGTAGCAACTCCCAGAATGACATTTTGATCATCTGTCTAAATTTAATTTAATAAAAACATGACCCTAAAGCTGCTAGAACTGAGACAAGCTCTCTTGGCCTGTACCAACCAGCTTTGGAAAGTGGGTGAATCTTTGGGCTACAACTCTTAGCATGGACTATCCAAAGAGCTTAACTCTTCCACACTCATGTATGAAACACTTAAGTGCAGAGCTTGACTCCACCTCTGACTGACCTCCATCACTGTATGGACCTGGCTTGTTCTTGCTGTGTGCCTTTAAGCCATTTCTCACCTATGGAATCCTCAGGCCTTCTGGGGCTGAAAGTGTATGACTTGGCCAAGGTCTCCCAGTAGGTTTCCACGGCTGAGTTGGAGAGTTGAACTCAGTCTCTACAGTCCTTCCTGCTGTGAAGTATATTTGATCCCAACCCTTCCAAATGCTGTAGGAATCCTCAGCTAAAACATTTCAGATAGAGACTGGATAGGCCACCTCTTGGGATGCATCAACTGTGGATCCCTACACCACTGGGGTTTGATCCTTAGTGTCTCTTCCAGTTTTTAGTGTCCCTCTGCTCATCACCACAGGACTAAAGCCCCAAGAAAACCCTTTCTTCTAGATACACAGGGAAAAATTATTCTGGGTTTAAATGTTCCATAGATGCTTTATTTCAGTACATCACTTGACTGGCAGTACAACTGCTTGTCACAAACATACACACAGACACAGACACGGTTATGGTCCCTCTTCTACTGCAGACCCGGCGCAAGACATTTACATAAATGAGTGAGGAAGGGGGCAGCGGGCAGGTGACACGGTGGGCAGAGAGAGGTGGGGTTGTGGATGACAGCCAGAGGGGAGTGGACTGGAGCTCTCTCCACTTCTAATCCCCTTACAGAAATGCAGCTCGTTCTTGACCTGGAATCTCTCCACCTGCCCACCTGTTTGTCATTTGGGGGGAGGGGGGGAACGGAGCTATAAATCTAAACACACCCCCAATTCACGTCGGCTCCCCTGATCCCCACCTCCAGCTATGGGTTAAGTGGCCAAATTTGCTCTGAGCAAGTCACTCATTCAAGGAACCAGTTGAAGAGAGATGAGCCCAGAGGGGTGGAGGGACTGCGAGATCCAGCAAGGATTGCTCCAACCTGACCAATTCCAGACTTGCTGCGTCTCATTCCAAGGACTGCAACATGAGGAGCTGCTTCAAGACTTTGGTCTGACTGGTCTCTCGGATCTCCCCGGCTAAGAACATCTCGTCCACCACGGTGTAGACCTGTAACAGAAAATAACATTTCTCCACTTAGCCAGGAGTGCCATAAGAAAAAGACAGAATAGAGTGCACCAAAAACTGCTCTCGTTTGCTTTGAGAGGGAGGAAGGGATTGCAAGGCACAGCCAGCCACAGGCAGCAGGGAAGCTGGAGTGGGGAATCATGGAACTACACTCCCTGAGCTTAGAAGAATGTTAATTTGGCGGAATCACTGTGAAACCTCAGCCATCTGGGAGTTGCTCTCCAGAAAACGGTACTTTCTCTATGCTCCCATATATTGGTGGGGTCCTGTTCGTGACAGTTAAGAAACACATTTTTCTACTATCTTCAAAAAATTATTGGGATATTCTTTCTACCCCTAGAGTAAAGGCTCCTCTCCATCATCCACTACATTAAGTATAGTGGGCCTGCCATATCCAAGGCCTAGCTATCTACAGACTGCAGCATCCATGGCCCACGAAGGCCCATATTATTCAATGCCACTGCATGCTTGTGGATGCATTAGTGTGGAAATGCACATGTCGCCACCTACTGAATAATATGGAGCTTGAGTACCTGTATTTTGCCTATCTGTTGGGAAGGACCCTCAGAACCAAACTCTTGTGGATGAGAAAGATCTACAGCCTTATATGGCTACAGACACCATCTTGTGGCAGGGCTGGCACTCCCAACCCGTCCCTCACTGGTGCCACATTCCTTGGTTTTCTTGAGAAACCAGCCTTTCCCTTAATTTTCTAATGGGAAGATTCAAGGCAAAAACCCACCTTGTAGAAGTTGAACACCAGGTCGAGTTCACAGACATTGTGGAAGTATTCATTTAAGACCTGTTACAGAAAAAGAAATCAGGTTTTCATGTGGAGCCACTGTGTTGTGTTAGGACAGTGCATGTGTGCAGGGCGACTACTGTGACTGCCAATAAAGCCTCTGCACACACCCTGTTTTCAGGAAATGGAACATGGCTAAGAGGCTGTTCGCACCTGCTTCTCACATAGATGGCTCCATCACCAGCCTCTCCACCAAAAAGGAATGCATGAGGGATGATAGCTAAATCCTAATTGGAAAACCTTTCCCTGTGAGGAGACAATATTGGCTGTACCTCCTGTTTATCGTGAGCACCCCCCACCTGGATGCAATCATCCATTTACTCCCTAGTAAGCTACCTTCCTCTCCTTGGGACCTTCAGTGGCCCAGAAGTGATGGACAAAATGTACAAACAGCCAGACCTCCTGCTCCAGTCAAGATGCAGCCAGCCACTGGCAGCAGAAGCAGACTGGAGAAGCAAACTCTGGAACTTCACTTTCTGGGCCATTTCACACCAAGCAATTATAGTGAGATGATTCCACTCAAACTGTGATGACAACACGACCATCATTTTATTCATTTATATCCCACCTTCTTTTGAGGTGAAGAGTTTGTGACATGGCCAAGCTCATCCGGTAGGTTTCCACAGCTGAGTAGGGATTTGAACCCTGGTCTCCTAGACCAACACTCAAACCACTACAGCATGCTGGCTTTCATAATGTTCCTTACTATGAACATGGTAAACAGCACTGCGCAGGTGCAGTGAAACCCATTTGTATGATTTGCAGAGACCACGAAGAAGAAACTCACTTCCACAAAATTGTGAATGGCTTCTAGGTAAGCCAAGTTGTTGTCGTTCACATCTACACAGATGCAGAAATAGAGACCTGCGTAGCGCCTGTAGATGATTTTGAAATTGCGGAACTAGAAGAAAAAGAGAGAAAGACAGCTGTTGAAAGATGATGGGATATACATCATGAGTGTTTGCTATGAATTAAGTTAGCCTTGGACAGGTGGATGAAGCTGTGCAGGACTGAGGGATGCTTTCTTTATAGAACATGGAGCCCCATTTTTCTTTATTTTAAAATCTTCAAATAAGTTAACAGTTATAGACAATTTCAGTACTGGAATAGCCACCCAATAACCGCCAAAGTGGTATTTAAAGCACTGTATAAGTAGCACATTTCACATTAAAAGTCGCAATGGAACCCTGTAGCACCTTAGAGACTAACTGCAAGAAAGACTTTTGTAGCCTACACTTTTGTGGTTTCCAGCCCAATTCATCAGTCCACAAGAGATTGTGCTAGAAATTTCATTTGCTCAATTAGTCTCCAAGGTGCTATGGGATTCCTTCCTATCTTTCAACGCTGAAACAGATGAATGTGGCTATGTCTTTGATAACCTGAGCCATCCAATGCAACTGCACTACAAGGAAATGCAAGTTGAGTCCTCCCAGAAGCATGGCAGATCCAGATGGCAAGGGAAGCCACACACAGTCCATTTGCATGGATACATTACCTCAACGAAGTTGGTGTGCTTTGCGTCTCGGACAGTGACCACCGCGTGGACCTCTTCAATTAACTTCTGCTTCTCATCGTCATCAAACTGCATGTACCACTTGGCCAGGCGTGTTTTGCCGGCCCGGTTCTGGATCAGAATGAAGCGGATCTGTCAACCAAGGAAGAGAATGGATTAGAGAGGGCTGGGACTCAAGAGGTGTTCCTCCTGCTACCACTATCTCAGGTATGTTTTTTATCCAAATTATAACCACTACCACAATTTGCTTCTAGAGAATACAAAAAGAGAGAACCTTCTATCATTACAAGGAGGTAATAAGGAACATTTCCATGCATGCCTTGTGGGTCAAGACACAAGCCCATAGCAAGAAGACATTCAGAGACACAAAGGCCAGCCTCAGTCATTCTACTCAGTGGCTGCAACTGGAACGGACTGCCTCATCCCATTTACAGGTGTGTGCACAGGCTGCAATACTATCAATGCAGACCAACTAGAAGAAAGCGAGGTCAGATCAAATATTCAGGAACAGATGCTGCAAGCACCTTCCTCCAAGTACAGCTGGCATCTATATCAATGGATTCAACCGCCTATGGCTTGGATGTATTAAAAAAGCAAATCTAGATTTTGCAATTTTATATAAGGGACACCATTATTACTACCCCATTGTATATAATGGGACTTGAGCATCCATGGATTTTGGTATCCGCAAGGAATCCATGAACCAAAACCCACCGGAACCCAAGAACCCACTGTATGTTTTGGGGGTTTTTCCCCCCTCACAAAACACCCAAGTGACCTACAAGCATGATGGAAATGACTAGCATTTAGAGCTTGATCTAATGCATGCTTACTCTGGCGTAGGTCCACTTGCCTTCAGTGGCATTTACTACCAGGTGAGGCCATGTAACTGTAAAAATGTGCAGCTCTGGGGTATAATATTCACAGCATTTCCAAGTCCCTCTCCCCATATTGGGAAAACTTACTACTACAAGTCAAACATCTCCTGCCTGATACTAGCAGCAACTTCCTTCCTTCCACATCCGTTGCTGAATTAAATGTAGATTGTTCATTGGGGATATCCTTTAAGCGTCTCTCAGAGAGAAGAGGAGCCTGCTTCTGTGTAACTCCATGCTTGCGTAGCTCCTCTTCCTGCTGAGTGTGTTGGTGAGATAGGAAAGGGACCCACCCTGATGAAAAGAGCCAGTCTTGCAGACTCAGCAAAGACAAACAACCGACGGCTTGCGATCTGTTCCAGCACCACACAAAGAAAAGTCCTTTTATACAGCCAAAACAGAACAAACGGCACATTGGGCACCCATTTTCATGTGGACGGGGCTCCTGATTCATCAGGGAAGGCATCCAAGCCGTCTCCCCATCCCAGGCCCTGTACAAAAGCGCATCTCTTGCCAAGAGGACCAGTCACTAAGTGTGAGAGGATGCCATCCCAATGCAGGCAGCAGTAGAGACGCAGCCAGGCCATATGAGTGGGGCTCCTCTGATGAGAAAATGAGCAAGTCTCAGGGCAACACAAGAAGAAGAGGCAGGCAGTGTAAATCTGATCCCACAGGCCTAGGCCTCCTGGCTCTTAACATGGAGCAGCAGCCGTGGCAGAGGTTCAAGAATACCACAAAGAAAAGCGGTCCCGATTATCTGATGGGCTGATATAACGGAAAAGGGCTTTCACAGAAAAGCCACAAGGGAAATGAGAATTACACAACTTCCTCCATATTTCTTCCCTTTCAAATTTCTCTCCCCCGGCAGGAATTTGCCAGAGAAGAAATGCCACAGATCCATAAGCTGTGAATAGGCTATATCTTTTTCTCTCTGAGAACAGATGCTTCCAAAGAACCCAGTGTTCAAGGAATATGTGTAACTCACATTGTTTTTAGCACTCAGATGCTAAAATCTGTGCAGAGAATGATCCTGGTTTCAAATTGTGCAGCAGAGGATCCATGTGAAATCAAGTCCAAAACTCCAACACAAAACATCCACCGTTTATTTCCTGAGATCTCACATTAAACCATCTGAGGACAAGGCAATTCCAAGTAAGCAAGCCAAGCTGTGTCGGGTGGCTAGAGTTTCTTCCCATCTCATAAAGGGGTCTGGACATAACCTCCGAACACAGACTTAGTGCCAAATGCATCAGACAGATTTAATAAGATTCTTTTAGTGCAACAGACAGATAGATGTAACATTTCTAGTAAGCCATTTTTTTTGGGGGGGGGGTCCCCTTTTTTCTTTACTACACAAATAAAAGATTGACTCTCCCTTATTTGGAATTCTGAAACCCAAAATATCCCAAAATCCAAAACACTGCAGAAATAATCCTGCTTTAACTGCCCTGGCTCAATGCTAGGGAATTCTGGGAACTGTAGTTCTGTGAGACATTGAGCTTTCTGTGCCAGAGAGCTCTGGTGCCACAATAAACTACATTTCCCAGGGTTCCCTAGCATTGAGCCCAGGGCAGTTAGAGCGGTCTCAAACTGGGTTATTTCTGCAGTGTGTTCTGGACCTTAGTCCTCTTGGCTTCCAGGGAGCCAAGGAGCCTATGGGGCATAGATATAGATGATGATGATGATGATGATGGGGAGCAGGAAAATATCTGAATTACTTTGCAGTCTTTAATTACTCTTACCTCCCTCCATTTGGGAACCTTAGAAGTGCCCCCTTCCCTGGCTGAGGCTGCCCCCCAAACCTAAAACATGACCCCTTCCCATAAAAAAGAGACACCCTTCTCACCATAATGGTGGCTGCCCTTAAGCCTTCTTTCCGCACAGGAACTCTGGGGCAGCTGGCTCCTCTCCCCTCCACCGGATATCCGGCAAACCTGCTTCTCGCCCCTGAGCATGCCGGGAGTTGTAGTCTAAGATAGAGGAAGAGAGTGAAGGAAAGCGTCCCCGCCCACAAAGGCTTGCTTCCGCGGTGACGTAATGCGCGGTGACCTCGAGGCGTGCTGGGAGGTGTAGTTTTTTCGCGCCTTGCAGAAGGACAGACTAGGAATACAGTAGACTCTTTCATAGACTGTGAGGCTGTTCCCGCTGCTCTCCACTAGGGGGAGCTCGAGTCACGCGGCGCTGAAGCGAAGCCGGGGAGTGGCCTTTAGGAATGGAGCCGGGCTCTTCGCACTTTTGGCGGCAGAGCTTTACTCGAGCCCCAGGCTTGGCAAGGCCTAGTAGGCCTCTGGGCCCAAGGGGTGGTAAATTGGCCATAACGGAAGGGGACGCTCTCGCCTCAGGAGAAAGGGCGGAAATAACCTCCTGAGGAGAAAGAGGATGGAAAAGTAAATGATTAAAATCTTTATTTGCAAATAATCTTTAATATCTGGCGTTCTTAGGTAAAACGCTATTCTGCTTAACAAATGATTGATGCAATAACGTAAAACATTTCCATCTGACCAGTAAAGGCAAATATTCCAAGATCCATAAAACAAGCAAACACTGAAATCCAAAACAGTTCTGGTCTGAAGCATTTAGGATAAAGGAGACTCAGCCTGTATCGTTTATGCTGGCTATTGGTTGTAACAGATGAAATGAAATAAGTGAAATGAAATGATTCGTTGATAATGCTTTGCCATTGGTGCCCAAAACGTTCAGGGCAATTCTGAGCAAAAATCCCCGAGGAAACCTCAACTGCGTTGGAGTCTTGGGAGTCCAAATTGGTCAAATTGTTGTGGGCCCAGAATCCCTTAAAGAGCACAGTTTGGGGACCACTGACCTAGAGATCCCTAGAGAGGACACAGTGATCAAACTGCAAATGATCCAATCCACCAAAGTCAAAACCAACTTCACTCCAGACACTTCCATGCCAACACTCTCAGAAGATGCCGGCGAAACGTCAAGAATACATTCCCGAAAACCCCACAGAAAACTAGGGATGCCAGCCGTGAAAGCCTTCGACTTCACATGGCTGTAATACTTTGGGAGGCATTGGTGCTATCCCCATCATCGCACACAATAATTTGGCAAGAAAAGAAAGAATCCCAAGCACTGAACTTAAAAACAAAACCTGTAATATTTGACCCTCCCTCCTCAGTCACCCTAAAACCGGGACATCCGCCTGCGAACTCCTCTAATGAGTCAAATCCTACTCATTGTTATCTGTGTTGATGTACAGCTTCCTGGCCTAAGGCTGGCGTTTGGTGAGATGTGCCCAGGATGATAAACATGCCAGCTTCCCAATGCCAGTTGACAGTTGCCTCCCACTCTTAGGTCCAAAACACAATGCAGAACGGATAATAGATAACCCAATTTGAGACTGCTTTAACTGCCTTGGCTTGGTGCTAAGGGATCCTGGGAGTTGAACTCTATTGTGGTTTGTTTCCAAATCTCCCAGTGGATGCCAAAATCCATGGATGGTCAAGTCCTATTACACACAAATCTGTAGTAAAATCAAGCTTTGCCTTTTGGACTGAGTTTTTGTGGCTATTTCAGAGCCGTGGTTGGCTAAACCCATGGATGCAGAATCTGTGAATAGGGAGGACCAACTGTATCTTGGGCTGCGTCCGTACTGCAGCAATAATCCAGTTTGACACCACTTGGTTCAATGCTGTGGAATCTTGGGAACTGTAGTGTGTTGTGGCACCAGAATTCTCCGACGATAGAAGGCTAGAGAGCTGACTAAACTCCATAGCACTGAGCCACGGCAGTTAAAGTGGTGCCAAACTGGATTATTTCTCCAGTGCGGATGCAGCATCGGAGAGCAATTTCGACGTGAGCCATTCTTGGCAAGTGAGCCTCCTTTTAAAAACCACCATCTGCCAATGTTGTCTTTGTTTCTTTTCAAGACTTCTGGCCCAAGTTTGAGAAGAGCAGAGTCCAGATTGCACCGTCCGACGCGTCCAAATGAGGAATATTGACACAGGCCAGGGCAGGGGGGGGGGGGGGGGGGGGATGCAAATTGCCGTCACAAAGGTCACTAAAAACATGCGACGGGTTGAAAAGTAACGAAATGGAGTATGGCCAACTCCTCCTCCTCTTCCTCTTCCCTTTGGTTTACAAAGCGGTCTGTTTTGGGTATCCAGACCTACAGCTCTATGGGTGTCCCTCACTCCAGCCATCTTTGGCAGCATGGGCCTTCGTAGATTAGTCTAGGGCTGCATCCATACTGCAGGAATAACCCAGTTTGGCACTGCTTTAACTGCCCTGGCTCAAGGCTATGGAATTCTGGGAGTTGGAGTATGTTGTGGGACCCATAGCAGACAATCTCATGCCAGATAGCAAGTTAAAGCGGTACCAAACCGAGTTATCTCTCCAGTGTGGATGCAGCCCTAGTGTATTAATTCCTATAAGGTCCGAAACACACTGCAGAAACAATCCGCTTCAATTGCTCTGGCTCAGTGCTAGGGGATTCTGGGAAACTGACTTTGCTAGCGTCTTTCCAAAAGCGCAGATCCCGGGATTTGTGCAGGATGGAGTTAAAACGGTGTCGGAGCGGGTTGTTTCTGCAGTGCGGATGCGGCCACGATGACGTCGTCCTTCCTTGGGATTCCAGGACGGAGGCCGGGGACCAAGGCTGCGCGCGCGGACTGATCGATCGGGTGCCTCCCTTTGCGTGCTCGCGCCTGGCACGGCGCGGGGAACGTGCACGTGGTAGCGGTCGTGTGCACGGGAACGCGCGCGCGCGACCTAGAGAGGGGAAAGCCAAGAAGTGGGTGGTTATTGGCGTAACGTGGGGATGAAGACCCGTGCAAACCCCCGCGGAGGGAAAGAGCGAGATGGGCGCCTTGTTTTGGAAGGGAGCGAGCGCGCATGCGCGGCAGAGGCAAGAAGCGTCCTCTCTTTCCGCTGCTCGCTGCCTTCCCTCCGGAGCGGGTGAGCTCCATCTGATGCCGCGCATGCGCAGGCGACTCAGGGAGCTCCTTCCCTGGCGCGCGCACGCGCAGAGACGCCCTCCTCCGGCGCGAGGTTCGTTCCTGGGCCAAGAACCTCGGCGGCCGCGTACACAGGACACGCGCACGCGCAGAGGCGCCCTCCTGCTGCTGCTGCTGCTGCTGCACGAGCGCCATTCTTGTCTGTTACGCTCGCGCCCGAGCGGGAGGCAGCGCAAGCCCCGCCCCCAGCCCCGAGAGACCCAGTTCGCGGTTGGCGGAGTGAGCCCCGCCCACTGCCCCTCCCTCTCTGTGTCGCCGGGCGCCGCGCTGCAGCCCCTCTGCGCCCCGCCCCCTTTGCTCGCGAGGCCGGCGGCGGCGGCGCGCGCCTCCCTCTCCCCCTCCGAGGCTGCGCGCGCATCCCGCGTCGTCCCCGCGCCCCGTCCGCCGCTGACTCTTTCGCTGGCGGAGAGCAGGGGCCGGTGGCGCTCCTCCTCCTCCTCCTCCGGGCGGAAAGAAGGAGCCTCCGGCGCAGCAGACGCCAACGCCGCCATTACAGGCCGCCCTCCCTCTCCCGCGGCGGCAGCAGCAGCAGCAGCCTCGCCCTGCTCCTCCTCCTCCTCCGCAGCCGCCATCTCCGCCTTGTCTTCCTCTCCTCAGCGCCTCCGAGGGAAGGAAGGGAGGGAGGGAGGAGGAGGCAGGGAGAGGAACATGGCGCCGCCTCCTTCTCCTCCCGCCGCCGCCGCCGCAGCCTCCGAGGCCGCCGCCGCCGCCGCCGGGCCCCCTTCTCCTCCGCCCCGCCCCGCCAGCCTGGCCCGGGCCCGACGCCGCTCCGGTAGGTAGCCTGGTCGCAGCCAGAAGAAGAAGGGGCGCCCGAGAGAGAGAGAGAGGGGAGGAGGAGAACAATGGGCAGCCGAGGGGAGACGCCGCTCCAGCCGCCGCCGCCACTCCTCCCTCCTCCTCCTCCTCCTCTCCCGAAGGGGCCGAGCGCAGCCCTCGGGGGGGGTGTGTGTCTCCCTCCCTCCCTCCCCCGGGGGCAGATCTCGGGGGAAGGGATGCAGGGGCTGGGGAGGGGGCTCTCCAGGGGCCTTTGTGTCTCTGGGGGGGGGCACTGCGAAGGAAAGGCCTCCCTCGAAGACGGCCCCTTCCCTCCGTCCCCCTCCTCAATAGAGGCCTGCTCTCTCTGAGCCCCTTCGCCCTGAAGGATAGGCCTCCTCCGTTGGCTTCGGCCTCTCCCGGCCCCTCTTCCTTAGCCTCCTCCTCCCCAGGATAACTCTCCTCTCCCTCGGCCTCCTCCTCCTCCTCCATCCATCCCCCGGAGAGATCTCTCTCTCAGCCCCTTCCTCCATAGAGATCTATTCCCCCTTCCCTTCTCAGTACCCTTCTCTCTCTCTCAACCCCTTTTCCTCCTCCCCAGGATCGCTCTCTCTCTTAGCCTCCCCCCCCCCCCCCAGTATAGACCTGCTCCCTCTCATCCTCTTCTCCCCTTCTCCCCAGGGCAAGTCCACTCTCTCTCCTCCATGGAGGGCACCAGAGAACAGAACCTGCCCTTTCGGGGGCATTGGGGCAGTGAGGAGACCCTCCTCCCACTTCCCTGATCCCTACGACCTCTTTGGACCCGTGAACTTGAGCCCTTCCCTTCCTGGGAGCCTGGTCTGGGGGGGAGGTCCATGGGTCCCAGTTCAGGAGACCCTCCTCCCCTTTGGGTTTACAGAGCATCCTCTAAGGCAGAGCTTCCCAACCTTTGGTCCTCCAGCTGTTTTGGACTCCAGCACCCAGAAGCCTTTGCCAGCATGGCCAGCCATGAGGGAACCTGGGAGATGGGAGCCAAAACCATCTGGAGGACCAGAGGCTGAGAAGCACTGCAGCCTAAGGCTTGGCTGAGAGGAGCCTCTGGGGATCCCTACAAGAGCTGTTGGGGGAAAGAGGCCCTGGTCCTCCTCTCTCCCCTTCCTCCCCAGGGACTCAGACAGGGCTGTTGCTTGGGGTGGGGAATGGGCCAGGGCTGGGCGCAGGGAGGAAGGAGTAACCCTGGAGGATCCTGGCTAGCAAGGGCTCTCCTTTTCCTCTCCGGTGGTCCTGCCTCATGGATGTGACTCGATGGAGGCAAAGGGCCATCTGTTGTCACTTGCTTTCCCTCAGTAGTTCCCTTGGGAAGCAGTGAACCTCTCCCTGCTCCCACCCAAACCCCACACTTTGGAAGGGGCTTTGGTTGTGCTGAGGTCCAGCCATAAGTGGCTCTTCCCATTGTGCTCCTTGGGAATGATGCCTATTGCCCTGACTCCATAGGACACTTTGGTCTTCTCCTTGTCAATGCGTTGCTGCTCCCTCAATGCCAAACTCTTCTCCTTTAGATCAAATGGTGTATATTTAGTGTAGTCATTCTGTTTTTTGTCTTCAAGCATCTCCTGGTCTCCCTGCAGATTTGAGAGTGGTAGGTTTCCTCCAGTGTTTTTCTTTCTCACTGCTGACATGGAATGCCTTTTGAGTCTTCTGGATAAAACATACTTTTCTTGCTATGCGCAGCTCTGCTCATTAATGCTGTGAAGGATTGTAAGAGGTTCTTCTTAACTTGGGCATATATAGTCAAGCTCATGGGGGTTTTATTTTTTGGTATCATAATGATAAGTGGGGCCCCATACAGACAGGCCAAAATAAAGCTGCTTTGGGCAGGAATGCTGTCTAAATGATGCATGTGTCCCAAGAGTCCAGAAGCCACGCCAAAGCCACAATCCAGTCCTAAGGACTTGAGTGCAGCTTTGGCACAGCTTTCGGACTCTTAGGATACATACATCACTTAAACAGCATACCTCCAAAGTGACCCAAAACAGCTTTATTTTGGCAGTCTGTATGGGACCTGAATTATCCTGAAGGTGGGAATAGCCCAGCAGAAGGTGGAATGGTGAGTGCCCAGTCTACCTGGAAGTATAAGTACACTTCTCCCTCCATATTCACTAGACCCCTGTGAATATGGAAAACCACAAATAACAAAAGCACCGTGTTTTTACCTGAGAGGACACCTTTCTAGGAATTTCTAGGTCCTCCAGGGCAACTCTGTGGTCAACGTCCAATAGACACTGACTATAGACTTGTGCTGGAGGAGCTACAAAGGCCTCGCAGAGTATTCTCTCTAGGAATCTCTAGGTCTTTCAGTGCAACTTTTAGTTAAAGTTGACCATAGAGTTCCACTGGAAGACCTAGATAGTCCTAGAGAGAACATATTAGTCAAATCCACAAATATGGAAGTGGCAAACATGGAGGGATGAGTGTACTCTTTCCCATTGACTGTGCCTATTGTTGCATTGGGACCCAAGGTTATGTCAAAATAGCCTGACAAGGTATCCAGGTGCAGAGGAATGTGAGAATCATGAGGGAATGCAGTCTTAAGAGAATATCGCCACCAGTTTTGAGACTTCCCAACAACATGATGTTTTAACCAGATTTCCCTCCCCACCTCTGTATCATTGTGTAATTTCGGGATAGTTTTGTCCCCTGGATCATACATACCTTCTTGCCATGGTGCTTTCCTAAAGGAGGGTGGGGTTGTGTAACCATGGAGCCAGTGGCCTTTTGGTTTAGAGTCTCTTCTGTTCAAGGGTTTTAGGGGGAGGAGTTTACTCTTTGGCTTTGTGATGGGTTGTAACATGCAACAATGCCATCTTTCTCTGTTCCAGGATTAAGGAAGGGTCATGGTGGAACTTCTTTTTTTTCACACTGCTGGGTTTTGAACTTCCTGATCATCTGACAGAAAGATAGTTCTTCCAGCATGAATATCTCCAATTATTTCAATACTTAAATTTCCCTGTTCATTTCTTTATTTTTAAGCCTTCTTCTGTGATGAGGCAGAGTCAGGCGCAGCCCTTTCACAGCCAGTTCTCAAACATGTTGGAAAGCATGCAGCTGAATGACAAGCGATGGCTGTCCATCTCTGCTGTCTTCTCTGCAGCCATTCATTGCCTTTCAAGGACCCTGGCTGTATATTCAGAAGTTAGCACCTTGCTTTGAGTGTGCACCTGGTTTTGAGAAGAACCCTTAATAAACACTACCTGGTATATAAGATATATAAGTATATAAGTACTGCTCAAAATGGGATGGGAAGTTGGGACTTGAACATGTTGGTGTTATAAAATGAGTTGCATAAATGCATTCTCTAGCCCTTCCAAAGGTTCTTTTCACTTACCCTTGAGTTAAATTTCTGCACACATGCCTCTTTTAAGAGTTTGAGGCATCTATTCCCTTAATGTTGAGCAGAGAAAAATATCCTGGATGTACACCTTGATTTTGGTATCAACGGGATCTGACCAACAAAGTTCATTTGCAGAGAGAGTTATATGGAGGATCCTTCAATTCAAAACACGTAGAGCCTTGTTTTAAATTTAGAAATGGGCGTACGTACCTGTAATTGTACACATCACTGGCTATGTTTTGGGTCAGCCGCCAGGCAAAAATGCTTCTTTGTGATGCCGCTCAAAGTAATTTTGATCAGTGGGAGAGTCATGAGATTCAAATTGTAGATGGCATTGGAGAAATCTCAGCAAGGGCCCAGAGTGCATGCACAACATTACTTGCGCTTTCCCATAAAGCTGGTTAATTGCAGTCAGTAGGAAAATAATTGAGTCCTAAAAGGGTTTTTTTAGATCCGTGTGCATCTGAATGTTCAGTTACAGGGCATTCTGGTTTGAAGAAGTAAGGCTGTTCTCTCTTTAGCAAGCTCTGAAGATTTGCCAGCAGCGAATTCTTAGGATGTGGCAGTAAATAGCTTTTTTCACCCCTCCTGAACTGAAGACTCGGACCCAGATTCCCATTTTTTGGTTGTGGTCTTCCTTTGGTAGGTAAAAGTCGGGTGTTCAGAGTATGCTGGGGTAAGAAATGAGGTATTGCTTCAAGTCATCTTTGCAAAAATAATAATTTAGAATTCAGTGTTTGGAAGTCTGGCAGTTTTGGTAAGTTCAATAGTGTTCTTGTAAAAGGCATTCTGAGGTAATAGAACTAGATATGTTAATCATACTTGGCTAATACAAAAATATTCATTTTTGTATTTGCATTTCATATAAAAAGCATGTCTAATCACTTTCTGTAAATCAGTCCAAACATGATACTGCTTTTGTACCTTGGAAGTAAATGCAGTTTCCTTATGTTAGCAATAAGCATTTTAAGGCTGCAGCTTAAGCATGTTTAAAAATGCATACAGTGCCAAATGTTTCTCACGGAGCCATTTTGATCTTGTCTCCAAATAGCAATTGAATGAATAGTTTGAATTGCTGGGTTTCAGGAGCAAACTGACACTTGGGTGCGAATGCTTTGTGTAAATGTTTTTTAACTTTGTTTGTTTATTATATTAAACTATGTAACTGGCTACTTGCAGATTTATTACAGCAGAGAGATCTTAACATGGTCTGGAACTCGACTGTTAGGTTGTCTTTTTGTTTTGAAGGATGCTGGGATGTTGTCAGCTTTAAGTATATTCTTGAGCTATTTTAATGTGTGCCTGAAATAGCCTACTTTTTAAAAGTCTCCCCATCTTTCCTTTTGTTGAAATTGAATTCCTGTCCTATATGTTTATCAAGAAACATCTTGGTTGCAGTTTGACATAACATAGTTATTGTGGCTGACAGATAAACTCATAAAGTTTTCCTTTAAAAAAAATTACATCCTTTTGCTAAACTTAAAACTTTGTTTATATTTTATGGGAATGGATCAGAGATAACACAACATGTTCATTACTGAGGACAGATCTGGGTAATCTTTGGAATTGGAAGGATGTCACCAACTGTTTTAAAGCCATGTAACATAAATGGTCCCTGTAATGGATGAATGTCTTCCAACATGTCAGCTACCAGTGTGAGCAAGAGTTTTGGCAATGCTGTTTCTTAATGTTTTGAATCATCATGCATAGGATTTTCCCAAGCCTGGTTAGATTTGTATTGTTGACTAAGCATTTCAAAAAATAACAGGTTGGTTCAGACACAAGACCAAACTTGGGTTGGCACTATGTGAAAAAGCCTCCTGTTCATAGTCTCCCCTTCCCTCGTGTAGCCTTACTGCTCTTCTCCGCTGACCCTGGTTCCTGGGAACCATCATTGTTCCCCCTGAGCCTTGTATTGCCAGAACTCTTGCTCACACTGGTAACTGACATGTTGGAAGACATTTGTCCATATCAGTATAAGCATGATGGAGGAGAGAGTCCATGAGTGCTTGCCTCAAGAGTTGCCCTGAAACCTTGGAAAGGTTACTTTTTTGAACAACTGCTTCCAAAATCTCCCCTGATAGCATGGTAAAGGCCATGATGGCTGGGAGATTCTGGGACTTGCAGTACAAAACCGTAATTGAGACCACCAAACTGTGAGATTCTTAGAGGGCTAGAGTATGGGTCATATAAATGTATACCTGCAGAAGGCTACCAGGGATCTCCCAGATGTTTTGGACCACAATTATGCTCAAGTAAATTAAGGAGCCAGATAAGACAGAGCTGTGACAGCACCAGTTGCCATTATATAGCAACATCTCTGCCATACACAAACTGTAAAACCAGTGCTTTTCTGGTAGCCAGCGTGAACCGTTGTGTAAGCTATGAACCTTCTAGTTTGTATGAAACCTGTTTCACATAGATGACACTATTAGGTATTCTTATAGAACAACTTAATTTTCTGTTCTTTCTGTTTTGCTCTTCCTTACCAAATAGTTACACCTTTTCTTCTATTTGTTGTTATATTTGTGATGGGAGTGGGTGGGTTAGATGTCTTAGTGATGTCGTGCCATTTTAATATAAGAAGTCAAACCTACATTTTCTGCCTAGTGCCTGCAGTGTCTGACAGCAGTAAGCGTTCTTCGTTCTTCTGTTTGTCACAGCAGTCGGGTTTTTAAATGTTTCCTCTGCAGTGCAGAATGTGGCAGCCACACCAATATAAATGAGGTCTAATTTTGCGCTATCTGATGAAATGAAACCAAAGTGAGGTTTTTGTCTTTGTTTAGGGCATGTATAGCAATCAGGTTGCTGCCTATGATACACAGTTCTTCTGAATTACTGGCAAATCCTAACTTGCACAAAAATCAGTATATGTAGTATACAATGCTGCACCGCTAAGGGACATGGCAAAAAGTGTAAGATGATGCCTTTTCATTGGCCCAAAGGAAATATTGTTTTGCATCTTAGAGCTGGCCTGAATAGTTTATTAAACCCTAACCCTAATGATTTCAATAAATGATAAGTCAAAGGTTTAAATGGCCAGCATCCATCACTTTTTGTGGGTTTTTTGGGCTACGTGGCCATGTTCTAGAAGAGTTTCTTCCTGAGGTTTCACCAGCATCTGTGGCTGGCATCTTCAGTGTTTATTTAAATAAACACTAACATCCACAGACTAATATCCAAGAATTAGTTTATTAGTCTGTGGTTGTTGGTGTTTATTTAAATCACGAGTGTTTTAGATTCTTGGGATCAATTTGAAAGATCTTGGACAATTACTCCACCCTTTTGCAATGTGTCTTGTGTTTAATGCAGTCACATTTGATCCACAGGCCATTTGTTTCTCGTTTCTGGTGGGGAGTAGGTAGGTTTTCCCAAGAGCAGAATGGCTGTTGCTGTTCTGGATAGAGAGGTTACTCTTGATGATCTCGCTGTCTGCCTCTTTCCCCTTGGGTCTGTGTTTTCCCATCTGAAAGCTCCTCAGTGATATAATGTGTGTGGGCTTGGAGCTTGTCAGTGGGAGACAGGAACTGGCCGTCACGCTTGTCTCTTATGCAGCAAGAAGAGACTTTCTTCCTGAACCAGAGCCAGCCTCATCATTTGTCTCTAACCCAAGACTGGGCTCTCTTGTGCTTCAGGAAGAAGCAAAGTTAGCTTAGAAGATGATCTAATGATAAAGATGGTTGCATTCTTATCTCATTAAGGCCAGTATCGGATATGAGCTTTTAGAGGCAAAGTGTTTTCACTGGCTTCCTTGTTACATTTCTGAAAAGGTTGCACTTGCAGCCAGGTGTTTTCGTTTAGAATAACATTGCCCACTTTTTAAAGCTACTCAGTACTTGATTTACACTAGCTTTATGCAGATTTAGTGAGTAAATGTGTATTCTAAGCTCCACACTAGGTTGCCTCACTTCGGGACCCTTTTGATGGTCCGCATATTGGCTGTCAGGCTTGCATACAAGACTATATGTGTAGACTGCACAGCTTGTAAATCCATGCCAGTAGAACTTAATACCTTTTAAATATCTTCTTTAAAAATGGCATACAGATGCCATGGTTGTCATCTACAATCAATGGGCAAAGACAGTGCAGAACCAATCCCTTGCCATACTTTTGCATGAATGTGTACATGATGCGTATTTGATATTCAGAAAGGTTCACCTTAAGTACCATTACATTTCATTCACAGTGTTAAGCTTTACAAAGCTGTGGTTTCAGGGTAGCTTGAAGGAGTAAAATGTCTAATGCTGTTACATGCACCGATAATAGAGCTCTGTGATATTTTCCAAATATATTTCAGCAACATTTTAAATGCTTGTTTGACAGCTTCTTTAACATCCATGTAGTAGTGATGGTAGAAGATACAGTAGTGTGCCTGTAAGAAAGGTTAACCAAACCAATAGGCCTCTGGAGTAAGCAGTTTAATGCTTGGTGTTGAGGTTTTAAGTAGCCAGTACCTGAAAATTCGACCAGGCCATATTTTGTCTACTCTCAAGGTTATGGTGGGGAGTGAATAGTTTGCTCTGGAAAGTAACCAAGACAAAATTTGGAAAAAGTCAGTGTCAGCTAATTTTTTTGTTGTTATTGTGTGCCTTCAAATCATTTCTGACTCATGGAGGCCCTAAGGCAAGCTTATCATGGGTTGTTGTTTTACAAGATTGGTTCAGAGGAGGTTTGCCATTCATTGCCTTCCCCTGAGGCTGAGAGCCTGTGACTTGCCCAAGGTCACCCAGTGGGTTGAAAAACCTAAATTCTGTTAATCCAGAGTTTGAGTCACAAACCCAATAGGTTGGTGGGGTTTGGACTGAGAAGTAAAGCTGAATGCATTCTGCTGAAATCCTTTTAGTGGCACATGTGCACATACATTTTCTTTAGGATGAATGCAGACAGATATTCACTAGCCCTTTGTGCACCATCCAGAATCTTGCCCTAGGTACTGTCCATCCTGGTGGGCCGCTTGTACCACCTCTGTTGAGGAAAATAGGAGGAAGTGTTTGAAGACGTGAAGAACTGGCTGAATTCAGTTGCAGAGGGATGTGAAGACCCTTTTCCAGGAGTTAGAGCCCTCTTTTTCTTTTCCAGTCCAGGGCTAGCGATGTGTCGAGCTGGTCACACACACCATTAAATTCTCTGCAGCACATAATAGTAGCCCCTCTCTCTTTTTCTCTCTCTCTCTCTTTTCTTTTTTACAGCCTGAGATGCTTCCAGATCAGTGGGGCTTGGCAAGAGAACTGAATGCAGCTTCTTAGTTATTTGAGGTTGAAATGGAGCTTAGCTTAGTCTTTCTGAAAACCCTATACTCATTTTGTGAATCCAGAGACAAATACTTCAGTTGACTTTACAAACCTAGAAAGCCATCTCTTGGTCTTTTGCTAATGTGTGAAAAGCTCAAGTGAGGCAAGCATGGCCAGATTTGGATTTAGAAGTGGTTCTATTTTTATGGGATAATTGCTTTAGTAGATTTTTTTGAGAGGTGGTTGGGGTTTTTGTTTTTTGCCCTGAATTTCATGCTGACCCTGCTAATAGAGGATGTCAGAAGAATTCTTGAATGTAGGAAGATGTCAACTTCTTGTTAGCTGACCTGTTAGCAGATTGAGTGCACAATCCTCTGGGAACATATTGATTGCAAGTCCCTGTGAAATGGAAGGCAAGTGAGAGCTGTGCTCTTGTGCAGCACCTATTAATTTCACTGGGATGTATGTAGGTAGCGTTTCCCAGTGGATTGCCTCTCTTCAACTCATCTGCTACATTACATCTGTCATTTTGAGATGCCAGGTTCTAGTTAGTTGTTCGGTTATAACTGCAGAATTATTTTTCAGTAGCAATCATTTGTGTGTTGGAAGGGGAAAAACACCTTTGGTCACTGAAGGCCCCATACAGACAGGCCAAAATAAAGCTGCTTTGGGTCACTTTGGAGATATGCTGTTTTAATGATGCATGCGTCCTAAGAGGCCAGAAGCCATGCCAAAGCCACACTCCAGTCCTAAGGAGTGTAGCATAGCTTTGGCGCAGCTTCCGGCATCTTAGGATGCAGACATCATTAAAACAGCATACTTCCAAAGTGACCCGAAGCAGCTTTATTTTGGCCTGTCTGTATGGGCCCTGAAGATACCTCTAAAGGTAAGGAAACCAGGAAGAGGATTAAAGAAAAGGGGGGAAAGTTACTTTCAGTCTTCTTTTCAGCCGATACATATATTTGTACCTTTCTCTACAAATTTAGATCGTATTCCCTTTCAATATATTGTGAAGTTGAAGGCTTTCATGGCCGGCATCCATAGTTTTTTGTGGGTTTTTCGGGCTACCACAGATGCTGGCGAAACGTCAGGAATAAACTCTTCTAGAACATGGCCACATAGCCCCAAAAACCCACAAAAAACTTTCAGTCTATTATTTCTAATCATCAAAACCAACATTTACCCTGTCAATTTCCCTTTTTTTTCTCAGGAGGTCTGTAAAGGGTTGGCAGTCTTTAAGAAATGTCATGGCTCTTCAGTGAGATTTAACAAATGCAAGTGCTGTAGGCTATATTTCAGAGGAAGGAACTGGCAAAATTAACTGAATACCCCTTGCCTAAGAAAATCCTATGAAATTCATGGGGTTGCCATAAGACCGGCGACTTGAAGACACTCTCTCTCTCTCTCTCTCTCTCTCTCACACACACACACACACACACTGACCCAGCTGGGGAGAGAATCCAGGCTGCTTGGCCGCTTTCCAAATCTTCCACCATCTGAGCTGTTAGATGCTTCAGAGTATTGGGATGCTACACTGACAGCAGCAGTGCTTAAGCAGGCGATAGAATGTCTCACATTATTTGCCTGATTCTTACAGGTTTAAAGCCTAATTCTGTTCCCCTGAGAATGTGGTTAGGGTTATAATAAGGCATTGGAATAATAGGGCCAAATCCAGCTCATCTCATTCTCTTGTACATCTTGAATTTTGGTGTGGAAGCTAGAGTTTCCTGTGGTAGTGGCAGATGTGTTTGAGTGGCGCTTCCTCAGCTTTTCCAAGACAGAATTTAAAAGAAAAGCCTTGTTGTTCATAGCTCAGTAAGCTGTAACAACACGGAGGTACAGATGACCCAAAAAGTGCACATTACTACTGTATACTTAAACATCATGGACAGGAAAGGCTTGGCCCTGCAGAGTGCTGAGTGGCTCTGTAGGGCATTATTTGAAATACGTTGGCTAAATGAGTAGCTGTTTGCCAGTAGCAGTGCCTTGCACACTAAGTAGCATCAGAAGGGCTGAGGAGTGCAGGACGATAACAGACTTCAAAACTTAGTGCATATGCCTCTGCATTTTAATTGGCATCCTGATATACCCACGTTGTACAGTGGGAATTCTTCACATTCTTATTTGGTGATACAAAAAGACTTGAACAGCCTTATTAGTAAAAATAGCTCTTTAAAGATTAGAAACAGATTTGTCCTGCTGTTACTGAGGAGGTGTGATGCTGTTGTATTTTCAGATGCGCCTTTAGCTTCCTTTTGTTGGAATGGGGGGGAAATTAGGTACAGATGCAGATGGGACCCTTTAATTTATCTGAGTATGGGTTCAAATGGTAGAAAAACAAATATATGAACAGTTTTCAGTATGATTAAGCAGGTTAAAATGGATAAGTAATACTGATTCAAGCAAGGACTGTAGCATGACACCTACTAGCAATTTTTGAATTTCATACAACTCTATTTTGAGTGAAGAATAAAAGGGTGTGGAAGATTATCTGACCTTGTTAAAACAGAAGACATTCTGGCTCATGCTAACATAGGTAGGTCCTATGGACATCCTAACAGCCTTACCAGTGATATGAAGGGTAAATAGGTTTCAGCAAAAAAGAAGGGAGGACGAAATAAAAGGAGTCTTGTGGCATCTTTAAGGCTGACCAGTTTATTTTAGCATGAACCTCTGTGGATTACAGTCCACCTCTTCACATGAATTGAAGAGTTCAAATATTCATGCCTCAGATTATGTGAACAGTCACATAACTTGAATGATAGCCATGTTAGTCTATTTGAATATTGGAAGAAGGGGAGGAACGTTTTGGAAAAGGGGTGCAATGGTACCTAAGGTCTCCGTAAAGCTCTTGAGAAGATCTGAAAATTGTGAAGACAACATGGTCCTCGAGAGATGCCCTCTTGAGGTCCAGAGGGCTTGCTATGTCTGGGAAATATAAAGTGTAGCTCAAGTAGCTGTCTTCCCTTTTGTGCCTCATTTATCTTTTTAAGTCAGTACTGCCAAAGTTATGGGGCTTTGTTGCCTGCAGAACAAAGCAACGAGACGGTATCCCATCTGCTGGTCTAGGTGCCAAGCACAAAGGTGGCATAAATTGCCCATTGTTTCTTTTTAAAACAGTCTAGGAGAACACAGTTCTTTCTCTCAATGGGAAAAGGGGCGAAGGGCCCATTTGGCAGCACATAAATTTAAGAAGTCACTGAGTAGTTATGAAAAGTGCTCAGCGGCCCTGTTTCCAAAGGTTGGAATCCTTTACCTGGTAGCAGACAGTTCAATTGATTCAAACCACCTTTATATTTTCTATGGCAAGCAGGCATTGTTTTACTCCTAATCCCATATGGGAAACTGAATATGAAAGGAGTCTCCAATACATTTTGTATGTGTGCAATATGGAGGCCTTTTGCTTCAAGACAAAAATGGGGGGAAATAACTGGGATCTTCATCCAATCCCTGGTGCAACCTATTAACTGTATATAGCAATTAATTGCAGAAATATTAAACGAGAAACATGGCTTTTTTTCCTTTCCGTTGGAGTTCAGTTTTTATGGTGTGGGTATAAATTGGCACCCAACCCCACACCAAGCTAGACTCGAAGTTCCAGCACATGGATAGAACAATCCCACTTTAAAATTCAATTTGTGGTGTGACGTCTGTAGTTTGATTATATATCAAATTACAGAAGTCCTAGCAAATCATCAACTTGGTGAGTCTCCTTTTAAGTTTCATGGTGCATTTCATGTCTGCTAAGTTATGTTTAATAGGAGACTTCCTTATTTATATCTAAATAGAGAATCCTGTTATTTTTAAACTAAGCTAAGATGGATAGTTGGTCATAATGCATACTGTTTATAGAGAGAACCTTTCTATATTTCATTAAAAGCGTGTGAAGCATTTGGGGCACCGCATTACTTGCTAAATGTTATGACCCTGGTAAGAACAGAAGCCTTTTTTTATTCCTGTAAGGAATCCATGTGCTGGTTTTTGATCATCTTAACATTTCATATCCTCTTCTCATGTATATTAGCGGAGAAAGTTCCTTTTTGAATGGTGCTTGAAAATTTTTTCCTTGCTAAAGAAACAAGAGGAATCGCTGCCTATCATAGGAACTGACAATGGTATCGGCTCCTGTTTGATAAGCATAGACCTAAAAGCTCAAAGCAAGGAGTGTTTGTACAGCAGTCTGTGCATCATGCATTCATAATCAGCATGTGCACATTAATCCTTTGCCTTGCATAGATTTTTTAATGCCTTACAGATGTTGTTGCTTGAGCGCTGACTCCTATGAATATATTCTGCATTAAACACAAATGTTTGGATACATCCACCTATTGAAGGAAATGGGATTTGGGTAAGAATGAAAACCACATTTGGATATGAATGAAATATTTTGAAGCCTAAAGCACACAACACAAACACTTTAAAAATGACAGCAAACATCCAATCTTTCCTTTAATTTCTTTCACGGAAGTAGCAACTTCCCAGGTGGGGCCTAAATTATGCTGTAATAGATCTCAATGCATTCAGTGGGGCTTCTGAGAAGCATCCTTTTCCTGCTGCTGTTCCCAGTGTTAATTTAAAAAGCCAATTCCAAAATCACAGGAGCCTCTGGAGCATTATTTGATCTAGCGGCAGGACTCCATTACTTGATGGAGATAGCTGTAGAAGCGCTTGGGCACAGGCACAAAAACCTTTCTGCTTCCTCTTTGCTCATATCCAGAGTACTGTAAGGGAATTGCACAATCTTTCACTGAACTGGAAGAAGGGTTGTCTGCATTCCCCCTTCCCCCACTTTAGGAATGGGAAAGGGGCAAGCTACTAATGGCATGGATTTGTTAACTTAAGTTTTGCAATATGTTTATTTAACCAGAGCATTCATTCTGTTTCAGGGGTTCTAGCCAATGTTAGATATATTGGAGACTACATTGAGTACAGTTATGCTAAGTAAGCCTAAGGAATTTTTAAAAAATCTGTCTCTTATAAATGGCTTTTATATATGCAACTGTATGGTTTCTATCCACTGCGGAGACTCTTTGCTGTGATGCAGCCTTTGTTTTAGGGAAAGCTATTCAGGAACACAAAGTGGGAGTAATGCAGCAGCGTCCATACCTAGTTTCTCTCCTTGTACCAGTGAGTTTCCAAAGGAATCTGAGCCAAGGTGGCTCTCTTATTGGTGCACATGGCCTGAAAGCTCATGTAGACCTTGCATCTCAGAATGGCCCATCTGTTGCCAGAGATTAAATGTCTTAGATCCAGATGGTTAAAAGCTTAAATCAGCCTTTCCAAAGATACAAATGACCCATTTCAGAGATTTTCTGCACTTGAGCCACTGTGGCACAGTGAGAAAATTTACAACTCAGTGAAGGAATCCTTTCCTCATTGTCACACATACAGTATATTCAGTGGGCTGGAGCGGCACCTCTTGCGCTGCTGTGCTTCAGAGTCACTTGGCATTTGCATTGTTCAAAGTGATATTCAGCAGTCTGCAATTCTGAACATTAAAACTGCATCCATCTGAAGGCTAGCATTAAATACAAATAGCACAAGTGTTGTTCGCAGCAACCAATAGGCCTTAAATTAGGTTAATTTGTGGTATGTTTTAAACTGCTCAGCTGGGATGTGTTTAATTTTGCATAAGAATGGTATCCAGCAAACAGTGAAGATAATTTAACCTTGAGTTACTTGCAGCAGGGGACCGTTGCTCCTTTCCACCAATAAAATATGGTAATATAAGGTGGTATTTCTTGTAATTAAGGGAGGATTTAGTAGGGTTGACTTTAACACTTAAAAAGTCATAGGTACTTACAAAAATTACAGGTACTGGGTGTTGTTTTAGGAAAGGTATTTGCCTTTTCTCCTTGCTTTTATTTTCTGAGATGATGCATGCTGCAACACACATGGCCCATCTGAACCAAATGGCACATGTTCTTCAAAATAGTTTTTGTCGATGTGCAAGGTTTAATCAAATGAGCTGGCGTAGCTAATGCTGATGAACGCTGGCATTTGTGGTTCTTCAACCATTTCTGGAGGACCATTCCCACCTCGGATCAAAGCAACCATGGTCAACTACGCTTTCTTTGACTGAGTGACAAACTGTGTAAACAGTGTATCTTAAAGGTATATCTTGCTTGTGATAGGAAGTTCTAAAGCCTATAATTTTAGTGGTATCTAAGGAAGGAGCAGAACTTTCTGTCACAAGCAAGATATATCCTTAAGATACACTGTTTACATAGTATGTCACTCAGTTAAACAAACCTTAGTTTGGAAGACTGATAAAATATATGGCACTCCACATTGGTTTCCTAGGATGTACATGGTTTTGCATGCTACTGGGCACGGCATTTCGGAATCAATATCTTTCTCATAGTTTTCTCTAAGGCTGCTTGTTTGGTAGCATGGATGCTTTGGGCATTATGTCATGCATTAATTCAGTGCTCATTGCACAGTGACTTAGTGAAATAAGGGGATTGGACACAAGCACATAAATATACAAACCCAGACCTGTCGTTGTTTGCTGGATACAGTACTAGCAGAAATATATATAGCGTATCTGTTTTGGAGATGAATTTCTGCAGGCTTGGAATGAAGGGAGCAGCAAGAATGGCAGCATTTAGGCGGAGGAGAATATGTTGGTGGTTCAGAAGGGCAATAAGAAAAACAAGATAGAGTTCAGTTGGTTGTATGTTGAGATGCCTATATTTATCACTTCATTTTCTTTTAGTTTTGGTTTTTAAAGTTTTCTTGGTATTAAACACATTGACTCAGTCTTCTGTGCTCATAATTTTACTCTTACAAATGCACAGGAAAGTCTAGGCAGAAGAATAGCATGTGTTTGGATGTCCCAAAGCCACAGGGCTTCATTAAGCACAAGTAAATGTTTCAGCAGATCCCCATTAAGTATATTTGTGATGAAAGTTTTAGCGGTAGAGAAGTTCAGTGTCCAACAAGATTTATTTCTTTAAACAGGGCTGGGAATCATTTGGCCTTCAAGGTATTTGTGAACTCCAGCATTCCCCACCGTTGGGTATGTTGGTTAGGGCTGATGGGATGGGCAGTCTTTAACATCTGGAGGGCTAGATGATTCCAGCCTCCTCTTTAAAATAGTCTACATAATGATAGTGGTTTACCTGGAAGCTTTTCAGTTCAGAGGCCTTGCTTGCCCTTGTTTAGCTGTATCATCAGTTTGTTGCATGTGTCATCCTGCTGTTTTGTTCAGTTAAAAGTCTTCCACATCTTATTTTAGTGCTGGGCCAATCTTCTGCATTCCTCATTTGTTTGGGTAGCCTTCAGCTTTTTCCAGTATCAGCTGCTTCAGTCATTTCCATGCTGGCTTTTAGCGCTTTATGTTATGGCTGATGTCTTTTGGGCACTTCTTAGCAGTTCAACCAGCTAGCATTGGAGGTCCAGTATGGAGAAGATTGCTCTCAAGTTTATCTTTTGACTTTGCCTTGAGGGTTTGGTTGGACCTCCTGTTGAGGTGCTTCTCCTGGTTTCGTTTAGAGGCAAATCAGTTTTGTCCTATATGCCGGCTCTTTTTACTGTCTGTAGTATATTGGAGCACACATTATTCCCACCGTAACCCATAACCTGTAGGCTTGGGGTCCCACTACAACCTTTGAATTGGGATTTGCAGAACTATCCCACAGACTATGACCATGCAAGATCATGGTTTTGTGTCTGCCATTTGTGTAAGCACTTCCTTCCTGGTCAGTCTCTGAGACTGATGGAACATCACCTGAGGAAGAAAGAAAGAGTTAAAAGTGCATTACTTAATCACTTCCAGCAGCAAGAAGGTACTTTTGGGGGGCAGAAAAGAAGTGCAGTGGCATTTATATATAGGAAAAGTTTCTGGGTATGTGCTGTTAACTCTATCTCTACAGAATGTGTCACTTATACAAGCCCCATTGATTGGGGTCTTGGCACCGGTAGAAAACCTTTGAATTACAACTGTACTTAACTAAGATAAATGCCCAGCTGGCCTTCGGTTCAGAGCTGTCTTAAATTTGCCCTGCGTGTCAGCTTCCTCTTTCCCACTTTTTTTGGTTTGGTTTTGGCTGATGTTCCAAATTCTTAATCTGGTGACTCAGCTGATTTTTTTAAACTACCTCTTAGAAAAATTGAATGCTCTTAAGATCAAATGTTCCAGGTTTCTTTTTCTAAGTCAAGCGCACAATAGCGTTTTCAAACTTACAGCAAACCTTTTGTCTTCTGTAATTCATTCCAACTGAAGAACTAGTTAAACTGCATTATTCAGCCATCAAAGCAAAGGATAATTTATATTGGCTGCAGATTCAAAGTCCACATTCTCTGACAACAGGGTTTTTTTGTAACTATGAAGGCCAGCAATGTCATCTGTGTGGCAGTCCTCCCCAACCCCATTTTATAACCATTTTAAAAGAAAAGCCGAATGCTTAATGTATTGCAAAATTAACATAATTGTGAAATTTCCCAAGTGTTTCTTAATTTAAGATAACCTCTGCATTAGTACTTAAATCCTGGTTAATGCATCACAATAATATCTCTTAAGAACTGACTTAGGTCTTTTCCACACTTTAACAGTTGTGATCCTATTAGACTGAGCCTTGTCTATTTGCGGAAACATAATCTTCCTGATGAAAGGAAAAATCAGATACCGTTGTTGACCTTAAACCAAAAAGCAAATATTGCTTTCATTTGGTGTGTTCTGTATTGGCAACACTGGTTTTGGAAAGTATGAAATATTTTGGAAAGACTGGAAGCAGAAAGGTTTATATCGGCATGTAGGAGTAGTTCAGCAGTTTCAGCTGCTCCATGCTATTCATTGAGCAGACTTGCTTTTCTTGCTGCTTTCACATTCCCTTTCTCACATTTCTTGGTACTGCTGCAGTAGTTGAACTGTCTGGTGTAGCCAGGTGACAAAGACAGAAAGTGGACATATGACTAATGTTCACACCTTATGACAGTTAATTTGTAGTTAAGGAGACTTTTTACTGTTTGTTGGCATAACCCTTTGCCCAGTGAACAAGAATCACTCTCCTTCTGTAAACTGGATTATCTAGTCACCTTGTCTTACAGATTTGTTTCAGGGAATTTGAAAGTGGTCATGGCTCATCATCTTGCATGCATCCTCTGTCCCTTGAAATTATCTAAAGCAAAATAGGTGATCCCCAGATGTACTGATATTGTAGGTTTGAGTCATGTGAAAACTATTCTTCATGGAAGCATATTGCTCTTCAAGAATATTGCCAGCTAAACTTTTGAGTGGCAGTGATCTTCAGGTATTAAGCAATGCTAAGCCTAAATGGTCACAGTGAAAGTATTATTTATACTAGTAAAGGGGAGAGTGTGTATGTGTATTTGTATGTGATGTGTATTTGTATGTGATGTATGCTAAGGTGACCCCAGGGATGGCCAGCACATGGTTATTTCATTACAGCTGCCCCACTCTATCCACACATTCTTTGTTCATGGATTCAAGTATCCATGGCTTGAAAATACTCCAAAAAGCAAACCTTGATATTGCCATTATATAAGGAACACCATTTTACTTTGACATAGTATTTATTGGGACTTGAGCAGCCACAGATTTTGGTATTCATGGGGTCCTGGAACCAAACCCCAGCAGATAACAAGGGCCCACTGCATTTTAAAGAATGGATGGATTAATTTTAGTTCATTCAAATCTCTCTCTAGCCTGATGTACCATCCTGAGTCTTTAGGTGAAGGATATGGTTAACCAGTGCAGAGGAGGCTTGAATCAGACTTGGCATATTCATTTCTCAAAAAGAATGGAGGGGGCAGAAGGGGAAAAAAGGAGGGAAGGAGAGCATGGAGTGAAGGGACAGAAAGGTCACCTGGGCAGGTGTGTAAGTGGAAGGAGAGCACTTTTTGGGGTAAAGAGATAGAGAAACTACCAGAGTAGGTAGCTGAGTGAGAGCAGCAAGGTGGAAATGAAACTAAGGGGTTTTAATCCATATGGAATGGGGTACATATGAACCGAAATGGTAACTGACCACATTTTAGTTCGTGAGAACCTCCAAAACCTAAATTCTAACAACAGGCCACAGCATTCCAGTACAAAGGGTATTAGATTTGGTTTGGGCTTAAATTCCCATTATATTTTGGATAGACTTTGGCAAAAAAATCAGCAGCATATGGGCACATCCACCTACAGCAGTTATTTTGAAGGAAAGCAAGATAAAAGGTTAAATCAGTGTGCATGATAAAAAAAATACTGCTTGCATTTTATTGTGGGGGACTGAAAGCAGCTGAAAAAACCCCTAGAAATGCCTTAGTGAAAGAAAACGTTGTTTCTTAGAATATGTATTTTATTCATATACTGTATACAGTGATTTATTTCCTGAAAGTTGTGCTGCTTTGGTGGTTGCTTAGGGAAAGAGCCAAGCAGTAGTGCCATCACTGGACTCTGTAGACAATAGTTAAAAAACCACAACTCTTCCTAATGTGAATGTTTAACCCTAAAGATGGGTTAAGGATTTAAGGATGTGCTCTTTCTCTGTTTTAGTCTCTGGCCTTCTATCAGCTTCCCAACATGTAAATGCCCATTAGATAAAGAACTTTTCATCTTTGTGCCCGGGAAAGCTGTGCTTGTTGATTTCTGCCCACTGAAGACATGGGGTTTTTGCCAGGAAAAAAAGACATTGTAGCTCAGCCCCTGAAATAAAGTTGTTTAAAAATTGCCCATTCTGCTCTTCTCACTCAAGTCTTTCTGATCCTCACCCTGTTCCATATTCCATTGATACTCCTTTCTCTGTCCCCATGAGCAGTGCTCCCTCCCTCCCCCACAGAGCAGGGGAAAAGCCACAGCATTAGGGCTCATTTGCACAGCACAATGCTAATAGAGCTCTTCTTTATGCCAAATGCAGCCTCTATGATGTTGCCCCTGTATTGAAACAGGGCTGCATTGTAGATGTTGTGGGCAAGGCTTTCTCGTCCCTTCCTCCCCATTATGAGAGAAACTTTTCTTGGAAGCCTCAGTACGAAGTAACTTCCTAAAGATGCATGCAAGGCTTTCCCCCCCTTTCCAGCCTTACTGAAATGGTGAGAGCCCCAAAACAGCATTTAGAAGTGCTGCTTTGCTGAGTCTGTTAAAAGCAAGCATGTTCCCTTTTTCTTCCCAGTCCAAAGCAGGAAGATGAGCAGCTCTGCTTGCTTTGGGCAGTATCTTGCCTATGAGATAAAACTGCTGCCTTCATACTGGTCTGGCAAAGGAGCACAGTCTGCTTGTTTGCTACCCAAAATGGTGGTCTCTTTCATTTTCTGGAGTGTATGAAGAGATGGAGATTGTCCCTCAAATGCTGTTTTTTTAGAGCACATCTATCTTTTCCCCTAAAAGCAACGCTCAGAGGCTTTTCTTGCTTGCTTCCTGTATGGAGATCTGTGGGAAGTTTTCAGGACACAACTTTGAATTCACTTTGCTTTTGAATCTGGTATAGAAATGGGTTTAAAGCTTAACGTATCTCTTTGTCATGTGGATGCATGTTTGCATGAAAGATCTCTTGCACTTGTGCTGTAACTTGAGTCATTCTAAAACTAATCATTTCCACCCTTTCTTCTAGGGAGAAATGCTGCCTATCCAGTTGTGAAGTTCAATGATAACTGAGCCACTGCTAGTACACACAGCATGGGAACAGCCATCTCCACTGTCTTGGCCATCATCCATATGGATTGCTAGTACAAACCCATCCGTTATTGAGATTGCATGGAAATACAGCTGATATTAATACTCTCGGAAGCAGCCAAGGCTAACAGGATGTTTGGACGATGATGATGGCAAGGAAGCAAGATGTCCGCATTCCCACCTACAACATCAGTGTGGTCGGCTTGTCTGGGACAGAGAAAGAGAAAGGGCAGTGTGGCATTGGGAAATCTTGCCTGTGCAATCGGTTTGTACGACCCAGGGCAGATGACTTCCATTTGGACCACACTTCAGTTCTCAGTACCAGTGACTTTGGAGGAAGAGTGGTCAACAATGATCACTTCTTGTACTGGGGGGATGTGGCACGTTCTCTGGAGGACTGTGTGGAATGTAAAATGCATGTTGTGGAACAGACTGAATTTATTGATGACCAGACTTTTCAGCCTCACCGCAGCACAGCCCTGCAGCCCTATATCAAAAGGGCAGCTGCGACCAAACTTGCATCGGCTGAAAAGCTCATGTACTTTTGCACTGATCAGCTTGGGCTGGAGCAAGACTTTGAACAGAAGCAGATGCCGGATGGGAAGCTGTTGATCGATGGTTTTCTTCTCTGCATTGATGTCAGCCGGGGTATGAACAGGAACTTTGATGATCAGCTCAAGTTTGTTTCAAACCTATACAATCAACTCACAAAAACAAAAAAGCCCACTGTGGTAGTTCTAACAAAGTGTGACGAAGGGGTAGAGCGGTACATTAGAGATGCACACACTTTTGCCTTAAGCAAAAAGAATCTCCAGGTGGTAGAGACGTCTGCCAGATCCAATGTGAACGTTGACTTGGCTTTCAGCACTTTAGTGCAGTTGATAGACAAAAGCAGGGGGAAGACTAAAATTATCCCTTACTTTGAGGCTTTGAAGCAGCAAAGCCAACAGATTGCTGCTGCAAAAGATAAGTATGAGTGGCTGGTGAGCCGCATTGTTAAAAACCACAATGAGACTTGGTTAAATGTCTCACGGAAGATGCAGTCCTCTCCAGAGTACCAGGATTATGTCTATCTGGAAGGGACACCAAAAGCCAAGAAGCTCTTCTTGCAACATATTCATCGCCTTAAACAAGAACATATAGAGCGCCGGAGAAAAATGTATCTTGCTGCTTTGCCTCTTGCTTTTGAAGCCCTTATTCCAGACTTGGATGATATAAACCATTTGAGCTGCATAAAAGTGGAGAAGCTGTTGGAGTCTAAGCCAGACTTCTTAAAGTGGTTTGTTGTTCTTGAGGAGACTCCCTGGGATGCTACCAACCACATAGACAACATGGAGAATGAACGCATTCCATTTGACCTGATGGAGACTTTGCCTGCACAGCAGCTCTATGAGGCCCATCTAGAGAAGCTGAGGAATGAGAGGAAAAGGGCAGAAATGAGAAGGGCTTTCAAAGAGAATTTGGAGACGTCCCCTTTCATAACGCCAGGAAAACCTTGGGAGGAGGCTCGTAGTTTCATTATGAATGAAGATTTTTATATGTGGCTTGAAGAGTCTGTGTACATGGATATTTACAGTAGACATCAAAAGCAGATTATAGAGAAGGCCAAGGAAGAGTTTCAGGAGCTGCTTCTAGAATACTCAGAACTGTTCTATGAGCTGGAGCTTGATGCCAAACCCAGCAAAGAGAAAATGGGTGTCATCCAGGATGTGTTGGGCGAAGAACAAAGATTTAAAGCACTACAAAAGCTACAAGCTGAACGAGATGCCCTGATCTTGAAACACATTCATTTTGTGTATCACCCTACAAAGGAAACCTGCCCCAGCTGTCCAGCTTGCATAGATGCTAAAATTGAGCACTTGATAAGTTCCAGGTTTATAAGGCCTTCTGATCGCAATCAGAAAAACTTACTTTCTGATTCCAATATAGATAGAATCAACCTAGTAATTCTTGGTAAAGATGGACTCGCACGTGAGTTAGCAAATGAGATTCGAGCTCTTTGCACAAATGATGACAAGTATGTGATAGATGGGAAAATGTATGAGCTCTCCTTGAGACCGATAGAAGGTAATGTCAGGCTTCCTGTGAATTCTTTCCAGACACCAACATTTCAGCCTCATGGTTGCCTCTGTCTCTATAACTCCAAGGAATCTCTGTCTTATGTAGTTGAAAGTATTGAAAAGAGTAGGGAGTCGACTCTTGGTCGAAGGGACAACCACTTAGTTCATCTTCCTCTGACTCTCATTCTGGTGAACAAGAGAGGCGATACCAGTGGAGAAACATTGCACAGCTTAATACAACAAGGACAGCAGATTGCCAGTAAGCTTCAGTGTGTCTTCCTCGACCCTGCTTCTGCTGGCATTGGCTATGGGCGTAATATTAATGAAAAGCAAATCAGTCAAGTTCTGAAAGGCTTGCTAGACTCGAAGCGCAACTTAAATCTTATGAGCTCAACAGCAAGTATTAAAGATCTGGCCGACATTGATCTTCGGATAGTCATGTGTTTGTTGTGCGGAGATCCTTTCAGTGCAGATGATATACTCCTCCCTATTCTTCAGTCCCAAACCTGTAGGCCTTCCCATTGTGGAAGCAGTAATTCTGTGTTACTTGAATATCCCATAGGACCACACAAGAGACGTATAGAACTCTTCTTGCTTTCATACCATTCCTCATTTAGCATTAGGAAAAGCTGGTTAGTCCATGGCTATGTTTTGTTTTATTCGGCTAAACGTAAAGCATCTCTGGCTATGTTACGTGCCTTTCTTTCTGAAGTGCAGGATATTATCCCTGTTCAAATAGTGGCACTCACAGAGGGCTCGATAGATGTTCTAGACAATGATTTAAGTAGAGAACAGTTAACTGAAGGAGAAGAAATTGCCCAGGATATAGAAGGAAAGTTTACCACTATCCCTAGTAGTCAGCCTCAACATAAACTAGAAATTTTCCACCTGTTTTTCAAAGATGTTGTGGAGAGAAAAAACATAATTGAAGCCACCCACATGTATGATAATGCTGCTGAAGCCTGCAGCACAACGGAAGAAGTGTTTAATTCCCCCCGGGCCGGCTCACCTCTCTGCAATTCAAACCTTCAGGATTCAGAAGAAGATATTGAGCCTCCAACCTACAGCCCTTTCAGAGAGGACACATCGCTGCCCAGTTTGTCCAAAGATCTTTCTAAACTTTCCATGGAATTGGAGGGGAATGATGGTCTGTCTGTCTTTTCTGTTATGAGCACTTTTGAAAGCAAACTGAACAACAAAGTACCTCCACCAGTGAAACCAAAGCCCCCTGTCCATTTTGATATTACAAAGGGGGATCTTTCTTACTTGGAGCAAGGGCATAGGGATGGCCAGAGGAAGTCTGTGTCTTCTAGTAGTTGGCCTCCTACAGATGGCTTTGACCCTTCAGACTATGCAGAGCCCATGGATGCAGTAGTAAAACCAAGGAACGAGGAGGAAAACATCTACTCGGTGCCACACGACAGCACCCAAGGCAAAATCATCACCATTCGAAACATCAACAAAACCCAATCCAATGGAAGCGGTAATGGGTCAGACAGTGAAATGGACACAAGCTCCTTAGAACGTGGCCGCAAGGTGTCTATCATTAGTAAACCAGTGTTGTACCGGACAAGATGTGCAAGGCTTGGGAGATTTGCCAGTTTCAGGACCAGTTTCAGTGTGGGCAGTGATGATGAATTGGGGCCCATTAGGAAGAAAGAGGAAGACCAGACATCGCAAGGTTATAAGGGAGATAATGCTGTAATTCCATATGAGACTACTGATGAAGACCCCAGGAAAAGGAACATCCTGCGTAGCTTGAGGAGAACGACTAAGGTAACATCATGGTTTTTGGAAAGGGGGGTTACTTTCTATTATTTGGCAGCTTTTTCTCTCAAATTTTAGCTAATACTTCTTTGGAAGCAATGAGTGAGAGAGTAGCAAGGAAAAGGGATTTGTTTCAAGTAAGGAAACTCCCCATATTCCAAGAACATTTGCAGTTTTTGAATCTCCTATAAATCCACCATAAATAGGAAATAGATGTGATTCTGTTACAGTGGAGAGCTGCTGTTTTAGGCAAGTCTTAGAGACGTTGCTTCACATCTGTGAGATATAAACAGTTCTTGTCCTTTTATGTACCTTAGATAATCACAACTCCCAGCAGATTATCCCCAAGTGAGCACAACATATTATCCCTATTCCTGCTTCCGTATTTTGAGGTGACTCTTGCTGATTTCCTCCTCTGATTGAGATTTGAGGTGTCTGTTTAGTCATTATGGGAAATAGATTTTAATGGAAGATTCTAAACTATATCTCCTGTTAAGTATCCTGTCAAATCTAGCTTCTGAAAACAAATTAGGAACAAGAAATAGCTGGTCCCTTAAGGAATGGTGAATTTTGACAGACAGTTGTCTGACACACACTGTGTGAACCTTGTGTTTAAACTCACCGTTTGGAAGCTTAATTATTCTGAGAGGGAATGACTTCTAAAATGCGCTGAGAAGCCATTCAAACTTCAGTTATATGTAGAAAGAGACCTATTTTTTCCTATGAGTTTTAATAGATCTCTAACTTAGCTCTCAACTGAGTTATTTTCTTAACCTGGGCTTTTGTAAAGGGCTTTTTCCATTGCAGCACAAAAGGCTACTGAACAGAAAAGTAGGTTCGTTTCTTTCATGCAAAGACTTTTGTCTCTTTAAACAATGTCGTGACTGCTTTGCAAAACAGTGGTGATTTCATACTTGCAGCAGCTGTCCTCTTGCCAGCAGGGTATACTTCTCTTCATTGGCATTAGAGCCCTGTTCCTGGAAGAGGGGGAAAACAACAACAACAAAGGCAGACTGGTCTGGCAAACCTCTTTTTGAGGAAGCTTTGAATAATAGCATAGATTTTTCAGAAGTAGAAAAAGAAAGATCTGTTATTTCAAAATTCTGCTATGGCTTTGCAGTGGAAGCTGACAGCAGAAAAAGTAGCATGCCTATTTTTAGAAAACCTTACTCAGTCCTGCTTTCTTGGATCACCAGCGGGAAAACATCTCTTGATGAGAAAGGATGTGAATATCATTAACTCTTCCTTTCCATTATAGTGAAACCTGTGTATGCCACTTCTGTATCTTGGCACCTATTTTAACTGCCATTGAAGGGAAGATGGTAGACTTAATTTTTTCAGGAAGGAAAAGTTAGCCATCTAAGCTTTTTAGTATTTTCCAGAAGCAGAGAAGCTGTTTGTAGGAATGCCAGCCCACCATCAGAAAAAGAACACAAAGTCTGATTGGAGTGCTTTTACGGCAGGGGAAATCCTTAAGGGGCTTGGAAGCAAGGATGGTGCTAACCTGCTACATAATCGACAGAGCAAGTTAACTGCCAGATAAAATTAGTAAAGCTTAAAGCTGATGCAAGAACAATTAAGTGAGTTGAAAGCTCTCTTGGAAGTGCTGGGAGTGCATCTCAAATGCGTCCTTGTTCGAGGGTGGAAAAGACAATTTAGGCAAAGAGTTGTACTGTTAAAGAATCAAAAACAACTGACTGACACTGACACTGGCATCCATTAAACAAGGATACTTAATCGTATTAATAGTCTTTGGAGCGCTTAATGTTGTAACAGGTGAACTTTCTTTGGGAGTCCTCAGAGGGAAAGCCATTGACTGTACCCTTTTCTGTCTCCCTGCTCAGAAGCAGGCTTCTTGTTCCAGCAGCAGTATCTGCCCAGTAACAGCACAAATGCTCTCCTGCTGCCCAAGTGTCTTGTAGCATCACCAGCAATGTCCATGCGTCCACCAACTGACAGGTTTAATGTTAAAGCAGAGAATCAAAGTGGGGCAGGCATACAGTACTTTTTAAAAGAACAGTCTGCCTCAGTGTAAGTGAACCATGGCCTGTATTGAAATGTGTTCAGATTGTTCTAGCATTGCCCTCCTTACAAATTCTGTACCTTACTTGGTGCTTTACGCGGTGTGAAACTGGAATACTTTTGTAGTGCAGAGGCAGCCAAAGAGTAGATTTCAGTGCTCTTTTTTTCCTTATTTGCAAAAAGCGTAACCATCACAGATGCAGTAGATTTTGTTGAGAATTTTTGTCCCACTAGTTTTATCTCTTAAAACAAAAATGTACAGGGCACTTGGGACATGGTTTGCACCTTTCCATGTCTTAATATTCCTGCCATGACTCTTCACACCTAAAATGTCCCATCTGTCTGGATGAATGTGAAAAGCTTATGGCAGGGGAGTACAACATGTCCATTACAATGGATTGAGATTTACATGATCACCACATTCAAGGGACCAACGTGGTAGTCAAGAGGATGGGTTCATCTCAGAATAGCACATTTGACCTCTTGCTGTCACCTTACGTTTTGTGCCTATTTCATGGCAAAGCAGTCTTGGAGCATACTTTTTTCCTTTTACATGCATGCATATCTTCCCCCCATTATACTATATTATAATCCTGTTTGAATATATGACAGGATCTGTTCAGAATACATGCATAAACTCTCCATTACCTGAAACTTCGTAAGGCTTAATCTCAGGTGCCTTTTACATTGGATTCTGTCACGTTGATTCCTGCCCCGCCTGAGGCAATAAATCTCTTCTGTTTTTTATCTGCATTCCTAGACTGAAAGTTCAATAGCTGATTCAGCATATAGTTTGAGCCAGTTGTACATGGAAACAGTGACTTAATTTGCTCGGTTGTTCTCATTTAAATACAATGGGGAAATCCCAGCAGTCCTTTTTAATCATGGACAATTAAACTACGCAGCCTAGTAGGTTACCTTGACTCCACCTCTGGATCATAGTTAGAAACGTTAGCAAACTTTGCCTTTCCAAAATTGAGTAATTGGTTTTGCTCTGAATCATTGTGACGAGTCTGTGGACACACATTGGCATTGGCACTCATTGATCCTAACATTGATCCCCTCATTAAAAGCCAAAGAATGAACTGGCTGTGAGCATACTGTTTGTATGCTAAGCAAAGAATAGAGGGACCCAGTTGGATCCAGCCATGTTTAGCTTTTTGATCACCAAACACAGAATGTATAGAAAACCTAGTAGAGTGCTTCCTTAAAGAAACATAAGATACCTGTGTGGAGATACTGAAAACCCAGAACCTTGCCAAGCATCAATCTCACTCACTTGTGGAAGGAAATATAGCAAGATGTCTACACCGTAAAATGACATCTGTTTGCCACCGCCTTGTATATCTGGCCCCTGCCAACATCCTTAGGGTATACAGAGTTAAGAATTCATCATTGTTCGAATAGAAATGCAACTAGGATTCATTAGAAATGCACATGTTATTCTAATAAAATTGCTTTTTCATCTCTGTCTGGTCAGTATAGGTGATAAGAAATTCTATCCAGGGAGATGTGCAAACTGGGGGAAGAGGGACGGATTGCTCCACTCAAGTTTGATTACCTTATCTTCTTAACTATAAGTTGACCTCATGTATAAGTTGAGGGCAGGTTTGGGGGCCAAAATTAAGGGCTTTGATACGACCTGTGGATAGGTTGAGGGTAAAACTTGGGGTCAAGTAACAAAGGATCTAAAGTATGAAGCAAAGGAAATGATGCCAAAGAATTTACAAAATTCCAGCAGAGATTATACTTAATTCAGAGATAAAGGTTCATTGGAAAGCCAGTAATCACTAAGCATTTATTCTGAATTGTTTTCACGTTACTTTTCAGTTCATCAAAATGTGGAAGCCCTTGCATTTATGTCTAGATTCCCCCTTGTTCAAATCCACTCTGTCTCCCCCAAATTATTTATTCACTGACTGTCTGTGTCTTTGTACTTGGAGAGAGGCAAAGCCTTAAGAGGCTGAAGGAGAAGGGAGTGTGTGCATGCCCTTCATGTACACTTCTTGCACAATAGACTTAATCAGGGTTATCTCCCATCTCATCAAACTGCAGTTAATATATATTCCTAGAATATAATTAGAAGTTGTATAACTAGTATTCATGGTAATATCTTTTACTTAGGCTCTTTTTTAACTGATCGTTTTGAAGAAATTGTAAAATGTTATAAATGTTTAGAAATCCAATTTAACATTTAAAAACCCATTTTTAAAAAAGTCACCAATTTTAGTCAAACCTGCTTCATCCCTCATTCACCAGTCGGCTTGATTTCAGTGCAGGTTGCATGGGAAGAAAACCCTTCCTTGGCAGCCCACACAGATGATAAGTGGGTTGGCGGAGCTGAGAGAGAGCAAGCCATGTCAAAAATCATGTGAGTTAGTAGACAAAGGGCATAGTAATCCATCTCTTATGTACCACTCCAGTAGGTAGCAAACTCCCCCCCCCCCCCCCCCCACCACCTATTAGTAGTGTCTTATCTGGCTTATATATTTTTGTTCAGGCTGTCCAGTTTTGAGAGATGCAAGGATTTCTGAAATGGCAGGAAGCATGGATTTGTACCAGGCACTATGCTTGGACTCCCACCATTTCACAGATCATGGACAGCCTCATGTCTCTCACCAGCCTTGAAAATACAGTTCAGGTTTGTACTTGCTACTTGCATTCCAAAATCTGAAAAAATCCCAAATCCAAAATACTTCTAGTTTCGCACATTTCAGATAAGGAGTACCCAACATGTAGTGTATTAGGGAAAATGTGTTCACACAAACATGCGAAATACATTTTCTGTGGAGCTGCTCACCCCTATTGTAGTTCACACAGAAAGAGAAAATAGAGGCCACTTTACACTTTAGTTTTTACCTCTCTTTACCTATATGTAATGATTAAAACGCAGATAAAATAGGACAACGGGATGAGCAGAGTAATGGGGTGGTATACTCTTGTACAGTTGGTTCTCCATATCTGCAGGGCTCAGTTCCAGACCCTTTTGCATATAGCAAAAAACACAGGAGCTCAAGTCCCATTATTGTCAGTGAACACACAATTTGCACGCAGCCGCTGACAATAATGGGTTGGGGCCATCCACGGATACCCCAGTCCACAGATGGCTAGCCTGCTGATACCAAGGGCCACTTGTAACTGTCCATTACATTAGCAGTTTTATTTTCTTGAGCTTGCACAGGAGAAGGTTGTGTCAGTGGGAAGAGAGGGCTGCCGGATCTGTGCCACTTGTTTCCTGAATGCCTGGCTTTCAGGAGACATCCATAGAGCCTAGGCAATAGAGTCGTGAGTTGGTTTGGACAGTCGGCTGTGCTGTGGGAAGGTGATTGTCCTAGCCAGCATCTCCATGAGCCAACCCTGGATGCCAGGCATGCAAGAAACAGGCAACGGAGAGCAGCTCTTTCCTTCCCACCATTACTGTTTTCCTCTTTCCTTCTTGCCGCCTTGTTCTTCACTGTTTTATTGGCATAGCTTTGCTACTGATGTAGCCCATAGGATCCTAGGCCATGTGAACAGTCTCTGAAATATCTAAATAGGGTTAATTATGTCTTGCAAATGATTTGTTAGATCTTGATATAATTGCTTCATTAATAAGCAATATACACACTTAGGAAGACAGCTGGAAAATTATTTGGGGAGCAGCAATTATTTATTTTAGTTAAATGTTACTCGCTGAGGAATTTCAGATGCCCACAGAAGTTGTGATTTGTATCAGATTTTAGGCAATACCCACATACACTTGGGATGGTTGTTGCTGTTGTTACTTAATATCTTGTTTTTCAGTGACATCAGCTTTTGCTTTGAGAATCCTTTGGGCACCTGCATTAAGTAGGTCCTTCCTAGCATGTTAAATATGCTCTCCAGTCTTTGTACCCATTATCCCCAGCCAGGAAACAGGAGTCCTGAGATAGAGAGAGAGAGAGAGAGATTCCATGCAGTTCTTTTTCTTTTCCCAGCCATTTTAAAGGCTGGGATGAGGTTCAGACGCCTGCTGCTTTTATAGGAACCAAGCATGCAAAAGGAAGCGCGAGGCCTGCCTGCTCCTTATATTCTTCCTGATCAACTGGATGAGTATATGAAGAGAATTCTGTCAGAATTGTCTCAGATCTGATGGCCATGGACAGTTCTTAAAATAGTAATGTTTAATAGTGGTAGTGATGGGTGACCTTGGTCCTGCCCTATGCGACTGCCTCCCTAGATCTGAAATGTGTACCTGTCTATGTTCCTAAAGCTAAGAACTAGCTAAGAGTTAGCAAGGCTAAATGGAGGTAGATAGTGGAATAGTGTTGTGTTCTCCTTGCTGAAGGCCTGCTGCTGCTGTGTAGCATTTTAATGGCTCCCTAATGACAGACACTTGCCTGGCTGAAGGCAGCAGGCTTGAACCACTAGACATCTGGCAAACACTACAGCAATGGCATTTCCAGCAGGAACCCGTGCTGTTAACCCTTTGGATGACTGAAGCATAGGATCCTTGTGACAATAGGAACATAAGAAACTATTTTATATCAGGCTGTTTGGCCAGCTGTATTGTCTTTTCAACTGAACAACTTTTTTTTAACATGCTTGACAAATTCTAATGGGGGATGCTTGGAACTGATCCTCAGACTTGATCTAACCCTAACCAGCTCCTTTACTGCTTATCTGTGAGTCGCTCCTGTAACGACATTGCAGTGATATGTGCTGGATGGGACCTTAAGGCAGAAATGTATGGATGAAGACACTGGAGTAGGAAGGCATACTTTCTGGCTAGTTATTGTTTTTTTGCCCCCAAGTTGCCTTGCTTTTCTGACAAGACTGAGACTGGAGGAAGTCACAACTACATCTGGCCCTTCCAGTGTGGTGGAAGGGTTTGCGTGTTGGACTAGGACACTGGGCGTCCAGGGTTTGAATCCTAGCTCAGCCATGGAAAACTCACCAGGTGACCTTGTGCAAGTCACACACTCTCATCCCCAGAAGATGGCAATGGTAAACCCCCTCTGAAGAAACATGCCAAGAAAACCCTATGATAGGTTTGCCTTAAGGTTGCCGTAACTCAGAAATGATTTGAAGGTACACAACAGCAATAACAGTGACTGGCTGAGTGAGGCATTCTAGCTTTTCATTCTTACATAGATGTGTTCTGCCATAGGAGTATTCTGGTGAAGAAAATAAGGCTGGAAGCGTCTTGTGGGTCACAGTTCTGTTGCACTCTGTTCCCAGCCTTGAACTAATAGATGGAGAAAGCATTTCAGAAGCTTCAAGATTTTGTCATTCCTCCTCCTGCTGTGCTATACATCATTAAAATGATGTTCCATGTGAGAACCTTTCACTGATTGAAGACACTACAATTAGGCTTTTCCTATCTCATCTCAGTGCTAGATCTTTTTATCTTTCTTTTTGTGTTTTTTACTGCTGAGATGCTGATTGCAGATTGCTGATTGCTGATCCAGCTTTTAAAAGGCTGGATTTCTTTTGTTGTTCCTTTTGGCCATGATCAAATATGTGATACTGTTTATAATGCCTGTTGGATTTGTTTGTTGGTAGCAGAATTTGTGTGTGTGCATGCATGCACATGTGTACCACTACAGGCATCTTCTTCTTGCATCTGATCTCGTAACCTAATCTGCCATTAGTTTAACATTGCAATAAGGTTTTCCAAGCAAAAACAACACTACACAGACACACAAAAACCCTATGTGTCACTTTATCTCTGCTTGTCAAGGATCTAAATGTGCTTTTGTTCAGCCAAGTCAATTATAGTAATATTTTTTGTAATGTTAAACTAGTTGCTGATTTTCTTTTCTTTTCTGCAGATGCAATCTAGATAGAAATGCAAGCGACTTTATATTAACCCGGGTTGACAAAGTGCACTTAGGCTGATGAATGGTTTACCTGTTAGGAAGTGATAGGGTTTAGGTGCTATTTTAGGACTTGGTTACCTGGTTTCTTTAATATACTGTCTAATGCATTTGGTAGGAAAACTGTTTTCTTCAGCTGTCATACATGGCCATACGCTTTCCCCTTGTTGCTGCAACCAAGAATTGTTCTAAGTATCCTTCGGACAGCAGGACTTTAGAGGAGGAAGTTGTATGGAAACAGACTAAACAGGAAGTGATCATTTTGGTTTCGGGTTGGAGCCGAGACAATGGATGAGGCGAGTGGGTGGAAGTCTCCTAGGGCTACATGGGGGAACAGATGTCTTTCAAGGGAAGCTGACTTGCTCCAGCCCCATTAATCTCCTCTTTGGGGCTCAAAATAACAAGACACCTGTCCCTGTATAATACTACTGTCAAGCGAGAAGCCTTTTCTTTTCTTGCTTGAGTCATATACTACATTCATTATGCCAGTTACTGCAGAGTACCTATTTTCTTCACGTTTCCTGCCAACTTTCTCATCTAGAGAGAACATTGTAAGAACATTTTAAAGATGAAGTGTAATCATTCTTCTTGGTGAACAGTACCAAGACAGGTATGTGAAGTTTAACACTGATATCAAGAACCTCCAAATTACATATGATCAAAAATAGCTCTTATGGTTGCATTCATTCCTGATCAGAAAATGAGAGCTTGCAAAATATCCCCCAGACCCTTATTCTCATTGCATCAGGCAAATTTGTGCTTTTGTGTTGACTCTGCTTTTAACCCTTTCTCTCCATTTTTAAATCCAGCGTGAAGGGTCAAGATATGGGTTAGTCAATATCAATATCAGCCTTTTGCTAAAGGCAACAGCACATTAAGGGGGGGAGTTTGGATTGGCAGAGAGAAAGGTTAACTACAGCTGTACTCTAAAATGTCTACGTTTAGCAAAAGAAAAAGACTACAGGAGATCAGTCACATATGTCCTGTGTTACTTGTAAATTTATCCTTTCTTGTGTCTACTTCCAACAGCTGAGCACCACAGGAAAAGTAGTAATAGTATATAATTTATTGTGTGACCATAGGTCATAGCAACCACATGGGGAAATAGGATCTCAGAGCTTAAGGGGAAATTAGTCCTGTGCTAGCTGCCCCTGAGAAAAACAGAAGCATGGAGCTCAGTTCTAATGTACAAAAATTATAATAGAAATGATAGAGCCGCCTTGCATTTCCTTTTACCTTATTTGAGTCTGGATGTCTTTACACGCTTTAAAAAAAAGGGTAGGCAAGTTAGCTGAGGATTTAATAGCACAATACTTGTCAGGCCCCATTGCTGTTGTGTTTGTTCAAGTCCACTCCAACTTACGGCGACCCTAAAAGGAACCTATTATGGGGCTTTCTTGGCGAGATTTGTTCAGAGGGGGCTTGCCTTTAAAAGGATATCTGAAAATTGAGTGTTTTCTCTCCTGAGAACTTAAAATACTTTAGAAGCAGTGAATGGGCTCACATAATTTCAAATGTCTTATGGGGGCATTTAGCCTCCACACATGAGCTGTAAGAGCAGAGGGACATGAGTATACATACAAGTCTTGCCCCATGTCTCTGCCCGTCCAGATCTGAAAGCCTCTGTGATTCATCTTGCTTCATTATACTTTTTTTCCCATCGGGGTTCCCATTCATGGAAAGGTTTTTACTTCCATTCTGCTGGGTATTGAGTAGACATTACCTTGAGTTGGGAGCTGGGAAGACAAAAGTAGGTCCATTGGGAAAGGGCACTTAGATTTCCCAGGTCAGGTGTGAAGGAATTGTCTGTATGAGGCTGTAATAGTATATCTTGTTACAGTGCTGAAAATCCTTCATGTGAGTCTCCCAGGAAAAGGTTCATCCATATTCTGAGATAGCTACCAGTCACATTTATCCGTCAGTTTGCCTTCTTGTTCTGCTCCTTGCTCGCAGGTTTTCCCTTGGTGCTCCACATAAAATTGCTTCACAGAGTTTAAAGCTGTAACTTGACCTGCTGTTTTATGCCCTTGCAGCTGTTACTCCGAGCTGTTTTTAATACATTATTCCTTGAATATAGGACTAGCTAGGACCAAAACAGCCCTTATTCATTTGCTGTGTTTTATTCACTGAGGGAAGAAAATACCTGTTGGATTTGTGGCAGTGTTTCTCTGGTGAATATAATGCAGGTTGCAGGTAGGCTCTTATTTCGGAAGAAATGAAAAATGCTTCTTCATTAGCATTTTGTTGGGTTTTGTATTTGTGGCTCTTCTAGTCTCTGCTAGTCATGTATAAAGGTATCTTGTGTTCATGTTATTTTTTGTTAACACACAACTCACTTAGTATTTGCTGTGCGACTGGTGGTATCATTTCAAATGTTTGCTTTCAATAGACTATATAGTCATGTGCTCTTTAATAATACAAAAACAATAGAAAGTGTAGCTGTATAGCAAATTAGGACTATATTTTGTACTTTTATGGTTCCCTTGCTGAAGCCTCATTAAACCCACTATTTATAACTTTGCATGTTTCTCACCGTTAACTTGGTTCACTTGTTCTTTACAGAAACCAAAGCCTAAGCCTCGGCCATCTATCACGAAGGCTACATGGGAAAGCAGTTACTTTGGGGTGCCTTTGACCACTGTAGTGACACCAGAGAAACCAATTCCCATTTTTATTGAGAGATGTATTGAGTACATTGAAGCAACAGGTAAGATTTTCCTTACCAATGACTATTTGCCATTGAATACTATGCTTTCTGATCATCAGTTCTTAAAACAGAGCCATTTATAAAAGTGTTTATAGCTGTATTTGTGCATGAGGACTAGTGATAGAAAATATGTTTTTCAGTAGCTAAATATTCTTGCCCTTGGCCTTGTTTTGACAGAATAACATGTATGCTGCTCTAGTCAAGCACCGTTGAAACTGTAGATAAAATAGTATTGTGGTTGTGTATTTTATTTTGGGAAAGATGTCTAAGACATCAGTGGATGTCTTAGAAATATGTGTTTCTGCTGCCGTGGAAGTGCATAGCTTATTTAAAAAAGCAAACCACTTTTGTATATTCACAACTTCTTGGAAAGAGATCTGGAGAATGATTGTGCTGAACATTTTCTAACTATGCTTTTTTTAAAATCTGGTTCCTCTGTATTGGCTTTAAAAGTTAAAAGTGAATAATTCTCAAAAATATTAGCATCAATAGAGAGAGGAAACAGTTTATTATTTCAACAGAACTTGAAAGAAATGCCTGCTGTGCTTTGCAAGCTTCTACATTAATGCCATCTAAGCTTGAACAGTCTGTAGACGTAGGTCCTGTTTTATTTTGTTTTCTGTTAGACTGAAGGTTTAGAAATAACTTAATCTTTTTATGTAAATCCTCATGTTTTGTTTGCTGCCAAAACATAACTGATTTTCTCCTTTTGGGCAGACAAGAAAACAGTAGTAAGATGGTAGCGTTTGTAGTGGTACTTATCGGGGGTACCGAACATCCCCACTCAATCCTATTTGCTTGGTTTGTCAACATGAATTCCTTCCTAGAGTGAAGGGCTGCTTTCTCATTAACCCTGATCTTTTTACTGCTATGTCCGAACACCTTTGCACGCGACAAGACCATTATAGCCAGGCGGAGAGCTGCTGACTTTTGCTTAATGCATTTCAGTGTGAGGAAAAAGTCTTGAAGGACCCTCCATTTATTCCTTCTACAGTAACGTTTCTGCATCTAAGAAGCTGATGGTGTTTCTTCAGGTAGTGTCGTTTTGCTTCCCAAAAGCTCAGTTGACAAAAGAGATGTGCTCCTGGGCACGGCTTCTTTAACAGAAAATTGGTACCAGGGCAGGAGTGACATGGAAAGAATAGGGATAGGTCTCTCTACTGCAAAAATGAAAAGCAGTTCAACATGTTTCAGCAAACTTTTTATCCAAAACTGACAAATATGCACATGCGAAATGAAGCAGCCAGGTCAGGGAAGCCTTGCGTAAGTAAATGAAAACATTTTCAACATTCTTGAAAGTTTCTTTACAAATGCATCTAGGCATGACTTTTTCTTTCTTTCACTAGCCTCCACTTTTCTCCTGGCACACCAAATGCACAGAGCAGTGCTTTGCCAAGATGCTGGTGGGAGCTGGTGAGGCAGGCTTAGTTCTTCCTTTTCTCTCTCTTGCTATTCAGTCAAGGATTCAGGCTGCTGTTTCCCTTGCCTGTTGTAGAGAGCCACACACAGATACTGTATGACTGACTAGACTAGAATTTTGTTCTGTTCTCCCATGCCCTCGCCAGCCAAACTTGGAAAATGAGGGGATAAAGACAAAGCTTTCTCCTGAAAATCATAGGACTTAAGGCAGGCTTAGAGGATGAGGAGATGCTATGGAGCCTGTTTGCATGATCAGAATTACTGACTCCTCAGAAGCATTGATCTCAGTCCTGAATTTGCACCCATGTTACTTCTGGGTGACCCTCTGCAGTTTTTCACTCTGAATCCATTTCTAAGGTTTCTGGAGTCACATGGATAATAGTTCGGTTGCTTGGGATTGCAGACATTGCTCCCCTTTGCTTAATTGTGATAATGATCATGTTTATGCACTTAAGAACTAAATTGGCCAAGGGCTTTCCAGCTTTGCTCCTGCTTCATTCCAGTGGCTGACTAAGCACCTCTGGAAATGGAGCTCAATAAAGGGGTTTTCTCATGTTTTGTCCTTGATTTTGAGAACAGGTAACTGCACCTGATTAAAAAGAAAAAGGACGCCTTTGGCGTAACCTCAGTACCCAAAGGCCTTTTCAAAAATGACTCAGAAAGAGCTATGGAAAACAAAAATCTTTTCTCTAAATGTAGACCAGCCACCATAATTCTATTTGTTTTTGGTTTATAGCTGGCATAAAAACTAAGTGATCTTGTGGTTTTTAGCGATAACAAAGGTTGTTAAGGAAGGAAGTTTGAGATCCCAGGTTACTATACCACTTTAAGAAACAGGAAAGGATTTGTCTACATTGCTGCTAAATTCAGTTATGAACCATAAATCCTTGGCTGGTACTATATTGCGACTTTTCTGTACCAGGAGGATTTGAACAGAGCTTTGGAAAGTTATTTTTAAACGTAATTTGCTCTATATCCCATTAAAAAGCTGCCTCTTTCACTCAGAAAGGTGGGAAGTTTATTGCTCTTGACACTTCTGGAGGGATTTGTTATATTGCTCATTAAATGTTAAGTTTCAGAATGTTCCTGGAGAACAAGTTGTATTCCTCCAGAAAGCCCTGAGAAATACTAACAAGGACATATTAGTAAAAAACAGCAGCCTTACCAGCAGTTACTCTTCCTTTCTTAAAAAAAGAAATTACTGAAGTGCTTCTTGTAGGTCCCCAAACCAAAAGGTAACACCGTTACTTGTTCTGGATATGAATTTGGTGATTTGCAAGTATTGTGTAGGTAATATACAATGCTGTTGCCTTCCCAGTTAAGTTATATGTACGAATCCTGAGTGCTGACAATATCAGAACGAATTTTAGATGTCTGCTTTGTGCATCTCGAGTTTGTCTGCTTTTTACCGACTCCTCCTACCGTTTCTTGTGAGATCAGAAAGACGATTCCACATTACATGGAAAGCCGCTTCCTTCTGCTGCTTTTAATGTATTTGGTGCTAATGTATTCAGACAGTAATGTATAAATAGCTGCGACAACAAGGTGGGATTTTTAATGCTTCTGTATTCTGTTTTTAGTGTTTCTTCATTCTGTTAGAATAAAACACTCTATAGATAGCACCACAGTTTACTTTCTTCTGATGCATAATTCTGAACGCTGTAATATTCTCCTTGTTTCTTGGTCCTTTTTCCCCTGACTCTGTAGAAATAGATCCGTCTTTTGACAGGTTGTACTTTCAGGGCCTTTGCCAAAAGCAGAGTGAGTGCTGACAAGACTATTTTGAATTCTTAGGCATTGAATATTATATTTGTGGAAGCCAGCTTCACATTTCTAAGCAACAGCCTTGCATTGCGCTGAATAAATATTTCAGATTCCTCAGCGTCAGCATAACATTTGGAGACATACAAACTGAACACCTTTTAGTCTAACTGTTTTGCTTCGGCACATAATCCGCATGCTTTTGGGAGGATGGCTCCAGGCACTTCCTGTTGCTAGGACAGTGTTTTTAAAATCTGAAACAAACACATCTTTCTGATTAACTTGTACTTTATCAGAGAATCCTTGGATATGATCATGCTGAGCTTTCGATCCCAAGAGAACGCCATTATCACTGTCTAGGAACTGAGAACATGATGCAGATTGAGCCCAGCGCCATTTGGATTTTCAATGATGTCTTTTTAAATTGTTATAAGCCATTTAGAAATAAATATAGGAACACCAGCTACATTCTCCTGTAAGTTCATGTGCAAACTTCTCTGCCATTGCTGGTCTTTGTATTAGAGGGAGAACTCTAATAAGCTAATGGCGGAGCCTGGGCATTACCTAGATCAATCTAGATCAATGTTTCCCAAACGTTGGTCCTCCAGGTGTTTGGGACCAACTCATAGAAGTCCTATCCAGTTTAGCCAACAATCAAGAGTTCTGAAGCTGAAGTACAAAACATTTGGAGGACCAAAGTTTGGGAATCACTGGTCTAGCTGATGTAGGGGACTGGTAGGGTAAAAAGGAATAGTTACTTTTCCATGAATGCCTTCACCCTAATTTCCTAGTTTGAAATCTCTGCCTCGCCCAATTGAGAAGTCTTTCAAACTTCACTCCTCATCAACTCACCTCTTTGCTGCATCAATAATTGACATAATGTGCCTAAGTGTGGAAGTTCAAACAGAATATGGATTCTTTTTATCCCTTGCAGCAACAGTAGGTGAAATTGGATAACATCTGTGGACTGTTTTAATATTTAATTATTAGCCAGGTTGATCTTGAAGCCTTAAAAGAAATCCTTGCATATGTGTGTCCCCATAGGATAAATGCTCAGTGAACCAGGGGGGCAAAAGCTGCAAAGCAGACTTCGTAAGTGACAGATCTGTTCTCTTATTTACATCAAAAATAAGAATGTCAGGTTAGTTGCTGTGAGGACTAAAAGAAGGCACTTAACCTTCTAGCTGAGTCCCCACTTCCTCCTTATAAGGAGGGTTGTTGGCTGTGGTTTCGCATTGTGGTATGAGTGGTATTTGCTTGTGGCTTTGTGTGGTTACTTATTGAAACAGTTCATTCCCCGGTGGTTGATGTACTGCTTTGTTAACCCACCAGCTTAAAAGCAAGGTTGCTGATCGCCCTGATCATTACGAATAACCTGGAACTTCTTGCGGAGATGAACTACCCGTTGGCATTGTGATTAGTGCAGGAGTTGAGTGTGTTAACATAGGTATAAATGCACAAGCATCAATGCATAAAACAGTCAGTGCCAAGAAATAAAGAGCATATTTGTGATTAGGATATAGGCATTTTCCAGCAAACCTGAGTTGAACATAAATGGCTGTGTTTAATTGAGTTGTGTATATCACACATAGTTTTTGTTTTAGCCCCAGCTGTTTCCTTTTGCAAAGAAAGGTTGGACTTAAATTTTACACAGTGCTGGTTATTCTCTGAATTCATGTGCCACAATGAATGAGAAGAGTGCTTTTGTGTGAATGTACATGCTTTCAAATTATACTTTTCTTTATTGTGGAACTGTCTGCAAAACCAGAGACCTTAATAGAACTAATTGATGTTAAAGCCTCAACCCAGTTATTCTCAGTATGAAACAGGATCTTCTAGCACCCTGAGATTAACTAAAAGAAAGAAACTGATAATATAAGCTTTCATAGATTTGAGCCTAGTTCCTCAGATGCATGTTTAATATCTTTACTTGCCATTAACTTGTATTGAGGTTACAATACAATACTTCTGAGATGCACAGGACTTACTCTGCAGTAAAGATGCTTTTTTGTTTTCTCCTGTGTTTGGAGCATGCCTTAGCAATTAGCCTCAGCAATAAATGCTGAATGGATACCAGCTTTGATTGAAAAGACAGAAAGTCATTTAGAAATCTCCTTTCAAGATCTTTGCCTGCATGGGCCTTCCATCAAGAGACATGGACTGAATTAGCATAGATTCTGTTTCATCATTGCAACCTTTCTTTTCTATCTGAACTGTTCTGAGGGTACTCATGATGCCAAATAATGTTGTTATAATTCTTGGTAATATCCGTTTTTCAGAAAGCAATTTTCAGATGTCTGGATCTCTAGTGGAAATACACTGAAGTTGTAATAGCATTTTCAGGCCATGTGCTGAAAAGATTGTAATAGTTTGAGAATATTAACCCAAAATGCAGACTTCAATATATATATATATATATATATACAGTATATGGAGAGCAGTGTGCTTCCCATCAGCAGATACTGGTGAAGATCTAAATAAGGATGGGACCAGTTCCATTTGCTCAGCAAACCATTGACTTTGGTCTCTCACACAGCAGTCCTCTGTGCCTCAGGGCAAATCATTTTCTTAAATTTAGAGCAGTTTGATACAGCATGGTGGGTTTTTGCTTTTCAAAGATAAAGAAACATCAGAAACCTCACTAGGGATATGTAGGCTCTTGGGTTGCCCTAAAGCAGCTCTTGGGATCCCAGTTGTATACTATTGGTTTTTCCTTAGCATACATTAGCTTCATTTTAGTCAATAGGAGGTTGGAGAACAGTTTTCTTGGATTTCAGTACATCATGAAAGAGCATGATATAAGGCACTGTTCCCAAAGAAGCCTGGGAGATCCAAGAGGTGCCCAGTTCCCATCCATGATAGACCAAACTAGTCTGCTTGTTTGGCCCAGGAATATCTTCTCTGACTGGCAATGGCTTTTTACAGAGAAAGAGACCTCTCCCTTCACCTCTTCCTTGATGGTTTGAATAGGAAGCGATGGAACTGAGCTAGGAAACATCTACATGCAATTCATGTGCAGTGTCACCAGGTTATATTTGTTCTTTTCTGGTTTCTTGCTCCCTTTGTTGTAGTTCTTTACTTCTCTATGCTTTGAAGACCTGAGTTTCTCAGCTAACAGTGGCTGGTGCCTGTCTTTGTAATTTAAGGAACTGGAGCAGATGCTGATTTTTGTATTGATGGGATTGTCGTTTTTTGCTACCTCCAGTGCCAGCCCCCAGATTTGAAAAGCTGGTATTTCCTAAGTAAATCATTTAGGAGTGGCTTTTAAGCAAGTATATCTGGAACATTTTTAGGTCAGCCCAGCCTGGTGAGAATGGAAAGGGTTATCGCTAGTACAGTAATTAGGAGAACATAGTTTGTTGTGGGTTTCTCTGAAGATGCCAACCACAGATGCTGGCGAAACATCAGGAATAAACTCTTCTAGAACATGTCCACAGAGCCCCCCAAACCCACAAAAAACTAATGAGGAGAACGTTTGCTTGGCCTCTGTGGGAAATGGAACACTACTCTATATAGGGCTTTCTGATTCATCCAGGCTACGGTTACAATCCTACAGATCATGTTTCAAGTTATATCCCCAAACAGTGGTGACTGTGGCCCGACATTGTTGGATGAAAGCATGCTTATGTTGAACATCGGTATACCATCATTTCTTTTTCATTTAAAAAAAAGCCAGTTTACAATGTCCAATAAAGTTCCAACATTGAGAGGTCCCCAAAAGCCATGCTAATAATTAATTCACCTGCCTCATCATCACACCTGGCTCTAGCCATGTCTTAAGGCAATCCTCCGCCAGTAAAAACAGAAAGCAGTTAAATGTTCCACATGCCAGGTTTTATAAGGTATGATTAGCATTGTTGTGGGAAGTGGCATCCAAATGGTTTTCCTTCACGTTGCTGAAGTGGCCTCATTTGTTGTTAAGCCTAATTAAAACAATATTGAAATTGGGAAAATTACGTGCAGCTTGTAGCTTTCTGCTGTCTACATTCAAGCCCATTTGAATAGCTGGTATGTCTGGAACTTGGAGCACTGTCATCAATCATGCCGTCCATCACACACACGTGATTTATGCATCTTTCATATATCCAGCCTCAAACTTTCATACTTCCATTATTCCTAGCTTATGATGTTTTGTGTGTGCAAACAATATTTGTTCTGAGCAGAATGCATTTTAAATTTGTGTTTATAAGCTAGAGGGGCTCCTGTGAAACATAATTTGTTCTAGTTTATTGTGAACTTAGGCCAGTTGAATGTATAAAACAGTACACAGTTTGTGGCTGTGTATGTGTGTTTCTTTTGCTCCTCTTTACATTGGGCTTTAATATTAGACCAAAAAGAGAGAGTAAAACATGAAGGACTATTTGCAGCCCACTTCTTCAGAAGCAAATAAGCAGAAGTATTCCAAAGTAAGGTATTGCTTGGAAGCTTTTCCATAAGAACTTGAGAATTGTAGTAGTGACTAGGATTGTTAGATCCTGCATTCAAACTGCTTTTTCAGTAAGGAAACTTACAGAATTGCTTTGGATCAACTGCCATATCTCAGCCAAATCTACCTTACAGAGCAACTGTCAGAAGAGCATTATGGGGAAAGGAAGACCATGAATGCTGGCTGTGCTCTTCTCCGAAAAGGCAAGATGTAAATGTAATCCACGTTGGTACCCACATTTGACTGAGAAGCAGAATATAAACACAAATAACATAATTTTGACTGCAATGGCTTTTAATTGATTCATTAGAAGCCTGGGATATTTAGTGATGAAGGACTTACACTCCTTGCAGTTGGTATGCACCTAGATTTTGTATGTTGCAGAAGAAATTTCATAATAGCCAGCTGAGCATCATCAAAATGGGGTCTGGCGTGGGAAGTCTCCGTGGCTTAAAAGATGGCTCCGAATAGGGAATAATTGAATTGACAAGCTCCCCGGTGCCTCTTGAAGTTCACTGAGTTACTTGTTTATGTGTTTAGACTTCTGGGTTTTGGGGTGGGTTTTTCTACCAATCATTGCCAGTGACCTTGTTTATCCCTAAGGCGGTTTACAGACCGCCAAATAGTACGTATACAATACGTACTAGGGTTAGGAAAGGGCGGTGCTTCCGCACCCCCCTAACCCTAGTACGTATTGTATACGTACAAGATGGCGGCGCCCCTTCTACATGGGCGCCGCCATCTTTACGTACTGGACGCACAGCGTCCAGACGTGTCGCGGCGCCTATGACGTCGCGAGTCTGCGCCAGGCGCCTCGCGACGTCATTGAGGCGCCGCAAAAAGAAGCTCCGAAATGGAGCTTCTTTTTTGCTCCGCGCAGGAGTCGCGCGGTTTGGCTGCTGCGGCTCCCGCGCGGAGCAAATGGCGGCGGCGGTCTGTACCCCGCCAAAGTATTTTGGGTACGTTAAATTTTTTTTTTAATAGTTCTAGTGGATGAGATTTTATACATGTCAGCAGAGCTATCAATGAGAGCCTTTGAGACAAGAAAATGGAAAGGGAGCTGACAGCTTCAGGAAGCCTTGGAGAATTTTGGCATGCCATTGTGATTTAGTTGGAGTGGAGTTTTGCAGAAATGGATGCCATGCACAGATCTTTTTATTGGGAGATTCATACTGGTTTTGAGAAGCGTTTCTTAAACAGCCGGAATCCTGGATTTGTTCAAGTAAAACAATATAAAATATGGAAATCCTTAAATCTATGGTTGAGATGGTAAAAGAAGAGACCTTTACCCCAAAAGCACTGTTTTTATGATGTCTATTTTATATATACAATGAAACATATGTGGTACAAAATTCTGGAGCAAAGAGGGATACGAAGTGTTGCATGTTACTTGTGGGTAATTGGAGACGCCTTCACACCATTTAGTTATAGCAGTATGATTCTGCTTTAACTTTCATGGCTGCAGCCTGTGGAATAATAATAATAATAATAATAATTTATTTCTTTTTCCCACCTCTCCCTACGGACCGAGGCAGGATTACAACACAATCACATACATCATACAATCAAACGTTAACATTTCCATAAAAATAACCCTCCTATGACACAATAATACAGCGCAAGGCAATACAGTTAAAACAATACACTTGCCAAACCAAGTAGAAACCCTCTGGGGTTGTAGTTCGGTGAGGTACTGGAGCTCTCGGGCTGAGATTTCTAACAATGTCTCCTTATACTGCAAATCCCAGGTTTCCATAGGAAGGAGCCTTGGCAGGCATAATGCTATCACTGTGTCGTGTGAAAGAGCCCCAGTGCATTGGGAGAAGAACTGGGACTTGAGGAATGCCAGCAGTAAACAAGAGAGCCTGCACCTCCTCTTGGTAATTTACTAAAAACCACACCAAGAAATGCATCTTGGGGACTGTATTATCCTCTGCATCACTAGAGTTCCCTTCACTGCAGTGTTGCTTTCAGAGGAACGGATCTTGAGTCTTCCCAGGGGATTTGTGCAACTAGTACAGTTGACCCTTGGTTTCTGCTGGTGTTTTGGGTTTTATGAAGTACATGGTAATATTTGATGGGCCTGTTTGCCAGCCCTACTCTTTCATCTTTTGTTCAGATATTTTCTACACACATTAAAATACTGTCTCCTATACTGTCTCCTACCACTCCACTTCTGGAGAGGCACAAAACAGTCCATAGGCAGTGGCTTCATGTGATCTTCCAGGTATGATGTGGGTTTTCTAGCCGACGCTTTTCTTCAGGGTTGAATCTGTCAAAAAATTAGTGTGTGAAGCATGGTCAGTCTGTGAACATTTTGCAGACTTTAAATGAGGCTGGTAGGTGTAAAACAGAGGAGCTAGATGGGGAGGGAAGTGAAAAAAATCAGGGCCCATTTCTCCTAGGTTTTCCTAAATTCATAGCAGATGACTTCATGTTAAAGATCCTTTTTAAAAATATGAACAAAAAGAAAGAGTTAATCTACCTTGTGCTTCATAAGAAAAGGTTCCTTGATTGTGGATGATATCTTAAAATATTGCTTAATGCGAAGGCAAATGTTTGCAGATTTGATCCAGTGAGTCATGTTAAATTTTTCAGCTGAAGTCTTTTGACTCGAAACCCTGCAGAAAGAAAGCTAAATATAAATAAAAATTAACAAAGTGTTGAAGGGCAGATGAGCAAGTCTCATAAATTGAAATGTTTATGTGAAAGCACAGATTTTGGATGCAGTCGACTGGTACTAGACCAAGGACCCTTGATTCCAATGATGTGGGATAGAATGGGCTATAAATTGAAATAAGCTCGCTTGTAATCTTGAGCATCCTTAGGTCCTAATAATACTTAGCATGCATAGAGCACAAATATCCAAGGCGCTTCTCATATGTCTTCTTGTAATCCTCGCAACAACCATGTTAGCTAGGCCAGTATTATCCCCAAATTGCAAATGTGGGATGGCATCAGCCTCAGGCAACCTTGGCAAGATTTGAATAGACAAATCCTGAGTGGTTAATTTTCCCTCCATTTCTAATTGAACCTCTGATTGAAAAATAATGAGCCTTTTTACAGATTGTAACAAGCTTTACTATTTTACTATTTTCCACTTGATTCCTTGTAAGTGCTGAAATGAGACCCCACCTACAAATTAAGCTTATTTCCCTCATTTACCAATTGTATCAAGTAAAAGTGGTTTCCAGGGCGGATGCATAAAGGCTGTTGGCATTTGTTGAACTGGAAGTGATCTGTCTGGATGGTCATTCCAAGGAGAAGTGGTTGTTTATACTTAGTAAGGACTAGCTCCATATTTTTCAGTTCTGGTAAAGGAAGGTGATAGGTTTCTGCTATCCTATAGACGTGATCGGTGGTTACAGTTGTAGTCTAGGAGGTTCAGAGAAGTAAGATGCTCTGCTTAAAGAAAGATCTGTGGTGACTGTGCATTCAGGATTTCTGAAACTGATAGAGGAAGCGCAGAAGCTTTTTTCATCTTCAGACATTGTGTGACTCTTGTAGGAACATTATGCAAGCATGCAGTCCTTGTTCCTTCTGGTTAATCTGGAGTGCCTTCTGTAGCTATATGTTACGGCTTGAAATACAGCCATGACAAATAGCAATGTGTTCCTGGGATTTTCTTGGGCCTGAGATTGTAGGATCTGTTGCCCGTTGAGTTTTCAAATACTGAAAGTACAAAAAGATAAGATCTTGTCCTTGACAGATGCTGTCCTTTATTAAATGTCCAAGCTGTGATGATGATATCAAGAGAGACAAAGGTGAAAAGGAAATTTTCTGAAAGACATGCCCAATTGCTTTGCTCATTTTCTGTGTCTTGTCTTTTGGACTCACGTGCTGGAATTTATTTGTGCCTAAACAAAACTGGTAAAACTTGTCCGTTGGTGTAAACCTGTTTGTGTATTCTCTCTGTGTATATGCTCAGTTGTAGTTGGGCTGCTGGAAACCAGAGCGGTAACTGCAACTGGAGCATGGAACCTTACGTATATATTATGGAAGCTTGCTTTGTTGGTTCAAGAGCTACTTGCTCTGGTTAGCCAAGGGGTGCGGGTCATTACAACCAGTTAACAAGGAAACCTGGCTTTGAACCAGTGGGTGAGTCAGAAAAGCTGGACCTGTCTGAATAAAATTTCACTCAGGCATCTTTGATACAGGTTTGTGATGCTGGTCATGACAAAGCTGTCTCTTGTCTGACAGCTGGGAGTTCTTAACCTCTTCAGTTTGATGCAGATCTACTTATTTTTGCTTTATTGACAAGAAGTGCACCAATTCTAACATTGGGGCCCAATGACACATATTTCAGAGTCAGCTACTTGGTGGTGGATCTTCCCATAAGACATGAGATGTGACAGAGTAGGGAAGGGATGGCCTCTGTCCACTCATACCATATTCTTCACCTGGACTTAAAATTAGCATTTTAGACCTAAATTCCATCCCCCCCCCCCAAGGTGTGACTCAAATCCATACAGGAAGAGGGAAGGCACGGCTCAATTTTGAGTCTCCATGGCTGCTTTTTAAAACAACACCTTTTGTATTATATACACTTCTGGTCCCGAGTGAACAGATCATTGGCAACAGCTGTCTGTGTTCAACCCACTTCTGAATCCGGTTTGTATGATTTGACATACTCTCTCAGATAAACCTGACAGCCAAGGCAGCTTATCAGTTTTTAGAGCTGTCGCTCATTGTTCTTTCCTTTCTTGCTTTGTTTTGGCACATGCACAAGTCTTATTATAATAGCTCACATACTGTTCTTAGTATATGAAGCCTGCCTGGCTTTGCATGTGACCAAGACTGGTGTAAAACAGGATTTTATAACATAAACATGGAAGTAGATTGCAGGAAATATTGAGCCTCTTATTAAACACTGCTGTTTTCTATGCAGTGAAGTTGAGTGCCTTTCACAACTGACTTGCATCCCTCCCAGTTCAGGGTATGGTTTGTAAGGTGGCATATGTCTTTCCTCTCATACGCAGTTGAAGTTTGTTGTTGCTGTCTCTGTTTAACTGGCTGTGGAATAGGATAGCTTCATATCTGTGGGGGAAACTTAACATTGTAGAAAAGTGTGTGCATTCTACATTAATTGTGTGGTTTTGGTGTAGCCCTCTTAGAGATGTTCTTGTCCCAAGGTGTGTTTTGCTTGTTCTACACATTTCAGCATAGCCTGGCTTTTAGGAGGAAAAATTGCTCCCATTTTGATCTTTTTTGCACCGTGAAGCAATCAGGGATATCATTCATAGCACCCATATCCTCCTCCTCTAGAAATGAGGCTAGCTTTGTTCAGTTTAGTGCAGCGGGGAGCGTTTGGGGTCAGGCTTGCTAACCAGAGCAGAGAGCTCGCAAAGGCTTAATGACTGTGTTAGTGCGTTCAAACAGCCCTTCATGTCTCTGGTTGGTTCCTTTCTTCCCCTTCTAGTTTATGCACTTGCCTTTTTGATTTTCTATCTGGGTCCTGTAGGGTATGGAAATGCAGCCATTTTAGGTGGTTGCTTAACTAGCCACCTTTTTTCAGAGGTGGAGTAATGGCATGTTGGAAGATGTCCTAATGACAAGGAAACGCAGGAAGAGACTGTAAGAAAGGTAGCATTGTGCGATGTGTCTTGAGAGAGGCACAAATAAGAGTGATGAACAAAGCCTAGAAGCTCCTATAGGTGTTGCCTTTGCTGAACTATTGAATGTCAGACTCTTGTGGGGTGGGGAAGCACGGGTTTTTTTGTGGTGTTCTTGTGTAGTGGAGCTGGCCAAAGGATTTGCATTGTCCCAATCACAAAATACTCCAGTGGCATAACCCATTCAGAGAGACTTGAAGAAGACTCCGGTGTGGGGCTGCTGCTGGGTTAACCTTGGCGAAACAGATACAGTATATGGGTCTCTTCCACTTCTGCCCTTCATAGTGCTTGAAGCACTCAGCGCACCTTGCCTCATGGTCAAGTCTGCCTCTGAGTGGACAGTGCAGGTACTTTAATCTTTCCTGCATTGTCCATTGACAAGTTTGTTTGGACTTGAAGCAAAAGGAAGACAAATGGCGGCGGCAGCTGCTCCTTTCCCTCTCCCTGGTGCCTGGGCACAGTGACTCTTTTGTTCCAGGCTTGAAATTATACGGCCCTCTGGGCTGGTCCATTAACCCAGTTTCCCTCCCGATGAGGTGAATTGCTTTCTGTGCAATGAGGTCCCTGTCCAGGCCGCTGCCTCGGTGGCAATTAGAGCTTTTAAGCCCAGCAATTGATGACCTGGACTCTGAATAAATCCTCTTCAGCCCAGATTCACCTATCATCAATCTACCCTTGCACTGGGAGGCAAGCAGGCCTTCTGCTTTTATCTCATCCAATGCTGGCTTCGCAGAAAGTGGCAATTAAAACAGTTGCTTAATTGAGGCATTGTGCTGCCCCTCCCCAGATCCTTCAGGGAATACATTGACTGAGGCAGGCCCTCCTTGGAGGAAGAGCAATCACCTTTGCCCTCTTGGGTCTTCCCTTTTTTATATATTGCAAGTAGAGTTGCCAGCTTTCTTACATCTCTGGTTAGAGCAACTACATACAGCATTTAAAATTGCCAACCTTTTCTTTAGGGTGAGCGGTCCCTAAGCTAGAAAGATGAAACTTCTTAAACCTTAGACACAAACAGGCATGCTGTGACTCACCTTATCATAGTATTTGACATTTATATCATGCTTGAGAGTAGTGTGGTCTTCCTCTCTTTCTCCCTCCCTAGCATTATTGTTTTCTCTAATGAGGCGTGTTTTCTCATGATGTGGCCAAAATACAACAGCCTCAGCTTAACCTGTATTTCTGTTTACGTTTAAATATTTGTACAGTGGTACCCCGGGATACGAAATACCCAGGTTACGAAATTTCCGGGATACGAAAAAATCCCATAGGAAATAATTGTTCCGGGTTACGAATGTTTATTCGGGTTACGAAAAAAATTTTGGTGCTTTTTTCGGCTTTTTCGCACGAAATCGCGGCTTTTCCCCATTAGCGCCTATGGCATTTCGGCTTGCGAATGCTTTTCGGGTTACGAAAGCGGCGGCGGAACGAATTACTTTCGTAACCTGAGGGAGCACTGTACTTTGAAGGGGCCTGAATCCTGTGATAGAGGGCATTCTTTCCAAGGCTACAGTAGATTTAACCCTCCACATCTCCATTTAAGAAGGATCTTGGGTGGGTCCTGGTATCATAGGTTCCTCTTGCAAGTGCTGTACGTTTTTTTGCTTCTGCAGCTAGATCTGAGCAGATTTTTGCAAGAGCTTTATTGTAGGTCATTAATAGCCTTTATGCAGTTTTATTTTTAACAATATAACAACATAATGTAATTTTTTGGGCCATTTTTGCAAGAGAAAAGTATCTACTGGAGCCTGCTTTTCAGTCAAGATGAGCTCCCAAAGCAGCTTGTATTAATTAAAACCTTCACAAAATGTAAGATGTTAAGGCTACATGATTGTATTTTCTAATCACTGTTGTATTTTCTTTCTTTCTTTCTTCTTTTTAATCTGTTCCTGTGATCTTTTTGGTTAGTTTACTGCTTCTGGAATTCTGCCTTTATTTTCCTTTTAGCAAATTAATATGTAGAAGCACATTTTAGTGGATAGAGAGAAAGTAAAGGTCAGCTGAGTCATCTCTCATCTCGCTTGATATATTTGAATATGTAAGAGCAATGCAAATTTAGTATGAAATATTAAACCAAAGTTGCCTAACTGTCATGACGTAGCTAATCTGTGCAGTCATTTTCTTCCCCCAGGAACTTCTGTTCTCTGTTTCTCAAGATATTTTTCCTCTGGTGGCGGTGAATCCTTGCAGAGTTGTGTTTTTGCTGCGTAGTAATTTCTTTTTTCCCTTTGCCAGGGTTAAGTACAGAAGGTATCTACCGGGTGAGTGGAAACAAGTCTGAGATGGAAAGTTTACAACGGCAGTTTGATCAAGGTAAGACCCATCTCTGCGCTATCGCCTGGGATGTGATGAAACACCATAGTAATAGGCAAGTGAGTATTTTTGGATTGATCTCTCCATTGCCTAGGCAAAAATGTAGGGTTTCTGTGAGGTTTGTTTGTTTGATATCCACGCAGGTGACTTCCCATACTGTTCAGTAGCACATCCTCAGCCACAACAGCAGCAGTATTTGAATTACTACTCTCAGACCTGCTGCCATGCGGGATGGGGGTATTGGAGAGGTTGAGGGAAACCTCTTGTTGTCAGAGAGGAGTTATAGCCACACCAATAGTCCAGCTCAACTAGCAGCAAGCAGACATTGGTAGTATTCCTTTTGGGTGATGCTGTGCTTCAGCAAAGGCCCTGTGTGTTGTTTGCCTTGGTAGCTGTGATTGGCAAGGTGTAATCATTACCTATTTTCCTTGTAGATCACAATCTGGACCTTGTAGAGAAGGACTTCACTGTGAACGCTGTAGCTGGAGCCATGAAGAGCTTCTTTTCAGAGTTGCCTGAACCCTTGGTACCTTACAACATGCAGATTGAACTGGTGGAGGCCCACAGTGAGTATGCCTCATTATCTCCATGAAGAAAAGCATATTCACTTTGTCCTTCTCCATGCTGCTGGTAACAGTGGCTTGAAAGCACTTTGACATGAAGGGAAAAAAGAGGAAACCACAAAACTCCTATATTTTGTGACCATTATTGCAGATCCATGTTTGTTTCTCATCTGTAATAGGAAAACTGCAACTGAAGAATTAATGCCATGGAATGAGCATTGAGAGGCACATATATAAAAACTAAGCATCCAAGTTAGGATTGCACTTGATCCAAGTTACTTTTCTGAAGTAGTGTCTATTTATTTTTAAGCAAAACAGACCTAGATGACCTGGAGATATGCTGAAAATTTCAAACAAAGAGTCTGAGAGTGGTGAAGACAGAGAAACTGGAAGCATTTTTCCCCCATGAAAACTTTGTTATATGGGGTTTTTTTTATAATTCTAACTTTAATAATTTTACTAGTATTTTTTTTAATACGGTAGTATTTCCAGTGCTTAATGGGCTTGTACAAGAATAACAAGCAAGAGTTGAAGACTTAGAACAAAAGGGCTAAGAGTCTACGTTTTAAGCAATTAATGTACAAGAAATTAGGTTTCAGATTGGAGAATTCGCAGAATTACCATAAATGTAAGAGAAAGCTGGGTCTCACAGGCTTGCTTTTGAATTTTATCTGTGCAGTGGATTTGGCAAGATTTTTGGGGACTGCTGTTAAAATTGTTTTTTTAATTATTAATTTTAATTGTTACACTCCAGTGCTTCCTTTAGGCTTACTATTAAACAAACAAACAAACCCAAAAGATCCGGAAGAGCTGAAGGTTCTTCAGTCTTTATGACGGCTATTTCTTTTTTCCTTGTCCCTAAAGGGATTCAGTAGACAGGTGTGAGTCTTTCTATGGTGCCATCTAGAGCTGGATAATATAATAGCATGAGAAAGAATTGCATTGTGTTGCACAATTGCTGAGGAAGCATCTTCTGGATTTTTATAAAAATCAGATGACTCCAACTTTATGTATGAAATTTGTTGGCAGAGTAGGAAAGTGTATAAGCTCTGAGTAAAGTCTTCTCCAGCAAAGACAGGTGTATCATGAAGCAAAGTGAGGTAACAGCCTCAAGCTATACGGTTTGGGTCCCATTGATGGTGGTGGGATGGGGAAGCAATGGACCAGAGCCGGGGGACCAATTTTTAGGGAAGTTCTCTTGCATGAGCCCCTGGCGAATTGCACACGATATGAAAGGATAATGAAAGTATGCCAGCTCATCTTTAAGGTACCTGGTTAATCCATGCCAGTTAAAGATGAACTGATATACTTTCATGATCCTTTGAAAAATACTGCTGGCAGGCATTTTCTGTAAGCTGATTTGAATTATACTTTGGAATCAGAGTACAAGTGGTCATGAATACATTTGTATATACTTGATCCAAATATTGAATTGCTCTGGCCCTTCTTAGACAGTTCTCAGCAGAGGAAATGCAGAGATCCAGAGATATTTGGGAAAGGCGATATGAAAAGGCGTTCCAGGTACTGAATTGGGCTAGCTCAAAGGGAAATGGGGTGCGCTTGTTACACCAAAAGTGATGGCACTGTAAGTCTGAATTTACAGTATGCAGTATTGCAGTTCAGGTTGCAGGGTCAGATTTGTGTCAACAGGTTTGTGCTGATTGTGCACAGTCCCTGTGTTACCCCAGGCTAGCACTTGTAGATATGTTGAAGTTTCTGTTTGCTCAAAGCATAGGTTTTTACACCTAGAGAGAAACGTACAACTTTCCCCAAATATCAGAAGCATATAGTCTCAGTCTTTAGAAGTGTCACAGCAGTCCCTGCTGGGTAATTTACTTGGTGTAATTAGTAATCATTGTCAGTAGTTCTACAAAATTATGATTTTAGATTTCTTAAGTGCCATTTGACTAATTTCAAATAATAAAAATTGGAACCTCCATCTTATTCTGCACTTTTTCAAAACATGCTCAGCTTTTAAACACTCCTTGATACAAACCGACCAAGTGGTTAAATGTATGGTTTAATCTCCCCACCCCTGCTCTCCTGAGACATTGCCAGGGGCCCAGCATCCTTCTTTCCATTTCTCAGACAGGCTTTGAGCTATCCGAGCTTGAAAATGACTTGCTATTGACCAACATTTAATTATTGAGTTTAGTTCATCCAGGTTGAACCAAGGTAACATGCATGGGATTTCTGAGAAGTCGTGCTTATATATTTCATACTGCTGTAGTGAAATATATTTTAAAATAAAGCAAAACAAAAAAACATACTGTTCAAGTGTTGAATCAATAACCGTAATACTTGGACACTTTAAAATGCGTGAACATAGGAAATACAGAGGCCTTTTAGGAAAATTCCAGCTTGGTAGAGAATTGGGATTCTTATAATGAAATACTGGAGACCCTGAAAACCAAAAGGAAGCATAATTTTTTTTTCTGGTTTTAAATCTTAAAAACATGTGCATAAGAAAGGTTGACCAGTCAAACAGTTAATTCTCTCCACAGGAGGTATGCTTAATAGGTCATCCTCAGAGCAAACTATCTCCTAAGCTCCTGTTAGAAGTCAGATCATCCCAGTTTCCTTTTTAGTCTGTCTGTCTATATACACAAACCTTCATGGTTTAGTAGAGCAGGCTATAGAAAAGGAGGGCAAATGATAGGAAGTTCTGTTTATATTTCAACAACCCGGCTGTTTCCAGCTCCATTATATTTCTCTCCTCCGCCCCCCATACTAGAGGGAAATTTGTAATGTTTGAAGGTTGCAAGAACTGCAGCAGAATACATTCAGTCTGTGTACTGTCATGGCAGTGACAGAGAAGAAAATAAAATAATTTTAAATCCCTGCAAATTAGCTGCGATTGTTCCTCATTAAACGTTCAGTGTGTAGTAAATGGTCTGCATTGTTCTTTGTGTTGAGAGATGATTCTCTTGCCTGGAGGGAATTGTCAGGTGTGTGTGTTGGGAAGAGCCTTGCAGGATTTCTCATCCTTGTATTTTCTCTGTGAACATCAGTGGCTATAGGCTTCTTAGTCAAGGATTAGGTAAAGGTAAAGGTAGTCCCTTGACATGAATGTCTAGTGGTAGCTGATTGTAGGGGAGGGTGCTCATCTCTGTTACTAAGCCAAAGAGCCAGTGTTGTCCAAAGACAAATCCAATGGTTATGTGGCCAGCATGACTGCACCAAACGCTGCTACCTTCCCACTGAAGTGGTGCCTATTTATCTACTTGCATTTGCATGCTTTTGAATTGCTAGATTGGCAGAAGGTGGGACTAGTGACAGGAGCTCACCCCATCATGCAGCACTTGGGCCTCGAACTGCCAACCTTCTGATCTTCCAATCGTCAGAATTGGCGTCTTAACCACATTACAAAAACCTAAACTGCTCCTTGAAAATTGCTAAATTCTGTTCCTTTCCCCTTTAAACAGAGATCAACGATAGAGAGCAGAAGTTGCATGCACTTAAAGAGGTGCTGAAAAAATTTCCCAGGGAGAACTACGAGGTCTTCAAATACGTTATCTCTCATTTGAACAAGTATGTGCAATGCGCGTTCCTTCATCAGTCTGAAATGCAAATGGGGAGGTGGGAATGTCACCTTAGTTTTAGCCGTTGCCTTCCTAACAAGCGCTGGAGTTGTGCATAGCAAACGTTGGGTCATTTCACAGCCACAATGGGGCAGTGGAGCCTGCCTGAAGTGAATTTGTTCCCTGACATTTCTTCCAATTAAGCAGGCCTGCATTTATCAGGAGTCTCATTAAGTTTGGTAAATCCTGCTCCTCCAGAAATTGGCAGCAGTGCTCTAGCGGAGGTTGTATTAGGCCTGCTGTCTCCCCACTTTCATTAGCCACGTCCAGAGGGCATTTGCTGCTTGGCAGAGGTCATATTCTCAAGGCTGTGCTCTTACATTCCCAGCTAATGAGTGCAGAATAACACCAGCCCTTTGGATTCTGTTCTCACAGCCTCTAATGGCGATTGTAAGCACCCCACAACACTTGAAGGTGTGTTCTTGGCATCAATCGAAACAGCCTTCTAGTTGAGAAAAACAAGGCAACTAAAGGATGTGGGGTTTTTCCCCACTCTTTAAGATTACATGTATTTTTTACACACCCATGTTAGTCTGTATGCTTTAACCTGAAGTGATGACTGTGTTTCAATCTATTTCCTATTCTTTTGACTGTTCTTTTCTGATTGGTATGAATAAAAATATAAGAGTTCAAAACCTGGTTAGTACATGAACAGCCAGCAAAGGCCCCTCTTTTCTGGCTCTGTCTTTTCTCCTCCACCTGCATTGCACATATGCCTTATCCTTCCTCTTCAGATAACTACCAGCATCACAGTATGTAGTGCTGTTTCCCTACTTACTACATATGCCAGCAGCCGCAGATACAAGGAAAGGCAGTAGCTCTGGGGTGTGGGGTGAAGGATAGGCTAACCAACAGCTCTTGAATGCACAGTATCTGTGGACTGTCCTCTTTGGTTGTACATTGGCATTGTTTAGGGTGGAGGTTGTATATGTTTGAAGAGTTCCTTGGCCCCTTTTGTGATTGTGAGTAGGCCTGGCTAACTATTATTATTATTATTATTATTATTATTATTATTAACCTTTATTTATAAAGCGCCGTAAATTTAAACTATGTGTGGTGCTGTCTCCTTGTCTTACAGAGTGAGCCACAACAACAGAACCAATTTGATGACAAGTGAGAACCTCTCCATTTGCTTCTGGCCTACTTTGATGAGGCCTGACTTCAGTACCATGGATGCGCTAACTGCCACACGCATTTATCAGACAATCATAGAACTCTTCATCCAGCAATGCCCCTTCTTTTTCTACAATCGCCCCATCATCGAGCCTTCTGGTGCCATGCCCAGCTCTCCCTCTGCCATTCCTGCCAGCACGCCTTTCCTGTCCTCCACACCTATCATGGCCCAGCCATCCCCTCCACAGACTCCTCCTCCCTCGCCGCAGTCTCCTCTCCAGCCCCTTCTTCCACCCCAGCTTCAAGCTGAGCAGCACACACTGTGAACTTGGGTGCAGGAGAAAGCCGAAGTCTACTGCTGTTCTCACGTGCAGAACAGAGACTGGAAACTCAGCCTTGGCATCGCTTGGCTCTCTCTCTCCCCATTCCACTCTGTGGCCTGATAGAGCAGCGGCAAGTTGAAGCATTGGACATGTGTGAAGCCTTGGTTCTGCCTCAGTGCCTGGTGCTGAAGGGCCTGCTGGATCGAGGGCAGAGTAGGACCTTCCCCTGAACAGGGAAGATACGGACCTCTCTCTTTCAGTGCTGGCTCCGTTCAATCAAGATCAATTCCGACCCAAGCAAACCCGTGGGACTCATGGGAACATTGTCAAGTTCAGAGAATGGAGTCTTAGTCTGTTGGCTTCAGATGAGTATTTGGGGATCTCTCCTGTCCCTCCTTCTCTTTGGCCTGTGCATGAACAGAGGGGTGCTGCTAGACAGGAGTAAGAGCTCCTCCCCAGCAACACATTCCACAAGCTGTAATTGAGGCCTCCCCTGCAGTGCTGGACATCTCGACCATCTTGCGGAGGACCATAATTTCAGCTCAGGCCCAAGTCGCACCATCCCAGCCTAGCAGCTCAGAAGGTCTGGACCAACGCTTCTGAAAGAAAAGCGTTTTATGTTTCAGCAAGGCTGGAATGTAACTTTCTCTTGACTCTTAAATAATGGCCAATCAAAGTGGGAAGGAAGCTCCCTCTTGAAATGAACGAGGAACCCTAGAGAAATGGGGCATTCCCATCATGTGCTGGTTCAGCTGTTTTTAATCTGGCAAGGTTGTGTGGGACTTTCGCTCCTTTTTACTTGTGCAGAGAATTTGTGCATGGCAGAGTTTCCCTGGTGGGCGGTGGGGTGGGGTGGGGTGGGGCGGGGGTTTGAGGGAGTCCAGGTTTGGTCTGGCAGGTTCTGCTGTCTTCATTTGACAAATTGCAACATATCTGTGGTTACCCTTCCTCCTCCTCCCTCCGATCAGAATATTGGTGTTAGCACTTAACAGAGGAGAAAGAAGAGAGACAAGTATGTGTGTGTGCGCATGTGCAAATTTTACAAAGTCAAGGCTTTCTTGTCTGACATGAAATTTCAGTCCTTTGGCACACAGCGTGTTGGCAAAGAAACTGTTGTTGTTTTGTGTGTGTGTGTGAGGGAGGCACAGACATGGGGTTAGAAGCAAGCAAAGTGGCTTTAACCACAGCTTTTTCGAAAATGTTGCCAGTGTTTCAAAGTGTAAAACATGATGCTGGAATTAAATGAAGTGTGAGCCTGTAACTTCTTCCCCCACCCAGTCCTTAGTTGGAGAAGATGGGACCAGAAGAAGAGCACAGCAGAACTGTTTTGAAAGCCTCTTGTAACCTTGTCACTGTGGTCTTCTGGAGCAGATGAGTAAGTAAGTGTTTTGGAGGCCCAGAACGTAGCTGGATATACTTGTTAAAAAGGAACACACACACCTTGTTACCTCTCTCCCCCCCCCCATCTTCTCATCTGATGTTTCTGACCATTTCATGCCAGACCTGAAAATGGCCTATGGGCATCAGGGAAGATGATTCCCAATCCAGTCTCACATTGGGCTGCTCAGGGCATGAATTCTCACATGACACCTGTGACATTGGAGGAGGCTTGGAAAGTGACTAGATTTCATGGGAGGCTAAATTTGGTGGCAGCTTGCTAAAAACTTTGAGGCCAAATCTTAACTGCTAGGATTACCTGCCATGCCAGCACCACTGGAAATGATCAGTGTGTTAACAAATGCGGCATGTGAGCCTTGTTTATATACTGTTCCTGAGCATCTTCTAAGCACCCTCCTTCCACTCTCTTTCCATTCAGCCTACATGCTGACACTTGTGCATGCAGAGAAGTCTGTGCTCTGGCTCAATTATTTGGTGTTCCCGTGCACAGTGCACTTGTCTCTTCCCCTTTACCTACACTTGAAGCCACTGTATGTTCCTATCAGCCTCTTTAATCTGTGGTCTTCCCCCTTGTTTCCTAGGCCGGGCTCTTGTTTGTCATGAAGTACACTTGGCTGTGCTGCCTACCTTACCTGGGCTTGTTTCCTTACGTATTGTGTTGGGTTCCTGTACAGGGAAGAGCTAGAAGTGAACCACTAGGAGAGCCAGGTGATATTTCTTCCATGCAGACACCATGTAACTAAATGGTGGCTGTATGGCAGCAGTGCCCTATGTGTGTGAAAGAGAGAGAATGAGGGGGAAAGGAAGGAAGGGGTAAGGTCTGCACCGTCTTGATAGCAGGGCAATTCTAACCAGAGTTTCCACGGTACCACTAGGAAGACACAAGGGAGTAATCCCTATGCTATCCTTTCTGTCTCTTCGCACTTTAAAGGAGAACCTGTGGTTTATTGCTGGTTTTGGCATTTCAAGGATGTTTGTGTTACACTGTGTTTGGGGGTGGGGGGGGGATGGAGAAAACCCAATCTTTTCCTAAATCAAACTCTACCTTCAACTCTACCTTCATTCTGCTCTTTTCTGGGATTTAAGAGCCCAGTCTTCAGCAAGCTGACTCTCTCCTATAAATAAGCTGAATTATGTACTACTTTTACTTGAGAATCACATTTTAAAAATTGTATTGTGTCAGGATCATGTGCCTGAAAGCATCCCTTGCAAGCACCCCCTCCCCCAGTTTTATATTCTCATGTGTTAAAAATTGAGCTTTTATGTAAATAACTGAAACACCTTTGGTTTATTTGAGACTGTTAAAAGGAAGGTAGAATATCCCAGCTTCCTTCAGAGGATTCAGACAGTATCCCACAGGGGTAGGGGAGGAGAGGGATAATAATAGGGCTGGAAAAATTCCCCTCGGATCTCCCACCTGACCAAAATGAGGGTCACTTCTCCTGTGCTGAGGGGTCATCTTGGACTAGTATCCATTGGGTTCCTGTGAGAAAGTGGTGTTGTTGTTTTCTGCTTGGGATAGGGTACTTTTGTTTCTGCACGGTGTGCTTCTGTGCCTTCTCAAAGGGTCTGATGGTAAGCATCTCCCTCCAAAAGATCTCTTACTAACAACTGTTGGGATTTGGGGCTGTTTGCTGTTATAACCTCTATCTTGGAGAGGTTTATTCAATGCAGGACATAGTTCTGTTTGCTGCTTGTCTGGATCCTCTGCAACCTGATGGCTTGTAGCCATTCACACAAAGCGATTGCTGCCAACTAACGTCCAGCTACTGTTGTGCTTTGGAGGCAGTGGTTCTTCCCTCCCCATCACGCACCCACTCTGAAAACAGAACTTGGGTGGATGGACATAAAGCATTGGTGCACGCTGGGCTGGTTCTCTTTAGCTGCCAAACTCTGTGGCCTTGTGATTCTAACCTGAGTTTTTACGCTTGAAAGAGGAAGCGGACGTAGGGAGAGATGTGTTTCTGTCTGGTCCTGCCTCATTTCCTAGATGCGGTGAGCTAAGAAAGTCTGCTCTGTATGTAGAGTCGAAAAGTGGATTTCCCCTTCCTAGTTCCTTATGGGACTCTGGTAATCTTTCAAGACAGCTGGAGAAATTAGGTTCATCATTGGGACTAGCAGGGAAGGTGTGCCAGCATATTGTGGGTGCATAGCAGAAGTTGCATGTGCTCGTGACCATTCCTTATTTTGCATTAGGTGACTTCTGGTGCCCACTTTGAATGAGTAAATCTCATTCCCCCTTCTCCTTTCCCACAAGGAAAAAAAGTTAAACTACCTAAATCTCCTCAGTTACTAGGGGATCCTTGAGGCTAGGCACTACATGCTAAAGGGGTTGATATCTCCACACCTTGCCTCACTGGCACACCATTGTCTTGTTTACAATGTCCGCACAGATCTGACATCAGATCTGACATCACTTACATGCTGCCCAAATGTTCCTTGTCCACAGTTGAGATAAGAAATCCAGACAACTGTGTGGGGTGTCATATAGATTGGGGTTGGGGAATCCATGTCACTGAAGAATGAAGAACACAAAAGAGTCCAGCTACACTCTGGCTTTCTTTGCAGAAAGCTCTGTCCCTCCATGCTGGCATCTTTGACATCCATGGAAGGAGCAGAATGCTTGTTCATTTGCACAGATTGGACCATTTTCTCTGGGGCATTCTCATAGAACCCTGTGAGATCTGCTGCATCTTTCCTTTACTGGAATCACACTGGGCTTTGCTACTCTGTGGAGGTGTTTATGTTGTGAGGTGCACAGCAAATCTGTGTCACTCGCCTTTCTTTTGAAAATAACACTAAATCGATCCGTTCCTATATTTTGAACACAACCGAGATGTCAAGGCTTTCAAGATGGCAACCTGTTTCTTGACAGAACTGATTTGCCAGCTGACACACACATGTGGTTTTGGACGGTTCCCTAGAGGGAGAGTTCTTGATCTGGATCCTTTCGATGGCTCAGCATCAGTCGTTCAAAGCCTGGCTTAGCTTTCTCTGACACCCCCTCCCCTTACTACGTCTGATTTTCGTTTCTCATTTGTCTTTCACCTAGCCTTTAGGATGTGCTTTGGCCCACAGGCCAAGCGCAGTGACCGCCAGCAGCCCAGAAGCTCTGTCTGTCTGCCTGGACTGCAACTCCGTTCAGCTCAGTTAGTCTGCTGTACAATTTCAGAGGAGGTTTGGGATGAAGTGGCGGGGATCCGTGCCCCGCACCACCTGTGTAATAGGTCATAGTTTACCTCTTAGGTTTAACTCTCCCGTTTTATTTTATTTTATTTGTAAAATTGAAATGCAATAGAAATATTGTATTTTAAATGTAGTTCCACGCAGGGCATAAGTTATTGTTTAAATAAAAAAAAACAACCCCTCATTATTCCCCCCCCCATGTACATTAAAAAGAAGAAGAGCCCTGTCTGTCTCTCAAATTGTATGGGAATAAAACTTGTCCTGAAAAGTTGGATTTAGTTCTGCACTCAGCTTATATTCCCCTCCCTCCCCCGGTACTTGTATTTTCACATGTAAAATGATCTCTATACAGTATATGTTGAATTAACTTTTTTTTAATTGAAGAAGAAGAAAACATAAATATTAATGGTCATAAAATGTTTTAGTAGTTCCAGCTAAGTATGTGCCCAAATCATTCTTCATGGAAGCGTACAATTTTTTTCCCCTCCTGAAAGATCTGTATGTAAAGTATAATGTATTCCTCTGTATTTTTAGGAGCCTAACAACATCCTTGCGTTATTGGTGATAGAATATGTTTCCTTTTTTAAAATGCTTCTTTTAAAGGACATTTTTAACAATTTTGTGGTTCTCCCTTCTCCCGCCTTTCCTTTTCCGCTCCCCATCCCAGGCCAATCCAATTAGTGCATGATAATGTTGAAAGCTCTGGGCAAACAAAGAAGAAAAAAGCCCCTTTTCTGCTGAGTTTAAAAGGAAAAAAAATCATGTATTTGCTACAGAGTATTGTATGTGTCTCATTGGGAATGGTGTAAAAACTTAAAGGCCTTACGTGATATGTATCATAGTTAATAAATCAATCTTGTACAAAACAAAAAGAGAGGAACGATTCCCTCCAAACCCACCCATGTGCCTTTTCTTTGGCTCATGTGCTTTCTATGCTCTCTTCCCCCACCACAACGCTTTGTTTTCCTTCTGCTTCTTTGTCTCCTCTAGAGAAAAGGCTGGCTAGCTGCAGGCTATCTTGCAGCCCGGTAGGGGAACCCTAGCACTGCGGAGAGAGTTGGAAGAATGGAGTACAAAGAACCGAGAGGCGGGGAGGAACCCCAACTCATGGCGGCGCAGGTTGCAACCATCTTCCTTTGTTTTATTCTGCCTGTCCTCTTTTTTGGCTAGGAAAGAGCCTCTGCTCCTCACAACTTCTCTGCTGATGGTAGGCACCTGCATCTTAACACTTCGCTGTTATTTGGGGAGAGTTCAGTAGGAGAGAGTACAAGGCACCTAGAGAAAGACACATTGCCAAGGCTGATTTTTTTACCCAGAGGCAGAATTAATTACCAAACAGCTGCCAAATGATTGGTCTTTTCTAAACGGGGGCCCAGAACTAGGATTCCCACCATAAAACCCATGGTTTGTAATCTGTCACTGACTTGCTGATCTGTCCCTGGGGAAGTACTGTATACACTCAGGCCAAATCCAAACCCATTTACAGTCAGCCCTCCAAATCCGTAGATTCTTTATCCATGGATTCAACCATCTGCATCTTGAAAAGATTCAAAAATATATATGCATTCCAAAAAGCAAGCCTTGATTTTGCTGTTTTATATAAGGGATGCCACTTTACTTTGTCATTGTATATAATGGGACTTGAGCATCCATGGATTTTGGTGTCCATGAGGGGTCCTGGCTGGAACCAAACTCCAGCGGAGAACAAGGGACCACTGTATTTTCTGTCCCCTGGAAAAAAATACCCTGACTTCTGGCAATCTGGAGTGGGCAACTTGAGTGGGCTTTCTGCCTCCAGGATCTCTACAATTGCCGTGCTGGAGCACACACAGACCTCAAAGTACACAAATACATACATGCACAACACTGAAACGGAAAATCTACATCCACTTAGATTTTGAGGTTGTATAAAATACAGTGGGCCCTCGCCTTACGCGGGGATCCGTTCCGGATCCCTCCGCGTAAGGCGAATTCCGCCTATGCTCAAGCCCCATTGTAAACAATGGGGCTCGTGCACGGCGGCGTGCGCCCATTCAATTGAATGGGACGCTCCGCCCCGCGCACGCCCGCAGCTTGAGCGCGTATGCTCAAGCCGCATAAAGCGCATCCGTGTATGACACGGGCACGCTGTACTCTCTCCAGGAGGTTTTGAAGTGTATCTTAAGTAGGAAGCCAGCAATTTTTCCAGTGTACCCAGTCACTGGCACCATATTTGTGGCCTTTGGGGACTAGCAGCCAATGGCTTGGAGACCAACACTGTTCCACACACCACAACTTTGAGTAGCACTGCAGCAAATGATCATACAAACACATTAGTGTGGGTGGGATTAGGAAAAGTCCAAGGCCCATGAAGGCAGTTTTGGAGAAGCATGTGTCCAGCAGAGGATTGTGTGATGCCCAAAGTGGAGTATTTCCCATTGAGTCGAAACTATCTGAGACTCCCGTTACATTCCTCTCCACTGGAGAAATGCGTAATATTCCATGAATAAAGTTCTGAGTCTTCTGGACAGTGGAAACCTTTCATGTATATCCACTTTTGTCCTCTCTTTCAGACAACACAGTCTTAAATAACACTGTCCATTCCTGATAGTGAAAAGCAATGGAAGGTAAGGAAATTGGTCCAACAATACACCTGGTGGAGCAAAAAATGGTTTCTGGTCTTGGTTGAAAAAGATGTTAGGTTTTCACAAAGGTGATGGTCTCATCTCTTTCACATATTCTTATTTTTCCTGACATCTCTTGCGCTACCAAGCTCACCATGTGAACTATATGCAATGAACATGGAGGGATCTTGGTGCCTCTGCCTTTACAAGAGCTGGAATTCCACAAAGGCAAATCTACAAAGTGGAATCGCAGCCCCACAAATCCACAAGAGTTGGAACTCCAGAAAGACATCCAGTGTTTGATGTTCCTTCAGGATCTTGAGGAAGGCAATGGCAAACCTCTTAACAAATCTTGGCAAGAAAACCCCAGGATAGGCCCTCCTTAGGGTTGTCAACATGTGTACACACACATTCACACATTATAATAGCCATAAAAGACAATATTGGGGGAAATAGCACTGCACACTGTTAAAAGCTCATTGCACATAGTCCCTTGCCAGTGGAAGGAGCCCATACCCCCCAACTTGTCAGCAGAGGGAATCCCAATTGATCTGTCATCCCACTTTTTCAACTGCTTTGAAGGTGTCTCCGTCTCTCTTTTCCACTTTGGTGTGCCACTTAACTGAGTTGCTGCAAACTTGTGTTCAAAGTGCAAAAGTACTTCATTCATTCAGCAGAGAGTTAGACAAGATAAGGGGTTGGAGTCTTCCTCTTCCCAGTAGGCCCAGGCGAAAGCAAAGTCCTACAGCCTCTCCTGCCTTCCCTGTCCATTTCCCATCAGACCACACTCTGGTGTTGCTTTTGGCTACCTGTGTCCTGGTTTTCATCTGTGAAATGTGGGGGAATATGAAAGTCTGGGAGCAGCCCCTGAGAAAGACCTTTTCCTTACACTCACCGAACAAGCCCTCCACATTAGCAGGGTCAGGGGTGAAGGACCCCAACAACACTATTCTTATTATCTCTAGCAATCTCCAGGTCCTCCAGTGCAACTCTATGGCCAACACCTGCCAGAAGCTGATCCTAGAATCATGCTGGAGAATCTAGAAGTGCCTAGAGAAGAGCTTTATCTAGGAACATCTAGGTTCTGCAGCACAACTCGATTGTTAATTTCCAGCAGAATTGCACTGGAGGACTTAGAGATACCTAGAGAACATAGAAGACTCCAACCCCATTCTGTCATGCAGGAACTCTCAATCAAAGCATCCCTATTGACAGATGGCCATCCAGCCTCTGTTTGAAGACCTCCAAGGAAGGAGACTCCGCTACACTCCGAGGAAGGAGTGTGTTCCACTGTCAAACAGCCCTTACATATGAATCAAAACCGCAAGTAATCAAATTAGCAAAAGTCAAAGCCGCAAATGTGGAAGGCCAACTGTACTTTGGTTTCCAAAAGGGATGGACAGCCAACAGAGCTGTTGCAATAATGGAGTTGCGTGGTCCTCTTGGCAGCCCCAGTGAGTAATCTTAATGGACAGCCATATCCCATCATGGCAGCCTATATGTGTTTACTGCTGCCCTTGAGGCCTGGGGTCTTCAAGAAAACCCTGGGCATCTGCCTCTTTATCCCTGGCTCCCATCCTTTTCCTTCGAGGAGGGAATCCAAAAAGTTTGCTTTAAAATCTTGAGTGCAGAAAATTTAGAATCCAGCAGATGGCAGCACACTCCCACAGAAGTCCCCTCTGTAGAAGTTGGTTGTGGGACTTCAAGTCACTTCTATGGCAAACCTATCCTGGGTTTTTCTTGGTTCAGTGGAGGTTTGCCCTGAGGCTGAGAGAGTGTGACTTGCTCAAGGTCACCCAGTGGGTTTCATGGTTCAGCTGGGAATCGAACCCTGGTCTCCAGAGTTATAGTCCAACACTCAAACCAATGTGCTACGCTGTCTCTCTCTATAATGTACCTGATTCCAAAAAAGAAGAAGACCGTATTATGGGTAGATTGATTCAGCTGAGGAAGCCACAGCTGCCCTGAGTTGCAAGACAGGAGGATCTTGGAGGTCCCTCATTCATAAGAGTCAATGTGCACAAATTATTATGCAATATGAATGGTGAACCTGTAGTGGAGTAAATTCAAACAAAAACCCAACAAACACGGGCCAACTTAAATGTGCAATAGACTTGTTGCAAGCATTTGAAGCTCCGCTGGCTTCTTCAGGTAAGATGTTACAAACCAAACAGGAGAAAAATTGTTTTACTTTGGTTGAAGGTCCAAGTCCGCAGGCTCTTTCTTCAGGGTTCCCCTGTTGTAGCTACAATGCGGTATCTCACAATCCAGAAAACATGCATGCATTTACTAAATGGCCAACACAGCTTACCCACTGCATGTGTTCCAGTAGTGGAGTAGTGGTTTGAGTACTACAGATTATGTCTTTGGAGACCAGGGTTTGAATCACTGCTCAGCCCCAGAAAACCCCTTGGAGTGAGCATAGGCTGGGATTGGCTTGAAGGCACACAACAACAGAGCATGGCTTTCAATTTTTCCTGGAGCGGGTCAGTAATTCTGCTTCACAGAAGATGGCACCATTGTTCAGTTTTGCAACTGGGCCAGTGAAGGAGAACAGGTTAACATCTGGATTGCAAATAGGAAACTAGCAAGAGGTACATTTGATGTATTCATTTCATGTAGTTTTCCTAGCCTCTCACTGAGACTAGAGGCGAGTGAGGGACAGGAGGAATTTGAATCCCTGGTTAAGTTTGATTTCTGTCCCCAAATGTCTATCCTGACAGTAACTAGGAATGGATTTAAGCATTTAGAAATGCAGGGAAGGCATCAGAAGGGCCAGACAGAGTTCTCAAGGGAATGCAAACACAGCATATAGAAAAGCTCTAAGTGTGCAAGCTTCTCAATGTCTTCCTCTTGGTAATGCAGAAATCTGGGACCGAAGGAAAAATTCACTGGACAGAATATTTATGGGGGACAATGCCTTCCTTTTGCACCCTTTGAAGTGGGCTGATCTGTCTCTGCTCGCTCCCCAAGCAACATCCCTACTTTACACTAAAATCAAACCTAAATCCAGTAGGAACCTTAACTGGGAAGAAGAAATTTCTAGCCTAAACTTGTCTTGGATTCAGACCCACTTTGTCAAATGTCACAATGAACGGAGTCCGTAAAAATGTATGTCTCTCCTCCCTAGTTAGTTGCAAAGTTGTTGTTGTGTGCCTTCTAGTCATTTTTTACTTATGGCAGACCTAACTCTATGGGGTTTTCTTGGCAAGATTTGTTCAAGGGAGTTTGTCTTTGCCTTCCCCTGAGGCTGAGAGAGTGTGACTTGCCCAAGGCCACTCACCGGGCTTCCATGGCTGAGTGAGGATTCGAACCCTGGTCTCCAGAATTGTAGCCGCCAACACTCAAACTACTACACCATGCTGGCTCTCCTCAAAGGTGTTATTGCATTCCTTGATGTCTTTTCTTTTGGTACTGAAACAGACCTAACACAGCTGAGTCTCTGAAACCATTAAAATTAGGGTGCCTTTTTCATATATTCTTAGCTTGTTGCATTTAAATCCACACCACTAGGCTGTAGCCTCAACACCAAAGTTGGTGCTTGGAGTTGGGAATGTGAGGCAAAAGAGTGTTCCTGAGCATGTGCAATAAGCCTTGTAACAGCTACTGGAAAAACAGGCTGAATCTTAGAATTGTTGTTGTGCACCTTCAAGTCATTTCTGACTTATGGCAATCCTAAGGCAAACCTATCCTGGGTTTTCTTGGCAAGATCTGTTCAGAGGAGTTTGCCATTGCCTTCCCCTGAGGCTGACCATGTCACTTGCCCAAGTGGGTTTCATAGCCAAGCTGAGACTCGAACCCAGGTCTCCAGAGTTGCTGTCCCACACTCAAACAGCTATGCCACACCGGCTCTCAAACTGTGCACATGTTTGCAAACCCAACTCTCCAGCTGTGCCAGGGAGGAAGAATATTGGCAAACCTCTGAATGAGGAACCAGAGTAGCTGCTGTCTTGCTCCTTGGGGCTGGCTATGGGACTCACCACATTAATGCCAGAGCCGTCCAGGAGGTGCATCGCTGCTCTGCCAGCCTTTACCTGAGCCATGGAAGAGTTAACCGGGGTCAGGCGCATGTCAGCAACTGGAGGTGTCTGGAAGCTGGTGCATTGGTTATGCAGCAGCCGCAGGAGCCTCCAGGGATGCTCTGACATGGATTGGAAACCGCCTGATTGACAGCCGTGCCTCAGCCGGAGTCAAAGGCCTTCCCAGCCGAGCCACAGGTCAAATTTGGGCCTAGTCCCTCCAGGATCTATGGGGGGGGGGCTTCCTGAGACAGAATCCACAGCCCCACATCCCCTCCCCACATGCCTGCCTGGCATCACCACATCCCTCCCTCCATGTGCATTTGACTCAGTGTGAATGCACATGTCTTCAAGTTTCATCTTGACTGATGGCAACCCCACAAATGTCATTGGTTTTTGCCAGTTCCTTCCTCTGAAATGTAGCCTTCAGCACCTGAGATTTGTTGGCGGTCTCCCATCCAAGTCCTAACCAGGGGCCTGCCTTTGCTTCCCAAATCAGACAGGACCTGGTGCCTTTGGGGTATTTAGGCAGCTTGGCCTGTTTGACTGAGCTCAAATAACCTTATTTCGTAGAAATCTCTGCAAATATGTAGGAAGGTATGGGTGCATGAAGAATCCTAAAGCTGGAAGGGACCCAAAGGGCCATCCACTCCACCCCATTTTCTGCCATGCAGGAATACATAATGGAAGCCGCCCTGGGACAGATGGCCATCCAGCCTCTGTTTAAAAGCCTCCAAAGAAGGAGACTCCACCACCAGGCAGCATATACCCATCATTTCTCAGATAAAAACTGGGAAACATATGGTCAATGGAGTTAGTAATGAGGAAAAACAAGGGCTAGGAGAGGATGCAGCCGTTTGCTTTTGCAGTGGTCCAGGCCACTGTATCCCCCATCATCCCAATTCTGCTTATTGCAGAATCTGGACAAAAATGCAGTGGAGAAGAGGGATTCTTGGAGATGTCTCATTCGCCATGAGTTGGAGTTGACCCAAGGACCTCTAACAACACCAACAAAATGTTCTGAACTTGCTTCCCATCCCAAACTGCATCTGGAGGTATGCGCACGCCTCCCACCCCACATGGCTCTCTGCCTCCCCTCCTCTTCCCCACGCAACAACCTGTCAATCATGTGCAGGGTGACACGGCGGGCCGTCCTTGGTCATTATGGCTGACAGATGTCCATTATCTGCTAATCTCTCTGCATTAATAAGGTGTGTGCTGCCAATCATGCTTGGAGGAGAAGATGTGTATTTATTTGCATCTGTCAGGCCCAATTACTGCTGCGCAGACAAAAGCTTTGCTACACACACATCCCTGCTCCCACCCCCATTGAATCTCTCTTTACCTTCTTTCCCTTTCATGCTTTCACTCTTAGCAAGGAGGAGAGGAGAAGATCATGGTCTGATGGAAACTTTGGTGGCGGCTGGTTCTGACCCGTCAACTGCTGGGGTTATTATTAATATGTTCTTTCTAGGAGTATCTAAGTCCTCCAGCGCAACTCTATGCTCCTCTTTAACCAGGAGTTGCACTGAAGGACCTGGAGATTCCTAGAGAGAGCTCTCCACTCGGCCTTTGGGGCTCCTCCAGCGCTACTCTATGCTCAATGTCTGGCAGATGTGGACCACAGTTGAAGGCTTTCATGGCTGGCATCCATAGTTTTTCTCTGGGTTTGGGGGGCTCTGTGGCCATGTTCTAGAAGAGTTTCTTCCTGACGTTTTGCCAGCATCTGTGGCTGGCATCTTCAGGCAATGGCCACAGAGTTGCCCTGGAGGACTTAGAGATTCCTAGAGAGGTGTCTGTTATTTGTGATTCCCCCACATTCACGGGGCTCCTGTGCCCCTAACCTCAGCCAAGGAGGAGGTCAAGTGAACTTCAGAACCCCCCTAGTGCTGCCAGTCCTGGACTATGCCAGGTCCTGGGGCTTAGATCATTGAACCACAGAGTTGGGAGGGACCCCAAGGGCCTCTGGTCCAGCCCCAGCCAGGCAGCAACCCACCACCAAAGCACCCCAAAAGATGCCCCTCTCATCTCTCTCCATTCCGCTGTGGAAGACCTCTTATGCTCAGGAGGGTCTTATGCTTTCGGGGGAATCTTGTCTTCTTGGAATTGGTATCTGTTGCTCAGGTCCTTCGAATTCACAGCCATCCCCTCCTTAGCAGAGTCCATTCTTTTAGCATGTGGCCTTCTCCTTCCCTCCACCTTTCCCAGCATTATGGTTTTTCTTATGAGTCCTCTCTTCTCCTGATGTGTCCAAAATACAGCAGCCTAAGTTTTGTCCTCTTGGCTTCCAGGGAGATGTCGAGCTTGATCTGCTCTGGTTTGTCCTTTTGGCTGTCTATGGGATCCTCAGTAGTCTTTTCCAGCATCACTTCTCAAGTGAATTGATTTTCTTCCTATCCTTTTTCTTAACTGTCCAGCTCTCACATCCTTACTGCTAAGAAGGAATACAGTGACTTGGAGGAGTCTAACTTTTGTGCTCAGTTTGAATAGCTTTGCATTTCAGGATCTGCTCTGGTTCTTTCCTAGCTGTCCTTCCCATTCATCTGAATCTTCCTCTGCTTTCCTGGCTGCAGTCCTCTTTGCTATCAATGTTTGCTCCCAGGGATGGGAATTCTTGCACTACTTGTCATTCAAATGTGGGTGGAGAGCCTGGCCATGATGCCCCAGCGCTGGAGGGCGGCGTGGCCCCGGAGCATGTGCAGAGCGCCCCCTCCCTGCCTCCCTTCCTCCCTGCTGCCGGGGGCGGGGCCCCTCTCTCCTCCTCCTCCTTTTCCTCCTCTTTCGCGGTCCTCCTTTCAGAGGCTGCCCCGCATCTCCGCAGGAAAGGCAGCAGCAGCTCTAGCTCCAGCATCTGCTCCGGAGGGGCTGGGGTTGAGGTTAGGGGTGGATTAGGGGTCCTCTTGGGGTCTGAGTTTCCCTTAGGGTTCAGATGAAGGGTCTGGATCTGGGTTTGGGTTCAGGATTGAGGGTCTGAGTCAAGGTTGGGGTCCGATGAAGGTTTGGAGCGGGCTTGAGTTCAAGGCAAGGATGGGGTCAGGGTCGGTGTAGGGCTTGGCTGGGCTCCTCCTGGGTCTGGCTGCCTGCCTGCCTTCCTTCCTGGGACGCTGATGCTGCCCCCGATGCTGCCCCAGCAGCCCTCCTCCTCCTCCTCCTCTTCTTCTTCTTCCCAGGTGAGTCCAGCTCCAGGTGGGGATGATGGGGAGAGAGTGCAGGGAGAAGGTTCAGGTGGGGCTGGAGCCCCTTTTGGGGGGCATTTGGGGGTCTCCCTCCAGGCTGTGGTTGGCTTTTGGGGACTCCCAGCATCCCCTGCTCAAGAGGGCTCTGGCTGCAGGTCAGGGGGAGCAGAGAGCCTGCTTCACTGCTGTGTGCCTTCAAGTCATTTCTGGCTTCTCTGGGGGCCCTAAAGCTGGAGCCACCCTGGGCATCCTTCCCTTGGCAGGATCTCTGCAGCTTTGCCATTAGCTTCCCTTTGAGGAGGCTGAGAGAGTGTTACCAAAGGCATCCCTATCATGGGGTCTTCTTAGCCAGATTTGAAGAGAAGAGCTTTGCCACTGGCTTCCCTTTGAGGAGGCTGAGAGAGTGCCACTTGGCCAAGGACTTCCAAGGCCAAGCCAGGATTCGAACCCTGGTCCCCAGAGTCCTAGTCCCACACTCCAACCCTGATGCCACTCAGGCCAAGAAATGCAAGCGTGCCCACATTGTGGGGTTAAAAGTGGCCTTTTTCTCCCCTATTCCCCCTCTAATGGGGGTAAAAGCCACTGACACTTGGCTTGGGGCATCCTGTCTCCCAAAATGAAATGTTCATGTATTCCCCCAATTCCTAGCCATGCAAAGAGTTGGTCTCTGGAAATGGTCCACGATTTTCAACCCTTTCTGTGTTTCCATTCCCTGGGTCACTTTGCCCCTTGCCCAAACTGTTCCTAAACACCTGGCAAAAGTTTTAAGTGATGCCAAGGCTAGAAACTTGGGCACTCCTACTTTCACACCTTTAACTAGACTTTTCCTCTGTTTAAATGATTCTTTACTGTTTAATAAGTAAGTTTGAATTTATTGGAATGGTACCTTGTTGCCCTGAGATGCTTTGATACAGCGATAGAAATACTTTAATATCAATCGATTGGTGAAAACAGCCCTTGGGACGAGGGATGCTTTGGGGCAGCTTTCAACCTCTTCGTGTTAAAAAAGGTCCAGCAAATCAGAAAAAAAGCTCCATTCTCTGCCTCCCTGTTTTTAGTTTACTGTATTCTGTTCTATTTGGCCTTCAATTGCACCAGAAGTCATCATGTATTTGATGGTTAATGCCCCATGTTTAGGGTTTTGGGTGCGAGATTTGCAAGAAGACACATCTGCCTCGTGCCGGAATACATTAAAGGCACTGGATCCCATCTGATCTTGGGAGCTAATAAGGGTCAGCTGTGGTTAGTACTTGGATGGGAGACGACCAATGAATCCTAGCTTCTGTAGGCTTTATTTCAGAGGAAGGAAATGGCCAAACCTCACCTCTGAGGATTCTTTGCCTAAGACAACCCTATGAAATTTATGGGATCATCATAGATCCTAGTCTTCTTCATATTTCTTGACCACAGTCTCCATTTTGATGAATGCACCAAGGCAGAGTAAAGCTTTAGCTATTTCAATGTCTTTGTTGTCTGCTTTAAAGTTACGTGGTCATTAGTTTTGCTTTCTTAAAGTTCACTTCTAACCCTGCCAAGGCACTTTCTCAGTTTTCCCCAAGGATGACGTGGCCAAAACGAAGCCCTCCAGATGTGGTTGGACTGCACCTCCCAGCATCCGTCAGCATTGGCTGTTGCTGGGAGTTGCAGTCCATCAACATCTGGAAGGCTGCAGCTGCATAGCCCTGCTTGACGCTCTTGGGTAGGTCAAGAAACCTCTTTCTTTCCCCACCTTCCCTTGCGATATCGATTGGATCAAGGTTTGCAATGTCTCTTTGGCCTCATCTGCACTGCAGAAATAATGCAGTTTGACCCCACTTGAACCACTATGGCTCCATTCTGGGATTTGTAGTTGTGGCACCAAAGCTTTGTGAGAGAGGCGGCTAAATATTGCACAAGACTACAAATCCCAGGATTCCATGGCATTGAGCCTTGGCGGTTAAATCCATGTCAAACTGGACTGTTTCTGCAGTGCAGATGACGCCTTTCTCAGATTGGGGAGACAGACTCAGCAGAGCTTGGAAAAGTGCCTTTTTCAGATTAGGATTCCCAGATTTGGACTAGGATTCCCTTTTTTGGACTAGGATCCAACCAGCTAGTCCAAAATGGTGATGTCCCCAAAGCAGCACACATTACTTTAGTTCAGGTTAACCATCAAATCATTAAGGCTAAGAAAAGGCTGTCATTTCCAAGAGGTTTGTCCTCTGTTGCCTTGAATTAAACAGGAGTTGCAGGCTTTTGAAACCATGAACAATTCTGCTGTACCTGTTTGATCCAAGGTAAAAACCAATGGCTAAGTGTCCCCATGCTATATAAACACTGTCTCCCTATCAAACTACCATCCTTGCTTAGGATGGAGACACATAGCAAGCTGAGATTTCTGTCCAGGTTTTAACTATCTGAGACACAAATTTGTGTCTCGATTGCAGGATATCTTTTTGCATCGGCCTCAAAAAGTCCCATGCATGCTGATACTTAAGTACTAACCTGTTGGTCAGAGTTTATGGAAATTGTTTCTCTGGATTATGACTATCAAATCCCTTATCTTAATCTTCCCAGTGGTCAGGAGAGCTATGTCCACTGCAGCCAGTATTCAGAGGTAGATTGCCTCTTGATATGGAGGGTCCATTTAGCTTCAAACACTTGGGATGTATTACTTTCAGTCCTGTGTAAAGTGGGAGCAAACTCAATTTTTGTGTCGGTGGATTTGTATGAATTGAAAACAGCACTTCTGCTTACTTTCCTTCCTGCAAACTAAGTGCAAAAATGTTATTTGCACTCAAGGAACACAGCAATGAGGAGAGGAGAAGGAAGACGCTTGCTCTTCCCAGTAGCTTCAGGCAAAAGCAAACTGCTGCAGATGCTCCTAGCTTGTCTGTCCTGCCTCATTCGTAACTTTCGCCAACTTGACCACACTTTGATGTCGCTTGGCCACACATGTCCCAGTTTTCACCTGTGAAATGTTGGAGCATTTGTGCAAGAGAGATCTAGCAACTGTTCCAGTTTAGCCAGGAAAAACCCAGTTCACTTACTTCCCCAACTGTTTTTAAAATGTCCTGGTTTCTCTTACCTCCTCCCACTTTCTCCCTCGACTTTCTTCAGTTGCTGCAAAGTGAGTTCAAAGTGCAGAAATAGTTGGCGCTCAGTTAACTTTTCGGGGGAAGAGGAGGCGTCTTCCCTTTCCTAAACTCAGTACTTAAAACCCAGGATTTAAAAGCATAGCGATGTCTGTTTTTTCTCATTCATAACGTTTACTTCTTTCCTTGCGCAACCTTTTGACCAGGCTCAGCCACACTGTGGGATTTTGTTGTGTCTGAAACCATTCACTTGGCTATTTCAACCCCACAGTAAGTTCTAGTTTATACTTTCAAAAAGCAATGGCAGTGTGTGCTGCTGCTGCTTAAAGGAATGCATGGCTTTCCTCTACATTATTGCTAAGCGTGGATGCTTAGCCCAATTCTATGCCACAAACATGGACCAGCCTGGCATGAAAGTTTGGATGCCAAACCAAGTTTTCCAAACAGAATGTCTTTTGGGGGAGACTGTTCATGGCCTTTAGAGGGTCCCTGATACAGAGATGCAATGGACAGGGCAAGATTTGAGAGCTGTGTTCAGTATTGCCTGTGGTTTTTGCACAAACACTCCAACATTTCACAGGTGGAAACTGGGACACGTGGTGCCAGAAGGTGGTCAGGTTGGCGAAAGTTATGGATGAGGAAGAACACACAAGCTAGGAGAATTTGCAGCATTTTGCAAATGAAGAAACTTGCCAAGAAAACCCCAGGATAGGGTTGCCTTAGGGGTTACCACAAGTTGGAAATGACTTACAGGCATACAACAACACCCCATGAATGCTCGCCTTAGGGTCACCATAAATCGGGAACAACCTGAAGGCACACAGCAACAGCAACAACCTTTTGCACTTTGAGCTCAGTTTGCAGGAATGGAAGTAACCAGAGGATAGAGGAGGCGAGAGAAACCAGGACATTTTAAAAGCAGCTGAAAAAGTGGGATGGAAAAGGATGAACTGAGACTGAACTGGGACAGTTGGAGGGTATGGACTTTTGCAGCGGAAATGTGGGGCACACTGTGCGGGTCCTGCCTCTTGGTTACGTTTAGGATTCCTTGGATTGGTCCTGGAACTGCTTATCAATAAGGGAATACTATTCTGTACCTCTGAGTGCTTAGAAAGTGAATGGTTTTCTCCAAGGAACTTGTCAGGGATGCTTTAGGAACCTCTGGTGGGTTCTCTGTCTCTTTGCTACTTTGCAGGTCTCTCCAGGCATTTGGTGCAATGAAGGGCCCTTGTGCCAACAGCTCTCAGCCTTTAAAACTCCTGTGCATCCATGCCCTTCCTTGCTTTGCCCTCTTCAGGCTAATCTCCTTTCTGAAGTGGGCCGTGACTTTCCCAGCCTCCTCCACTCTTCTTCTTCTGAGATTGCAGAGTTTTTAGTTGTCTTTTTCATCCCTGTCTCTTTTTTAAATAGCTGTGGTTCCTTGGCCCAGGAAATGCTCCTTCCCAGGCTGTGTGGTTTCCAGACTCTCAGGGGTGCGCCGGCCATGGCCCAGTCGGGTTTTGGCTTTTCTTCCCCATGGCTTGGAAGAAGTGTCCTTGCACCCCACCTTTTTGGACCCCCTCCAGAGCCGGCCAAGGTGTTCAGCGAGGGCTAAGCCTTGCCTTGTTGGTGGCCATTGGTATGCGCAAGGCATCCTGTCTATTGATGATCTCAATTTTATATGCGCGAGAGGTGTGGGTTTTGTATTGGTATGTGTGAGAGGGTGCGAGTGCAGTTGTGCGTGCCTCCGGATCGGTATGCGTGGGCGCTCGCGCGTTTGATGCGGGGAAATGTGGGAGGGGGTTGATTTGGACGTGCCGCTCTCGGAGCGTGCCTCCGCCGGCAAGAGTTGGCTTGTAGAATTATGGTTTTGCCTGGTGTTTAAGGATCGGAGTGAGTTATTGTTCCCTTTTCAAAAAAGTTATCCTCCATTGCAGACAATGTTTTATCTCTTTTGCTTCCTGGAACCATGTTCTGTACATCCCTGGTAAACTAGACCGCCTTTGACAGATTTCACCTCCGTCCATCATCCTCAGGGGACTGGGATAGAGTTGCCAAGTTAACTGCAGGACTGGGCTCCTGTACTTTTAAGAATAGGAGGGTAGAAGAGGGAATTTCAGTAAGTTGCCATGTGAAATGCAGGACAGGGCTCCTGTATATTTAATAGTGGCATTCAAAGGTATAGTCATGTTTGTCTGTAGAATCAGTACATAGAGAGATCTTGCAGCTCCTTTGGGAGCAAGAAGTTGGCAGCATGATCTTTCCTAGACTTAAGTCTGCCATCCAAATGCATCTGAGAAAGTGGACTCAAGTCTAGGAAAGCTCATGCTGCCAATTTCTTTCTTTCAGTTAGTCTCAAAGGTGCTGCAATATCTTTAATAGTGCTATAGAAGAGGGCATTTGAGCAGCTTGCCAGGTGAAGGTGACCAGATGTTGTTGTAACCACAAAGGAGGACAAGGCGCCACAAAAATGTAGGGTATTTAATAAAAATATGGGACTGCTTGGGGGCTGTGGCCACTCCACCCCCAATAAAAACATTGTCCAAAACAGCTCAGCTCTTATTCTTAACTAGGTTTTCCAAAGCCAGGAGTTGAGAACTTGAGTAGCGACTCCATTGCAAAGATCTGAACTTGGGACTTCCAAGGGCCAAGCTAGGCATATTTGTGCCACACCTCCAAAAGCAAAAAGAAAGAAAAAAGAATTGTGTCCATGATGGAAATGGATGCATTCAGATCTTTAATTTTATTTTTGGAAGGTTTCCTCTCTCCCTCCCCGAAGTTGCACCGAGCGCTGGGTGGATTTTAATAACTCCAGCAAAGGAGTCGGCGGTAATTGAGCTAAATTTGTGTCACAGTTTATATTAATATTTTTTTGCAATTAGTGGCTTTTTAGCAAGATTCCTGCGCTTGGGCTCAGATTCTTCTCCGCTGCTCTGAAGGCATTGTCAGGGTGCTTTTCCCTTCCTTTTCGCCTGCCAGTGCCTTGGGTGCCAAGCATACTCTCCAACATTTTGCAGATGAAAACAGGGACATAGGCAGCCAAACAACATCTGAAGGTGTTCTAGTTGTGTTCATCAGTTGTGAATGAGGAAGAACACGCAACCCAGGAGAGGCTGCAGCAGTTTGTTTTTGCCTGAGATGACTGGGAAAGGCCAGATTCTGGCCCCTTGAATATATATCTTCTTGCTGTGTTCATTGAATTTGAATGCAAACTACTTTTGCACTTTGCAGGAATGGAAGTGAGGGGAAAGTGGGAGGAGGAGAGAGGAAACCGGGGCCTTTTAAAAGCAGCTGAGAAAGTGGGACGGCAGAGGATGAATCAGGGCCTGCCCTGCCAAAACCGGGACAGTTGGAAAGTATGCAAACTCAGTTTCTTTCTGGGGGGGAATTTGCAATGCAAATGTCATACTGTTTGGACAGCTGTTCTTATGCCTTTGCAAAGACAAACCATTCCTTCCTTCTCCTTTACCTTTAGTGGGATGGAAATGGTTTTGGAAAACTAGGGTCGCCATAAGGGAATATGGAACTGGGCTGTCACCACCACTTCAGTCATTTGGCACAGAATTAGATCCACCTGTATTTATTTATTTTATTTCAAGGATTTTATATCCCACTTTTCTCCCACAATGGGATTCAGGATGCAACTCCCATGTAAAGCCTTCCCTTGCCTGGCACATTCTAGCTGTTTTGGACTATGGTTACCAGAGCTTTCATCAGGATTTTGGGAGTTGTAGTGCAACACAACTGGAGAGCCCAGGTTGATGGAAGGTTGATGCAAAATATCTGTGGTCTATGGTGCTTTTCCTGCCATAAGTACTCATACAAAAAAGGCCTCCAAAGAGGCACTAGGATTACGTCTTGGCTCATTAGATAAGGAATTGCAAATGACAAAAGCACAGATCCAAAAGATAAGAGTTCAAGTGCAGCTTTGGGTTTGATCAGGTTGAAGATGCATAGACCAGGGCCAACCTTTCGGAGGTGGCCAAACATGGCTTGCAAGGCAACAGTTCTCTCATGCAGTTTGACCTCAGCATCGAACTCCGCACTGCAGAAATAATCCAAGTTTGACACCACTTTAGCTGCCATGGCTCAGTGCTATGGGATTCTGGGAATTGTGGTTTTGTAAGACATGGTGCCAAAACAAAGTACAGTTCCCAGAATTCCATAGCATTGAGCCCTGGCAGTTAAAGTGGTGTCAAACTTGGGTTATTTCTGCAGCGCGGATGCCGCTTTTGAGCTGCTGCCTCCAAACAGGGAGGATTCATCCTAAAGTAGCACAGCTAATGATTTGAGGATAGCCCTTCTGGGCCTGAAGAAGTTACTTTTTGGACTGCAGCACACGGTGTTGAGACTACAGAGCCCAGGATTTTGCAGGATAGAGCTATGACAGTTAAAATGGCATCAAAATGCATTATTCCTACAGCATTGATGCACCCTTGGTCTGAAATGCACTTATAAAAACTATACTCAGGAGGGCTAGAAACTTGTAGTTAAAATGGAATGCCTTGTTTCCAAAGAGCCTTTGTGGATGATGGGATCACCAGTGGCTACTAGCCACTATTTCCATTTCCAGCATGAGAGGCTATTTGTTGTTTGTCCTCTATTCCATCCATCTAACCATCTATTCTGTATATTCTATTGAGGCATTTTCTTGGCAAGATTCGTTCAGAGGAGGTTTGCTATTGCCATCCTCTGAGGCCGAGAGAGTGTGACTTGCCCATGGGTTTTCCATGGCTGAGCGTGGGATTTGAACCCTGGCCTCCAGAGTTGTAGTCCAAGACTCAAACCGCTCTAACACATCGGCTCACAATAAGAGGCTGTATTCCTCCTTCTTTCAGATAGCATGAGCAAAAAATGTCCAATTTTAAAGTACAGATTCGAACCCGGAGCAGGTTTTCTCGGGAAGCAGCGTCCGCCCAGCTGTCAGAAGCGAGGCGTTTTATCTGCAAAGTGTTTAACAAACAAGTCACAGCAAGTTCCTGAGCAATCCTTGCTGTGCCCCCAAAGCGCTGGGATTTATGAAGTCGCGTCTCCCTTGGAACAGTTTTGCCGTTTGAGCAAACGCAGCGGTGGCAGAGGAGTAAGTACATTTCATTGCCACACAATCGGCTCTTAAGATGCATAGCGTTCGGAGGGTTTTAAAGAAAGGGCAATTAAGAAAACCCGAGAAGCCTCCCATTTTAAAACCGATGACGAGTTGCATAAATATGTATAATGTCAATATCTTGACGCTAGGCATCTTTTTTTCCCTTTTCTAGATAAATGATGGAAAAGACAGACAGAGATTTATTGAATCCTTAAAAAATTGCTGGTCCTTGTTAGCAGAATATGTTTCCCTTTCGGGAAATTTTTTTAAACATGCCAAAAACCACACATTTTGCAGAATAATTGTCAGCCTCTCCAAATAATGAATTTTTGTTTTGTTTATTAGAAATATTTATAAATCACAAGAGCTCCTTTTGTGGTTAAAATGGAGTCTTTGAGCAGAATAATAGTCTGAGCGTTGGATTATGACTCTGAGACCAAGGTTCGAATGCCGGCTCAGCCTTGGAAAGGTATTGGGTGATCTTGGGCAAGAGTCACACTCTCTCGACCTCAGAGAAAGGCCTCTGAACAAATCTTGCCAAGAAAACCCCATGATAGGTTCACATTAGGGTCTCTGTAAATCAGAAATGACTTTAAGGCACACAACACACACACACACACACAGACAAAACATGTTGAGAAGGGCAGGATTTTGTCCTCTCCTCCTGCTGTGTTAACTGAGTGCAAAAATTGAGTTAATTTAGTGCAACAGCTGAGTTAATTGAGGGCAAAAATTTGACAAATCATGTCAAAATCCATAATTTTGGCCCCAAACCCTGTTGTCGACTTATACATGAGGTCGACTTATAGTCGAACGTATACGGTAATTGGGGTTGTCGTTGCTAAGTTGGAAGGTAGTTAGTCCAAAAGGTCCAGGAGTTTCAACCCTGTGAGTCCTGGCCCCCGACTGATGGGAGAGATCTGCATTTGTGCTTTGGACCAGGGAACCAGACCAAGATGCAGCCTATAAAATGGAGGAATCTGGGATGGTTAATTCTCCAGGGATGGACCATAGTGATCAGGACAGAGGTGTGACAGGTGGAAAAGAGCTGGGTTCGGATCATCCCTGTTTTGTTTGCTATATCTCTCCCCATCCTCCGCGCAGTCGGATCTTTGGATTTCTTGCTCGGCACGCAGCCCTCCTTTTCTGCTTGGCTACTCTTGATTGTAGCTCAGCAAGAGGCGAAATTGACTGGGGAAATTGTGAGTGAAGGAGGAGGCGAAGAAGGCATGGCGCGCGTCAAGGTGCTTGAGAAGGACTCGGGGTGGGATGAGAGGCACCCTCTTTCCATTGGGTTTGCATAAGAATCAAAGGGACCCAAACAGACTCTTACCAGCCAAGGCAACCCCATGTGCCCAGAATGCTGCCCAAAGGTGTCTGAAGGGTGTAAGTGGTTCGTCTTTGCAAATAAGTCCTCACTTTATAGTCCACTATGAGTGCATCTGCACTGTAGAAGTAAATGCAGTTCAATGCCACTTTTAATGCTGTCACTCCATCCGATGGAATCCTGGGGTTTGTAGTTTTACAAGGTTTTTCTGAGTCATTGCACCAAATTAACTAAATTCTGTCAGATGGAGACATGGCAGTTAAAGCGGTGCCAAAATGCATTAGTTTTACAGATGCACCCTATAGATGTCTTTTAAAAAATTGTGAGCATGCAAGCAACTTTGCTCCTTTCACTTTGCCCAGGTGTAGCACTGCAGTTGTGGCCTAAGTACCCTAAAAGCACCAACTCCTGTCTGATTGTGGAAGCTAAGTAGGTTCAGCCATGGTTAGTACTTGCATGGGAGACCAACAAAGGATACTAGAAAGAACGGGCAAAACTTCCTTCATGTACAGTATTCCTTTCCTAAGAAACTTCTATGAAATTCATAGGATTGTCATAAATTGACAAGTGATTTGGAAACACACACACACACACACACACAAATAGCACTATGATGCCACTATCATTTTCATGCTTCCATCCTGTGGAATCCTGGGATTTGTAGTTTAGAGAGAGGGGTTTAGGGTTCTCAGACAGACCCCCAGCCTTCCACAGTTGTCCATCGTTGTTGTGAATGTATTTTAAGCTGTGTTTTAATTATCTGTTTTTAATAATATGCTTTTAATTGTTGTGGAGTTGTTTGTTTCGTGAAAACTTTTGCAACGTACATTGTGGCTAACTTCCATTTTAAATTTTGTAAGATGCTTAGGTTTCTTGGTGGGAAACAGGTGGGAAATACATTGAATAAATCAATAAAATACAGGTTGAGTGTCCCTTCTCCAGAATTCCAAAGCACTTCATAAACCAAAACTTGGTTTTCCTAGGTGGCTGAGACAGTGACACCTTTGCTATCTGATGGTTTGATGTAGGCAAACTTTGTTTCATGCCCCAAATTATTTAAAATATTGGTAAAATTACCTTCTGGCTATGTTTATAAGCTGTATATGAACCATAAACGAATGTTGTGTTTAGACTCGGGTTCCATCTCCAAGAGATCTCAATGTGTACATTAAATGCAAATGCAGGTTTCTAAAATCCAAAATATGGATCAATTCTGGTCCTAAGCATTTTGGATAAGGGAGATTCAACCTGTAATGCAAACCTTGTGGAACTACTAAAAGAATTAAGTTAATTGTAGACAGTTTGGATAGGTGTCTACCTAAGTGTATACAAACTTTGCTTTGTGCCCCAAATTATTAAAACTATTGTATTTTTATGTGTATAAGGTGTCTTTGAAACATAAATGAATGTTGTGTTTAGACTTGGGCCCCATCTTCAAAATATCTCATTATGTATACGCAAATACAGATATTCTAAAATCCAAAACACAGAACTCTTTTGGTCCCAAGCATTTCGGATAAGGGAGGCCCAACCTGTAAAGCAAACTCTTTCCTGACCAGTCGATAAAATAATTAAGTTTATTGTGCAGATCTTGGGCAATGAGTTGTGTATGTGTAACGAAAGGAAAGAGGAAAGGAAAACAGACCACAACTTTTCTTTTTCTCTTTCACTAGGTTGTGGCTTTCCCTCAAGGAAACCAATGACCGCAGGATGCTCTGAGGCAGAGCAACCAATTTGGATGGTTCCCGAACCAAGATGGCGGCTCTGTACGGAAGTGAGGTGAAATGCGTCAGCGTCGAATGGGACTTCCTGCAGGGCCTCTTGGTGAAGAATCAACCGGTGCCCTGGTAAGATGGTGCCAGCAGGCTGTTTGGCATAATAATTTATTAGCTGGGAAAATGGACTGTACTTCCAGAGCTGCATCCACACTGCAGAAATAATCCAGTTCAACACCACTTTAACTACAATGGCTTAATGCTATGGAATTCTGAGGATTGTAGTCTTTTGTGGCACCAGAGCTCTCTGGCAGAGAAGGATAAATGTCTCACTAAACTACAGATCCCAGTACTGTATTCCATAGCATGGAGCCATGGCAGTTAAAGTGGTGCCAGACTGGATCGCCATAAGTTGGAAATGACTGGAAAATACACAACAACAACATAGCACAATGGAATGTATCACACTGACAATACTATTCATGTGTTCATGTGATGTGATATATATATATATATATATATATATATATATATATATATATATGATGGTGGTGATGATGATAAAAACAGTCATTGCAGAACTTGCTTTGCCATGTGCTTTGCCATGGGCTACCAATGGAGGTGGGACAAGATGGCTCCCTAGTGCCTTCAAGATGGGAGGAGAGTATCCCTCAGTGTCATGGCTGCTTATCGTCTTCCTTCTCTCCTTTTCCTTTCCAGCCTTCAGGCCTTGCGGAAGGAGAAATCTCGCAACGCGGCACGCTCCCGCCGGGGCAAGGAGAACTTCGAATTCTACGAACTGGCCAAGATGTTGCCGTTGCCCGGAGCCATCACCAGCCAGTTGGACAAAGCCTCCATCGTCCGCCTCACCATCAGTTACCTCAAGATGCGGGATTTTGCCAACCATGGAGACCCACCTTGGAGTTTGCGAGCGGAAGGCCCTTCCTCGGCTGGCAAAGGTACATGGTTTTGGAGAGGAAGATGGTGTCCATCACTCCCCAAGGCAGTGCTTCCTAATGTTGAAGTGGAAGCTCTTTTTTTGCAGTTTGAATCCATGGCTCAACAGAAAGCAAACTGTCTTTGTTTTCTACATGTCATCCCTTCAGATATTTAAAAATAGCCATCATGTCTCTGAGAACCAACATGGCATAGGATGTAGTTTGTGCTGGACTACAACGCTGGAAACCAGGGTTCAATTCTCTGCTTGGCCATGGAAACCCACTGAGCAACCCTGGGCAAGTCCCACTTTCTCAGCCTCAGGGGAAGGCAATGGCAAACCTCCTCTGAACAAATCTTGCCCATGAAAACCCCATGATAAGAGTTGCCATAAGTCGGAAATGACTTGAAGTCACACAACAACAAGAATTATGTCTCTGTCTTCTCTTTTTCCAAGCTAAATATACCCAAGTATCGCAGTTGTTCCTCTTACATTATACCAGCTTAGCTTAGCTTTGTTGTTGTGGTGTGCCTTCAAGTCATTTCTGACTGACGGCAACCCTAAGGCAACCCTGTCCCTGGGTTTTCTGGGGCTGAGAGAATGTGACTCAATCAATGTCACCTAGTGGGTTTCCATGGCCAAGTAGGAAATCGAACCCTGGTCCCCAGGGTTGTAGTTGGATGCTCAAACCACTACACTACATTTGTTAAAGGTATAAATAGTCCTGGGTGCAGATGTCACCATTTTGTCTTTCAGGCCAGGGATTGGGAGGGAGGCAAACACTAGCCAACATTGTCTGGAACCCTAGGCCAGCGATTCTTCCAGTCCAACGGCATCTTTGCTCTGGCATTAACCAAGGACCATTCATCTCTCCAGAAACTCTTTCCCCAAGCCTTGTGTCCGTTCCTTTGCCTCTTCTGCCCCCGTTTTTCCAAATCCTCTCCCAAAGGCGGGTGCGACGCTCCATTCCGACACACAAGCACACCCGCACCCAGGCACTTGCCCAGATAAAATAGCATTGATTAGCCATGCAATAAATCACCATTTAAATAATGCCGCTGCAAAGTGTGTAATTAAATAAATTAACTGCCTTGGAAGAATACAGGCTTGCAGCAATTTCTGATTACTATCATTAGCCGCGGGGTAATTATCAGCCCAATAACGAGTGTTCTATGAAATCGGGATAAACATCTGCCTATTGTTTTTGGGAGGCTGGGTGAGGGTCGGTCCTCTTTTCTCCCGCTTCCCAGTCCAGATTCCAGCACTGAGAAGGGGCCATCTTGCGATTGTCCTTTGATCCCCTCCCCGTCCCCCCCGTCCCCTTTACTCTGCCCCACTTGCAGAGAAAAAAGCCAAATGTGTCGGGAAAAGATTCTATTAACGGTCGGCTTTTGAAAAATTAGCACCCAGAACTTTTGCAAAAAATACTCCGCAACGCCATGGAGGGGTTTTTCCCTCTATTGTTGTGCTGCAGCTGTATCTTAGGAGAGAGTTTAAAAATAGAAGGGTGCACAAAGGACAGGCTGGCCGAGGATTGTGGGAGTTGTAGTCCAAGAAAGTAACTTTCTGAAACTCTGGTCACACACAGACCCAGGTGGAATTGGAGAGTCAGGAGCTTCCAAATGTTTTTGTTTGCACACCATAGAGGCCTGAGTGGAGGTCCCTCATTGCTTGTGCTAGCTATCATTATTGTTGTTGTTGTTATTATTATTATTATTATTATTATTATTATTATTATTATTATTATTTTCTTACATTACGAAGATGTAAATCCCCAACAAGATTCCAGCCATCTTTTGCAACAACAGTGGGAATTCTGCAGCCTTGCAGATGTTCTTGAACTGTAGTGCCCAGCTAAGGCTACCTGGTTTCCAGGTATGGCCTCTCTGGCAATAGAGAGGAACCTCAGGACAAGTGCATCATCTTAAAAATGATCTGTCTATTGCCCCATGTTGCAGAATGTTTTGGAACAGCTACTATAGACTTTCTGCTCAAAGCAGAGCTTGGAAAACTGTTTTTATTGGGACTTCTTACCGCACTAAGTGCTGGAAACCGTTCTTTCCTCCGGACAAGAGATGGAACCCTGCAATCCTGATTCGCAAGGCCTTCCCTGACTGGCAAATTATTCTCCCTCCACCGCTTCTCCCAAAGAGACTGTTGTCCAAATTTTTCCTTGTCCTGATTATCATCTTTAACCTGGGGCCAATTTCCTAATCAATCACATTAGTGCAATTAGCAGCGTTTTTTAAATGCCTGACAGCAAGTCTTGCCCCTGGCTCCTTCCGCCATTATTGCTGGCTTTGGCGGGGAGAGAAATTAAGGTCGGGTTGATTAATCAATCAGTGGTTTATTAAACATCTGGAGGGGGACCAATTGTTCAGATTAATGGGTAAAAAGGGAGACTAATATTTAATTTCTCCATTTTCCTCCTCCTGAGTCACTCGGCCAAAGCAGTTTGCTGTGGCACCGGAGCTCTCTGACAGGGAAAGGTAAAGGTCTCACAAAACCAGAATTCCCAAAATCCCATAGTAATGAGCCATGGCAAGCGGTGCCAACTTGGATTATATCTGCAGTGTGAATGCCGTTTTGGTCCGGCAAAGAGCTGCAGATGGTCAGAAGGAGAAAATGAGGGTTGGCGACAGTCACTGCCTGGATTATCCCCCCTCCAGAAAGGTGAATCACCCAAGTTTTGGCCTCGGTCCAGAGAGCGATTGCACACCAGCTACTCAGCTAATGGATTCAGACTGCCTTGTATTGGCAAGGTGTTGGGAGACCCCTTGTTCTTGTACTTCCTCACCGCCTCTGCCTTGAGATCTGTGAAGGATGGATGCGTCTGGCTTGCAAAGTGGGGAGCAGCAAGGAGAAGGTTTAAAGGACTGCCCAGGAGGTGGCATGGAACAGAAGGGCAGAGACAGGGGTTGAAAAGTAGCCCATTTTGTCCCCATCCGTCTCGCTCCGCTGTGCCCTTCCATGTTACTCTGCTTACTTTGAGGGACATGGTGACGGTTTTGTTGTCATCGTCCTCTTCTTGTCCTGCAAATCCTCTAAGGAACTCAGAGCAATGTGTAGCAGTCTCTATTTTTAGCAATAGCAAGTACATTTCTATACCGCTTAGCAGTGAACTAACACTCCCTGAGTGGCTTACATTGTGTAAGCCAATTGCCCTTACCAAGCTGGGTATTCATTTTAGTGACCTGTGAAAAGATGTGAGGCTGAGTGGACCCTGGAGCCCTGCTTGGGAATGAACTCACATCCTAGTGGCTGCAGTGACTTATGGCAATCCTATGAATGAGAGATCTCCAAGATTTGCAGCCATTTGCTCAGTAGTCATCTGCTCAGGTCTTGCAAACTCAGAGGAGCTGCGGCTTCCTTGATGGAATCTATCCACCTGGAATGCAGTCTTCCTCTTTTTCCTACTGCCTTACCATGTGTTATCCTCTTTTCTGGTGAGTCCTGTCTTCTCAAGATACAGCCAAAGTATGACAGTCTTTAGCTTCCAGGGAGAGTTTGGGCTTGATTTGATCTCAGCCCTATTTATTTGTCTTTTTGACAGTCCATGGTTTCTGTAGAATTCGCCTTCAGCACATTTCAGGTTATTTGATTTTCTTCCTATCGGTTTTCTTCACTCTCTGGCTTTTGCAACCATATGTGGAAATTAGGAATACTGTACTACTTTTATAGTCATCTATAAGTTATAATCTTCTATATAGGAAGTTAGATTTCTTGATTTCTTGACTATCATCTTCATTTGACCCTAAGGCAAACCTATCATGGTGTTTCTTAGCAAGATTTGTTCAGAGAGGGTTTACCTTTGCCTTCCTCTGAGGCTGAGAGATTGTGACTTGCTGAAGATTGCTCCGGGCATTTCCATGGTCAGGCATGGATTTGAACCCCAGTTTCGGGAGTTGTAGTCCAACAGCCAAACTAGTACACCATGCTATGTTACTGGTTGCAAAGGAGCATCCTATCTTGCCAGATTGTTGTAAAGAGGATAAAGAATGCATGAGAAGTACCTTGAACATTTCCAAAGTGCGAGTGTTGAAGCATGGAAGGTGAAAGCTAATTATTTTGCAATGTCTTATCTCTCTGTATCTGGTGTCCGCACTTGGAACAGCAAATCCGTTGGCTCCAAGAAACTGATCACAGGATTGCTGCGATATTTTCTCACACAGAGTTTTATTTGCTCCCCTCCAAACCCACCTTTCTTTGCCTCTCTGAATCCCAAGTCCTTTATCCTGCCTTGCTCAGTCCTCTAACTTTGCCAGAAAGGAGCTGAGAGGCAGGCTGCTCTTTTGGCATTCAGCTGCGGCTAATTCTGCCGCCGCTCGGCTCTGCAAAAGACACGCTGCAGCTGCGTTGCTGTAATCCGCAGCAATTCCGCCGGCTTTATTCTCCCTCATAATTACACACTTGGGGGAAGAATTCGGTGATTGCTCCAGCGCTGGACAATTTGCTCTGTTGCGACTCCAATAATCCCGCCAGATTTTGACATTAACCCCCTCGAAGCTTTTGGAGTGGGCTGTTCTTGTAGAAGACATAAGGCTTGATGGATTAGGCTAGGCAGGGCTCAAGAGCAAAGCGGGTTTGCATCTGGAGGGTCTCATTTGGGGTACAGAGTTCAGCCCATTCCCAACTTTTCTACTTTTGCCATATGGAACGCTCTTGCAGATCGCAAGGCTCCAATAAGAAACTTGCTAGTATCTGTGCGATTCACTATCAGAGTCTTTTCAGAGGTGGATGGTTGACTGCGTACCTTCCAACATTTTGCAGATGAAAACCAGGACATGTGTGGCCAAGGAATATCAGAATGTGGTCAAGAAGGTGAAGGTTATGAATGAGAAAGAACAAAGTAGGAGAGGCTGCAGCAGTTTGCTTTTGCCTAAGACTACAGGGAAGGGCAAGTTTTCCAGCGATGGAGGTGGAAACATCCTATAACATGGGTTGATTCTATCTCTTGCTCCGAAATAGGCAGGAAAAACAGACTTGAAGGAGTCGCCACCTTCACCTGCCCTTCCTTTCCTCTCCCTGTAATGAGTTAACTGAGTACAGACTATTTTTGCACTTTAGACTCAATTTGCAGCAACAAACTGTGAACAAAGGAGGAAAGTGCGAGGAAGAAGGAGAAACTGGGGTTTTTAAAAAGTGGCTGAAAAAGTGGGGTGACAGAGAATTAACCAGAACTGTCTCTGCCAAACTGGGACAGTTAGAGAGTATGGATGTATGCCATATTGTGTTTTGTAGGACAACACTAGCGTTTTGAATTATACCCAGAAATAGACTTTATACCATATGAGTAGCAATAAATCAAATAGGACTTGAATGTATGAACTTCCCGTTTGAAATGCCTTGCTCCATTTTGACCCCAGATCTCTATGAATTTAGTTCCAAATTTTCAAGTGGGGTTTGTCAACCCTGCTCCCCTCTTCTCATTTCCTTCATGAACTGATGGTGGTGGTGATGATGATGATGCTTTGGGAAGTTGGGAAGGTGTGAGGTTTTGCTTTTGTGCCCAGGAAATATGTTGAAGGATGGCTGGTGAGATAGGCACACTTTACCATTGTTTAAAAATAGGTTAAATCTTTCTCATAAAATAACAATAAAGAGAAAAAACCTGTTTGGTTTCTTTTTTTAAAAAAATTGTTTTCCTAGGATTTCTGAAAGAAAGCAAGGATTTGGAGCTGAGTGCTAGAGATATATAGGATGAAATACACTTAAACGCCCCTAATTTTCGTGGATTGCAAAATCTTGTTTTTCCCTTGGTTGCAGAGCCTTAAAGAAACAACCCACGTAGATAAGGCAGCAAGCGAGCCCTAAATGACAGCAAGAAATGGGTGGAAATCGACAGTGTGTTACACGCAATGCCAATCTGCATTTCAAGCAAGTGCCTGTTTGTATAGCACAGCAACAACCTCTTAACAATATTCTAGCAGCGTTCGAGATGAGAGTTTGGAAGGCAAAGCTAATTTATCTTGGGTCATTCCGCAGGATCTGTAAAATGCAGCTTCTTCAAAAATGTCTTTCGGGAGAGAAAAATCAAAGCTGCAAATCATTCTAGAGCAAGCTTCTAGCCCTTGTGGAGGTATTAAAAACCCTACTAGGCAGGAGATGGAGAATTTGCTTTCTTTGTGGTTTCAGTTCCTCTCTCGAAATGCCATGTAGACGATGGAGCCAACTTGTTTTCTGTTGCTCCAGAGGCTAGGACACGAAGCAGTGGATCCAAATTACAAGAAAAGAGATTGTACCTAAACATTAGGCAGAATTTCTCGACTGCAAGAGCTGTTCATCAGTGGAAAACGCTGCCTTGGAGGGTAATGGACTCTCCATCTCTGAAGGCCTTTTAAACAGAAGTTGGATGGACATCATTCAGGAGTGCTTTAGCTGCGCATTCTTGCATGGCATGGGGTTGGATGTGTTCCCTTCCAACTATAAGCTTCTAAGTTTCTAGACCTCATAATTGTATAGGGCTTTTAATATATACAGTGGGACCTTGTTATCCACTGGGGTTTGGTTACAGGATGCTCCATGGATAACAAAATGCATGGATGCTCAAGTCCCATTAAATATAATGTCAGAGCAAAATGGTTTCCTGTGTATAGAATGGAAAATCAAGGTTTGCTCTTTGGAATTTATAATTATCATTTGTTTAATATTTTCAGGCCATGGATGCTCAAATCTGTGGATAAGGAGGGCTGACTCTGTGTGTGTGTGTGTGTGTGTGTGTGTGTGTGTGAATTCATGCTGTCTCTGCATCCAACCCTTCGCTATTACAGCTGTTGAACAATGGACTGCCTCACTTTCTTTGGCTGTCCTTTAATTCATGGCTGTGGAACCAGTACACCAAATCTTTGACTTTGACTCCAAGTTTTCAACTTGCGTATCTTATTTGGTTTTCAAACTACAGTATGTTTGTCTTAGTGGTTGTAAAATGACTTGAATCCTGGCCTGGGGAAAAAGTGGGATGATGATGATGATGATGATACAATGTGCCCTTGGAATCCACAGGTGTTTGGTTGAAGGACCCCCATGGATACCAAAATCTGGGGATGCTCAAGTCCCATTACATACAATGGGATATTATTATTATTATTATTATTATTATTAGACCTTGATATCTGCTGGGATTTGGTTCCAGGACCCTCATGGATACCAAAATCTGTGGATGCTCCAGTCCCATTATATATAATGGTGCATCATCATCATCTTCCTCCTCTTCCTCCTCCATTGGTATCTGCTGGGATTTGGTTCCAAGACCCCCAATGATAAAATCTGTGGATGCTCCAGTCCCATTATATATAATGGGGTAGGTAGTAAACTGGTGTCCCTTATATAAAATGGCAAAATCAAGGTATGCTTTTTGGAATTTATATTATAGATAGATAGATAGATAGATAGATAGCCTCTCTGAGTCCCAGTCCTGGGAAAAGAGCAGGATATATACACACACACACACACACACACACACACACACATACTTTCAAGCCATGGATGCTTGAATCTATGGATGACGAATCCGTGGATATGGAAGCCCAACTATAATAATAATAATAATAATAATAATAATAATAATAATAATAATAATAATAATAATAATTGGAGGAGGAGGAGGAGGAGGAAGTAGTGGTGATCCTTTCCCTATGCCCAGTTCTGCAATTGTGGTCTTGCTCCATTATCTCTAACCATTGAACAGTATTACTCTTGCATCTCTGCCCTGATCATTTTAGGAGTCCAGATTTTTCATAACGATGATGCTTCTCCTTTCTTTCTCTCTGAAGTTTTTAGGGTGGGTTCCCCCCCCCTTTTAAAATGTGTGCATGTTTTCCAAGTTCTCTCTCTTTTTTGTCTTTGGAAACGGAATTGCTTCATGGCTTTCAAAGCTGGCAAGTTGCAGAAACATATAAAATAAGATAAAATGAAACCCTCCCAGGCTGGCTACCCTTCCCTTCTCCGTAATCCTTGCAGCTTTCTAATTCTTGCATTAAATGCTTTTAATTATAGGAGCATTCTGTCTGACCTGTGGGGTTATTTCCAGAGAGGGAAAATGAAGGAATTAAAGGAAATGACAGAGCAAATTGCCGCAATTAGCGGGGCTGGTATTGTTCTGTGCGTCTGTCAAGGGAGTTCTCTGTTTGTTAGTTACAAGTAAATTCGTACAGATAACGGAGACAACCATTATAAATGCCATCTCTGAGGCTGCCGGGTGCTACAGCGATTTTCCTTTATTTTTTACAAAAAGAGAAAAAAAGAAAAGAAATGAGAAAGAAAGAAAAAGAAGGGGGGAACGAAACACTCTTTGTAAAAATGATATTTCTCCTTGAAATTGAGATGCAATTGGGGAAGATGGCTTTCCTCTGCACACCTCCCTTTTCTCTTCTAAATCCAGATTTGTGCTTTGTGCCTCTCCGGCTGCATCCACACTACAGAAATAATCCAGGTTGATACCACTTTTAACTGCCATGGCTCCATGCTATGGAATTCTGGGGCACCAGAGGTTTCTCATGGGGAAGACTAAACATTTTCCAAAGCTACAATTCCCAGAGCATGGAGAAGACTAAATACAATTCCAGAATTCCATAGCTATAGAAGCCATGGCAGTTAAAGTGGTGTCAATCTGGATTACTGCAGTAGTGCGGACCCATCTAGGACAGGTATAAGTAACTGTCTCAGGTCCAGGGGTCATTTTATTTTTGACCCTCTGAAGTGGCCATACAAAGGTGCCCAAAAATATGAAGAAAAACCCCACACAAAAACAAGACCTGAAATAGTTTCTTGTTTTGAGAGGTATTTACTAGTGTTAAAAACCGTGCAGCGTGGATTTTGCAAGGTGTTTAAAAGGTGAATTGCTCCTCCTTTTCACACTATGCAATTAGACTGCTGTGATTTAATTTGTAACTGTAAAATCCTGGGATTTGTAGTTTGGTGTGGCACCAGAATACTCTGACTAGGACTTCTAAGTACTTTGTTGTGAGAAGAAATTAGGGAGGATGAAGAGGGTGAGCCCCGTTGTTTTGAGCTCATTTAGTTGCTGCAAATGGAGTTTTAAATGCAAAACAGTTTGTTGTTCTTGTGTGCTTTCAAGTCATTACCAACTTAACGGTGATCCTAAGACAAACCCAATTTGTTGTTTTCTTGGCAAGTTTCTTCTTTGCCAATGCCATCCTCTGAGGCTGAGAGAGTATGACTAGCCCAAGGTCACCCAATGGGTTTACATGGCCCAGTGGGATTTGAACCCTGATCTCTAGAGTCACAGTCCAATGTTCAAACTACTGCAACAGACCAAAATATACAGTAATTGTATTTTGGGTGCAGGGGGGCAAAATACTAATTTGGAGAGGCAATATCCTTTGCCCCATCCTCCCCATAGCTATACTCCTGGATCCTATAGGAGCTCTGCAGCAGAGAGTTTATGTACAGAGGCAGTTCATGTACAGGGGATTCAAACCATGGTCTCCAGAGTCATGATCCAACACTCAAACCACTACACCAAGCTGACTCGGGTCCAAAGCACACTGCAGAAATAATCCAGTTTGAGGCCTCTTTAACTGCCCTGGCTCAGTGCTAGGGAATCCTGAGAATTGTAGTTCATTGTGGCACCAGAGTTCTCTCTGACAGAGAAGGCTAAATGTCCCCCAAAACTACATTTCCCAGGATTCTCTAGCACTGAGCCAGGACAGTTAAAGCAGTCTCAAACTGGATTATTTCTGCAGTGTGTTTTGGACCTGTTAACTCAGTGGAGGAGGCGAGAAGAGGAAGGAGCAGAGCCATGTCCTTTCCAAGAGTCTCAGGCAAAAGCAAACTGCTGCAGCCTCTCCTAGCTTGCAACTTCTTCCTCATTCATAACTTTTGCCATTTTAACCACACTCTGATGCTGTTTGGCCACATATGTTCCAGTTTTTGTCTGTGAAATGTTGGAGGGGATGCAGTTGGAGCCTGCCAATGCCCAGCATCCGTCTACAAGCGATGAGCATCCCTTCCACACTTCCACCATAACATGTGTTAACGCCTCTCCTTGCAAAAGGAGAGCTTTCCAAGAGTTCTTGGCACCGATTCCTCCTTTCCTCTGCTGCCTCCTTCCCTCCATCCTCATGATGGTGTCTCTCTCTCTCTCCCCTTCCTTCCTCATCCTCTCTCAGATCCTGAGCCCGGGAAACTTGGCCGTCCTGAGTTACAATGAGCAAAGTGGGCTGAAAGGAAGGTTAAGCCGGGGTCTTGTGAGCTTTTCAGCTTTGCCCGGGGAGTTGTGAATACAGAGCTGATAAGTATTCTAATCCCGTCTCCCAGGAATGTGCAGAACACAAAGGCATGTCCTGTGTTCCCCCCAGTGCACCGCCGTGCTTCCCGTCCTTTTAATCTACCCCCAACTCCATCCTGGTTGTCTCCCCAAAGTGAATGCCGAGTGCATCACAGTGTGCGCCATCCTAGACTTCAATATGTGCGTGTATATATATATATGTATGTGTGAGAGAGATTAAAAAGCCAACCAACAGTCCTTGTCCCAAGTTTATCCTGCATCTCAGAAGGATGCAGTTCATCGTTTTTTTTTAAAAAAAGGATGCAGGTTGAGGCTCCCTTTTCCAAAATGCTTGAGACCAGAAATGTTTTACATTTGGGAGTTTGGAATATTTGCATAATCTTGGAGGTGGGACCCAAGACTAAACACGAAATTTGTTTGTGTTTTGTATACATCTTGTAAAGAGATCTTGTAGCACCTTTGAAACTAACTGAAGTAAAGAAGTTGATAGCATGAGCTTTTGTAGATTTGAGCCTACTTCCTCAGATGCATCTACAAAAGTCATGCTGCCAGCTTCTTTCTTAGTCTCAAAAGAAAGAAGCCACAAGATCTCCCTACATACTGATTCTACAGACTAACATGGCTATATCTTTGAATTGTATAACCTTATACACCTAGCCCGAAGGTAATTTTATACATAATATTTTTTAATAATTTGGTGCATGAAACAAGTGTGTGTACATTGAACCACCCACAGCCACCTTCTCTGGAGTCAGAGAAGAAACAACTTTATAGTGGCCTTTGCAATGTGTCCCCCCATCTTTCCAGGAATTGTGGACATCATGGAGTCGATCTGGAGGGGTATTAGTGCAGGAAACGGAGGTGTTTGAGACATGGCTTCTCTGATGTTGGGTCTCTTGTTTTCCTCCTACAGCTTCGGGCCGGAGAAGCGTGAACCCACTCCTGACGGAGCTCTTTGAACAGCACCTGGGGGGCCACATCCTGCAGGTGAGTCCGACTGAGGCCGGCTGCCCATCCCTCTGTCTATACTCCATTTAAGACAGGATTTTAGGAGACCCTTCCCAGGATACAGATCAATTGTTACGATTCCACTGCCATAGTTGCATCCTGTGCAAATCCTGATGTTTCGCCAGCCACACCTGCTCATGAAACGTCAGGAATAAACTCTTCTCAAACATGGTCACATAGCCTGAAAAACCCACAAAAAACTATGGATACCGGCCGTGAAAGCCTTCGACTTCACAATTATCAATCCCTCTTGCATATCGTCCACACAATACACCTCCAGGCTGCACCATTCACCACAGTGCAACACATAAACTAACTCCACCATTAACATGTAGAACCACTTCCTCCAAAACAAGGGTCCTACAGGTATATATACTTCACTCTCTTCCATGCCACCATCCTCTGAAGATGCCAGCCACAGTTGCAAGTGAAACATCAAGAATAAATTCTTCCAGAATGCGGCCACATAGCCTGAAAAACCCACAGAAAACTAAGGACCATCTCTGTTTGCCCTTGGTAAAAGGAGCTGGATCATCTTCGTGACATGATCCAATGTTACTGGCCTAGCGGCACTCAGTTGCCTACCTGGCTAGTACCACCTTTGTGAGTGTACAGGTGCTTCCTTGTGGAAAGATAGGAAGATGCAGCCACAGGGACTCGGCACCCACCCCATTTGTGCCCAGATGCCACAATGGCGGAGATGGCAGCAAGTGTAACTCGGGAGCCGTGACATTTGAGGGCAAGCGCCGGTGAAGCGGACGGATCGGGCTAATTATTTCTTGAGAGCTCTCATTACCGCTGTCTCCTGGGGCTGTTAGCTAATTATCAGAAGTGGCATATGGTAATGGTTTAAATGGCAATTTATCAATCCCCAGCCAACGCCCACCTGCTTGCTCAGGCAAACGGAGAGCGGGGAAGGGGCAATGGCTCTGGGTCACCACACTTCTCCCACCCACCCACCAACCATGGGAATATTCAAGAATATTAAGAGCATTAAGAGAATTTCATCAAAAGATTTTTAAAATCACAGATGCAGCCAGACCTCTGTATCCACTGATTCTGCATCCACCAATTCCACCATCCATGGCTTGAAAATACAGTGTGCCCTTGGGATCTGCTGGGGTTTGGTTCAAAGACCCACCCATGGCGTGGGTACCCAAACCCATGGATACTGAAGCCCCAAAGGCATGGTAGAAAGGTGTCCCTTATATAAAATGGAAAAATCAAGGTATGCTTTTTTGGAATGTACTGCATAGACTCGAATATAAGTTGACCTCATGTATAACTCAAGGGCAGGTTTTGGGTCCAAAATTATGGATTTTGATGGGACCCATGGATAAATCGAGGGTGAAACTCAGGGGCATGTAACAAAGGATCTAAAGGATAAAGCAAAGGAAAAACTGTACCAAAGAACTTTAAAAATTCCTGCAGGCGCAATTGTTTGTGTTCACACTAGGCTGGATGAATGAGAGAGTAGAGGTGGATCAGTGCTTCCAGGACAGAGTACACTCTTGCCTTTCGTGAATGTACTAATAAAGGAGATACGGTAGTTCCTTTATTAAAGTAAGAGTTAAAGTACAGCACTTAATAAGTTGACTCTGTTTTTTGGGGTCAATTTTTAGACTAGAATTTCTAGACTTATGCATGAGTATAGACAGTATATATTTTACGATAACAACTGTGGCTAAGCCAGGGTTGTTGTTATCACCATTCAAGAAGGGCCAGTTTTCTAAGCTCTGCAGTTTCCTTCTATTGACGGCATTGTGCATCACTTGCAAGAGGGATTCTCATGTTCTTCTCCTGTGCCAGGAACCGAATGTATCACTCCAGCTTCTTCCTCTTTTGTTTGCAACTCTCCGCTGTCAAAAATGGACAGTGAGATTTGGAAGAGCAGTTCTCTGGTTTGCAGCTTCTCCCTGGGGATTCTGGGCCTCCCACCCAAGGTTGCCCCTTTGCTATGGTCCATCAGCGATCCCTCTATTCCTCCCGCCCTTCCTTTGCAGTTCATCTGACCATCCTGCTTTTAAAATGCCATGGTTTTGTCTTGGGCAGAAGAACCAGAGACAGCTGCTGACCCAGGGTCTGCCTCCATCCGGGAGTCTGCCATCTCTGCCCTGCTTTTGACGGGATGATTGGCATCGATGGAGGACTCCCGGGGCCAGGAAGGCAGAGGAGGGTGAGTCGATAAGAAGAACGCTTCTCTGGGTTTGCAAAAGCTTCTGGGGACCTGATCTGAGAGTTCATTTGGACTCCAAATCCCCTCTACCAATATGTTCTATTTCCTTCTTTTTCTTTGCCAAAAAATAAAGAGGTTGATGGGTTTCCACTCAGTTCGGCTAAATTTGGTGTTTTCCGTAATGGTAGAATTCAAAGATATAACCGTGTTAGTCTGTAAAATCAATATGCAGAGAGATCTTTTAGCACCTTTGAGACTAAATGAAAAAGCTGGCAGCAGGAGGTTTCGTAGACTTAAGTCTACTTCCTCAGATACATTTGGAGAAGGAGAGTTTTGTCTAGGATAGCTCATGCTGCCAACTTCTTTCTTTCAGTTAGTCTCAAAGGTGCTTCAAGATCTCTCTACATACTGATTCTACAGACTAACATGGCTATACCTTTGAATTCTAACACTTGAATGTTGCTTGGTTATACATCTTGCTTTTCATCTATGACATATTGGAGGATATGTCCGCCAGATTCCTCTGACCACTACACACCTCTCCTCACCCCTGCCATGACAAATGGCATGAAGACTTACTCTTCTTTGCTTTGCCCAGGACATCGCTTTGCAGAGCACTAGTGACGGCCTCCTTCTCTGGTCCCAGCAGCTCAAAGTGAACCTAATTTTACCCACGGCCGGAGGAGCAGCTGTGCAGATGCCAGCGGCTGGATCAATTGAGTTAGAGGCTTGGGCACGGCAGCCCTGCACAGCGGTGAAGCGAGGCATTAATATCGTTTGGCACCTTGGCCAGGTGTGATCGTTTCCTTTCCAAAATATATTCCTCCACTTGTCCGCCTCTGTATGGCCGGGGGTCTTCATCAGCTCCTTGTCGGCTGCCATGGGGCTAATTCAGCTTTATTTGGAAGCAATCAAATTTGGCAGCTTGCTTGATGTGGGGGCAATGTTATTGGAGGGGGGGGGAGAACCTGGATTCAACAGATGGTTGGCAGAAAATTGCTCCATGGCCTACCCCTCCATGTACAAAGAAAACTCCACCAACCCTTTTGAGCACAGGAGAAGAAGTTTGCAGGACTCTGTTTGGAAACCTACAGGGCCAATGATTTTTCCTGTCTTATCCTTTTCTTGGTGGGGTGGAGATATGGTTGCCAGAGTAAAAAAAATATGGGTTTGAAATGTGCTGGAGGAGATTAGTAAAAACACCCTAGATTGCCAAAAAGACAAATCTGAGAACAAATCAAGCCTGACTTCTCGCTAGAAACCAATCCGACTCAATAGAGGCTGTCATGCTTTGGACATGTCATGAGATGACATGACACTGGAAAAGGCTGATAACGCTTGATAAAGTTGAAGGCAATGGGAAAAGTGGAAGACCACTTTATAGATGGATTGATTCCATAACACACTGTGGAGATAATCTAGTTTGAGATCACTTTAACTGCCCTGGCTCAATGCTAGGGAATTGTGAGAACTGTAGTTTGTTGTGGCACCAGAGCTCTCTGCCATAGAAGGCTAAATGTCTCACAAAACTGCAGTTCCCAGGACTGAGCCAGGGCAGTTAAAGCGGTTTTCAAACTGGATTATTTCTACAGTGCATCTTGGACCACAGTCTTGGCTTTGCAAGACCTGAGCAAGTCTCTTGTAAGCAAAAGCTAACTTAATAGCCAAGAACAACAACAAATTAGAAAAAGCAGCAGGAAAAATTATTTCTTTCTCTGTGCCATAAAGGATGGAGGCAGTGTGTGTGCGTTTGTTGTTGTTGTTGTTATGAAATGACGAGATCTAGACTTGCTCCTGTTAGAATTCCTCTACTTTTACTACCTGTCCTAAGCATTATGGATGGGTCACTTGCTCATCCCAACCAAGTAAATCAAAGCGGACCTTTCTTCCTCCTCGTCTCTTTATCCCTACAGAGACGTCCCCATCATGGAGTGTCAACTGTTTAATTGCCTCGGCAGTGACCTCCGAGTGTCTCATCGAAAACGCTTGATGATTTTATTTTATTTCTTATTTTTTTAAAGCAATTTTATCTGTCAGCCGTAATTAACGCGCTTGAACGTTAAAGTGACTGTCGCTTCCATTCATCTCTTGCTGTTTCTCTCCCCTTCTCCCCCTTTAGGAGGGAATGTCGTAATTGTGCAAATATATTCTGGCAGGATAAAGGGGCATTGTTAGGGCAGGTCTTTAGCAATGGGGGAGAGAGAAAGAGAAGCTTTCGGGGATTCCCTTCTCCATCGGGAGGGATGGGGCTAGGGACATGTCCAAAATTTTTGTAGACACAAGATACTTTGTTTGTTTGGGAGGGAGCAGGATCACCAGCTGGGGTCCCCGGTTTTCAGGGCCTGACCCTGTTTCTTGCTCCCCAAAGCAAGGAGGAGGTGAGAGTAATGCTTTGAAAACAGGATTTTGAAACCTCCCCCCCCCCAAAAAATATATATATATATATTCCCCACCCTCACCCCCAATGCACAATAATTTATCTGCAACACTTTGGGACATTTGAATGGGAAAAGACTGCAGAAGAATCCGGCTCATCCGTTTTTCTTCCCAAAGGGATTTCCTGACTTTTGGGAAACCCATTTTTCAACCTCAGAACAAATGCTTTTTAAAGCAGTCTATTGTATATTGTACTGTATATACTCATGTATAAGTCTAGAAATTCTAGTCCAAAAATGGACCAAAAAACAGAGTCGACTTATCCACGGTTCAGTATAAGTGCTGTACTTTAACTCCTTATTTTAATAAAGGAACTCTCTATCTCCTGATGGAAAGCAAGAGTGTAATGTGTCCTGGAAGCACTGATCCACCACTACTTCTCTCATCCATCCAGCCTTCAGTGTGAACACAAACAAACTGTGGCTGCTGGAATTTCTTAAGTTCTTTGGCATCATTTTCCTTTGCGTCATCCTTTAGATCCTTTGTTACATACCCCTGAGTTTTACCCTTGACTTATCCATGGGTCATATCAAAATCCATAATTTTGGTACCAAAACCTGCTTTCAATTTATACATGAGGTTGACTTATAATCGCATATATATGGTATATTTCTGCATGGGAGAAGGAGGGATAAGGGCCCCTGTGGCCCCTTGATTCGGTCATTCTATATTCACTGACCCTTCCTTCCTTCCTTCCTTCCTGTATGGAACTAATCATAATTGCTGGTTTTGCTGTAGCCCAACTCCTTCTAATTGCAACTAGTTTTCTTGGCATTTTTCCTTTCTTTAAACAAACGTATTTTAGCAATCCTGTCACTCATGGGGGATACTGAGGGCAGAAAATCTGCTTCCTCCCTAGACCCACTTCTAGACTGCATGATACCTTGCAACCATCCTTCTCTTCCTGCCTACCTATCTGCACTTGATTTCTCAAAAGTTGTCCTAGGAAGGAAGAAAAAGAGTGCATGATCTCCAGCTGAAGAGTGCTGGCCGGCAACCTAAAAACAGGCATTTCTTGGCACTGGTTAACATTTGCCATGGTAAGCCTCAAAGGACTGTCTGACCAGGGCTTCCGTCCCAGGTCTCTCCAGGGAATGGTTTCCTGCTTCCTAGAACAGTTTCTGGAAATGGGGCAGCTGGCTATGGCTCTTCTCTCCCCCACTGTCTCACTGCTGCCGCCTCTTGAAATTACTATCCTCTGTAGAAGAAGGCAGGAGTATGTAGGAAAAGGTTGGAGTAAGTGATGGTGAAAGTGAAGAGTGGAGAAGGAGAAGAAGAAAGAGATGTAGGAAGAGAAAGGGAAAAGGATAAAGTATTGTGAGACCTTGTTATCCGCTGAGGCTTGGTTCCAGGACCTGCCATGGATAACAAAATGCACAGATTCTCAAGTCCCATTAAATATAATGGCACAACAAAATGGTGTCCCTTTTAAAAAATGGAAAATCAAGGTTTGCTATTTGTAATTCTTAATTTTTGGAATATTTTCAAGCTGTGGATGCTGGAATCTGTGGATAAAAAAATCCGTGGATAAGGAGGGCCGAGTGTATTAGGAAGGAGTTAATGGAGAATGAAAGGAGAGATGTGAGAACAAGAAAAGGGTAAAGGAATGAAAGGAATGGAAGAGAATGAACACAGGGCAAAAGTAGGATGAAGGAGTAGTAAAAGGAATCTAAAGCGTAAAAGAGGTGTTTATCCTGCTAGTTAATTAATCAGAGCACTAGGTTTATTCTATGGTTAATCAATGTACTAATTAATCAGTTTAAAACTTGCTCCACTCTGCTGTTTTTAAAATGTTGGTCTATATCTTGGTTCTTTGGGATCAGTTCTGAGGCAACCAACCCAACATGAAAAAGTGGATCTCCAAGAGTTTGATTTGGGATAGGATTTCTAGTCCTTAGGAGAGAATAACCCACCATTTTGAAATAGGATTTTGGCAATCTCCCTGCAACACCTAGCTTCCATCCCCACTCTTCTTGACAAAAGAAGTGACCTGCATTGTTTGAAATATATATATCTCCTCCTTGTTTCTTTTCTTTCTCTCCACAGTCCCTGGATGGGTTTGTGTTTGTGCTGAACCAAGAGGGAAAATTCCTTTACATCTCTGAGACGGTGTCTATTTACCTCGGGCTCTCGCAGGTAGGAGCTGTGTGAGCTGGGTACTAAAACCTGAATAATGCATGCGCAGACTGGAAATAAAAACACACACACACAACCCACTCTATAGGGCCAGATGTACAGCGCATGAGTAATGCAGCCAGCCAGGCTGTGTGCTGAGAATAGCCAAGATGATTGTCTGCAGTGTTTCCATAGCAGAAGACCTGCAATTCAGACAAAAATACTTTAGGACCTGCAGCTGGATGCCATAAGACAAGCGATGTGGCCAGCCAGGAACAGCTGTGGCTGGCCCAGCATTGGGCCATATGTGGCTAGGAGACTTCAACCCTGTTGCCATCATGCCCAGAAAACTTTGCTGGTCCCATATACTGGGATCCTGTACCTTGGACCTGTTTACATGGTGACCAGTGAACCAGTTTTTCTCAGCAACATTGGGAGAAAAGAGCCAAGTCTTGGCTTACATCGTACAGTAATGAAAACAAAAATCCATCAGTGATACCTTTATTGGCCAACCGAAAAACTGCAAACAGTATTTTTTTAACCTGAGAGATCACCTTTGTAGGAATCTCTAGGTCCTCCAGAGCAACTCTGCAGTCAGCAGCTAATGGAAGTTGTCTATAGAATTGTGCTGGGAGACCTAGAAATGCCTAGAGAAGTATCCTCTCTAGGAATCTCTAGGTCCTCCAGGACAACTTTTGCTGGAGGTTGACCACAGAGTTGCGCCGGAGAACCTAGAGATTCCAAGAAAGAGCATATTAATCAAATCTGTGAATAATCAAATCCGAAGAAGTCAAAACTGCAAATGCAGAGGGACGACTGTATTGCTATATTTCCTTGGCAAAGTACTCAGAAATGGGAATTGGAAGAGATTGGGGCTCTTCTGAAAAGTATTATGTTGAGGGCTAGCAAAGAGCTCGATCCCGCTTTTATGTAAGAGGTATAATCTGGCAGGTCTCTCTTTTGCTTTCTCTCTTTGGAAAGAGTGACAGACCAGTGTTACAACTCGGGGTGTTAGCTTAAGAGCTCCACAGGCTTCTTCCTTTGACTTAGATGTATTGGTTAAAAGGACCTTTCCAGCAAAACCTGAATCTGTCCCTAGCTGTATCTTTGCCTCCTAACAGAGCATTTCTTGTGTTCGACCTCTCTGCTTCTCACCTGCCAATGAATGGAGACGAATGCCAGTCTTGGGTTGTTTTGGCCTGCTGGTTTCCATCTCCCACGCATGAATAATTAATCGTAGTAATTATCTCCACTACAGACCAAGGGCTTTAACATGCTTTGTCTGATAATTGATGATCGGTCTCTCTTCCAAGCTGGGATTGACTGATTGTAGTGAGGAGAGAGGTGGCTGAAATAAGAAACGCATCTTTGGAGCTTGATTTCCATCTCCTGTCTCCCACTTCTGCTTTCAGGAAAACCAGGAGCAACTTGCAACCCAGAGATAATGGCTGCATCCACACTGCAGAAACAATCATGGTTGATATCACTTTAGCTGCCATGGTGCAATGCTATGGAATTCTGGGAACTGTAGTTTTGTAAGACTTTTAGCCTTCTCTATCTAGAGAGCTCTGGTGCCACAACAAGCTAGATTTTCCAAAACTGCATAGCATTGAGCCATGGAATTAAAGGGCAGAGTTGCACATGTCTCAAAATGAGCACATGCTCATTGGGTTGCACAGCTTTATTCATCAATAAAGCCACATTGCATCAAAGTGATGAAGCTCCTGCATTTTGTATATAGAATCATAGAATCATAGAATCATAGAGTTGGAAGAGACCACTAGGGCCATCCAGTCCAACCCTCTGCCATGCAGGAAATCCAAATCAAAGCATCCCTGACAGATGGCCATCCAGCCTCTGTTTAAAGACCTCCAAGGAAGGAGACTCTATCACCCTCCGAGGGAGTGCATTCCACTGTCGAACAGCCCTTACTGTCAGGAAGTTCCTCCTAATGTTCAGGTGGAATCTCTTTTCCTGTAGCTTGCATCCATTGTTCCGGGTCCTGTTCTCTGGAGCAGCAGAAAACAAGCTTGCTCCCTCCTCAATATGACATCCTTTCAAATATTTAAACAGGGCTATCATATCACCTCGTAACCTTCTTTTCTCCAGGCTAAACATCCCCAGCTCCCTAAGTCGTTCCTCATAGGGCATGGTTTCCAGACCCTTCACCATTTTTGTCACCCTCCTTTGGACACGCTCCAGTTTCTCAATGTCCTTTCTGAATTGTGGTGCCCAGAACTGGACACAATATTCTAGGTGGGGCCTGACCAGAGCAGAATACAGTGGCACTATTACTTCTCTTGATCTAGACACTATACTTCTATTGATGCAGCCTAAAATAGCATTGGCCTTTTTAGCTGCCGCATCACACTGTTCACTCATGTTCAACTTGTGGTCTACTTGGACTCCTAGATCCCTTTCACACGTAGTTTCATTCAGCCAGGTGTCACCCATCCTATATCTGTGCATTTTATTTTTCCGCCCTAAGTGCAATACCTTACATTTCTCTGTGTTGAATTTCATTTTGTTAGCTTTGGCCCAGCTTTCTAGTCTATTCAGGTCATTTTGAATCTTGATCCTGTCCTCTGGGGTATTAGCTATTCCCCCTAATTTGGTGTCATCTGCAAATTTGATAAGTATGCTCCCAATTCTGTCATCCAGGTCATTGATAAAGATGTTGAATAGCACTGGGCCCAGGACAGAGCCCTGTGGGACCCCACTGGTCACTTCTCTCCAGGATGAAAAGGAGCCATGGCTGACCACCCTTTGGCTTCGGCCGGTCAACCAATTACAGATCCATGTAACAGTTCCTTTGTCTAGCCCACATTTTACCAGCTTGTTTGCAAGTATGTCATGGGAAACCTTGTCAAAGGCCTTACTGAAATCAAGATATACTATATCCACAGCATTCCCTTCATCTACCAAGCTGGTAATTTTATCAAAGAAAGAGATTAGGTTTGTCTGGCATGACTTGTTTCTCTGAAACCCATGTTGACTTTTTGTGATTATACTTTTTGTGATTATTTGTGATATCTTAATCTGGAATATCTCAAAGGAGTGGGCCTTGCAAGCCAGAGGTGGGCAACTGTTGGAAGGACAGCTTCTGACTTTTGCCACCGGAAGTGAAATTGCATCACTACTTCTTTGCCTTAGGGCCATTATTGGCCACGGAGGGAGATTGTAGAGCTTAAGACAAGAGAATTGCTAAATTTGGAGGAGGTTCTTTGGGGCTTGAAAATCAATCAGGAAAAAATAATTAAATATTTTGGAGTCTGTGGGTTTGGGAATTGTTACTGAAGTTTGCAAATAAGAGGCTGGCTCTGCACTTTGCTGTCAGCCAAAATCCATACCCAAATGACTTAGCATTTAGAGTTGCTGGGCTTTTTTATTATTATTATACATTACAATCACAAACTTATTCCTTTCCTTTGTGATTTTTAAATCCTGCACACAAATAGATGGGTTCTGGGCTGCGTCATCACTCTCACCACAACCACCGCCTTCTTCCTATGGTTGTTTCTCTCTCTCTCTGTTTTGTTCTCCGTTGTCGCCAGTTTGGCTGTGTGTGGTTGAGATGGGATGGGAAGGCGAGAAGGAATTGGGAATGTTTTTTGGGGGGAGGCTCTTCTCCTTTTCAAGTGGATTTCTGCTCCCCAAGGCCCCCATTTACAAACCGGGGCACTTTCAACCTTTTCTCTGGCAAAGAAGATTCCAAACCCGGAGCAAACCTCAGGCAAGGAGAAGGCAGCCTTTGATACAGCATTAAATCGTGATGGGGAAGACCTTGCCGCGGGCCATTGGAGAAGAAGGCAGAGGGGACCGGCATTGTGCGTTGGGGGGGGAAGTGTGCAGGTTGTGTGTCTGTGTGTGTCTATGTGTGTCTCTGGGAGGAAGGTGACTCTCACATCCTGCCATCAGTTTGCAGCAAGGCTGGTGAGCAAAGCCCTTCTTCTCAGGTCTGGGAAACAGCTGGGTTGTCGTGTGTTGTGTGTGTCCCTGAATGCTTCTGACTGATTGACTCTCCTCTTTCAACTCTTTCTTGGACACTCTGGAGACTCCTGGCCTTCATCTCCCTCCTCCACCAGCCTCGATTTCATTCTTCTTTTTTCCCCTTCCTGTTTTTCTTCCCCCCATCTCTTCTTTTCCCTCCCTTTTCCTTTTCTCAGGCAAGATTAATATTTCTGTTAAAATGCAACCGTTTTTTCGACTTGCATTTTATTGGTTATTCTCTGCTAGAGTAGATGCACTGAATCGATTGTTGCACGGTATTCCAGATTAAGATATACAAAGCCGGTGTGGTGCAGTGGTTTAAATGTTGGATTAGGACACTGGGAGAGCGGGGTTCGGATCTCCGCTCAGCCGTGGAAACCCACTGGGTGACTTTGAGCAAGACACGCTCTTTCAGCCCCGGAGAGCAAATTCTGCCAAGAAAACACCACAGTAGGGTTGCCATAAGTCAGAAATGACTTGAAGGTACACAACAAGAAGTAAATAAAATGTCAGGCTCATCCATGCCATAGAATTTCCCATTTTGATCTACGGATGTGAAAGGTGAACAGTGAAGAAAGCTGACAGAAAGAGGATCCAACCCATTTACAGTGTGCTGGAGGAGGGTTCTAGAAAGATGGCATTCTCTGAAGATGCCAGCCACAGATGCTGGCAAAATGTCAGGAATAAACCCTTCTAGAACATGGTTACATAGCCCGAAAAACACACAAAAAACCATAATAACAAAGTCAGCACATAGGTAAACCTCAGTGGGTCTTCTGTGTTTAGGGAGAGCTGGCTTGGGCAGTGGCTTCATTGTATGACTGGAAGAAAAGGGTTTAGACCCTCGCTCACCCATTGAAACCCTCTGGGTGACTTTAAGCAAAGCACACACACTCAACTTCAAATGAAGGCAATGGCAAACCTCTGAATAAAACCTGCCAAGAAAACCCTAATAGAGGGTCACTACAAGTCACAGCCAACATGAGAGCTTATAACAACAACCAGAGCAACTCTGTTTTGAACAAACAGTAGGATTCATGGTGCTGGGACTGCCAGGGGGAGCATGGCCCAAGGGAGGCTATCTAATCCTGATGTTTGTTTTTGGATGCCAGTCAGCCCCTGGTAGCCCAGGCCAGAAAAGCTTTTGCAAATACCTGGAGGATGTTTCCTTCCATTTGCTGGTGTTTGCTGCCACATTTGATAGTTGGGCCTGTGGTTGTTTTGTTACTGCTGAAGACATGAACTAGGAAAGCTGATGAAGACAACATTTCAAAGTAAAGCTGGAGCATTGCTTGGAGAGGTCAGTCTGAAGGCTCCGGCTCCCAGAGTCAGAGGAGGCTGGTGACTTTGTGTCCATGGGGCAGTGAACCCAGAACCTCCTACAGAAGTGAAGCCCTAATGGGACTTGTTTGGTCTTCAAAAACATTTGATCCTGTAGGAGGAAAAAACAAATCCTCTACCTCACACTCTCAGTGGCTGGATTCCCATTGGTTCACTACACTTGTGTAACACCACCAAAATCAGCCATGGGGGCAGGAAGTAAAAACATGATCATGAAGGAAAGAAGTAGGCTACTTGGAGCCAGCAAATTTGGCCTGCCCAATTCTGCCGCTGCTTCGGATTGTGACCTTTGTATTGCTTGCTTGCTTGCTTCCTTCCTTCCTTTCTTTCCATCTTTACTCACTTCCCTTTATTCTTTCTGCCAAACTGCACATCGCCAGCGGCGTCTCTTTCCTGAAGACGTGCTCCTTTAAACGCACCTGACTGTCCTCCTGCCAGGGGAAGCCAATACCTCCGCGTTATTATTTATTGATCTCCCCACCTCCTCCCCTTCATTATGATGTGAGGAACGTTAACCTGAAGCGCTGACCTTTAGTATTCAAATCTGCGGATGCAGCTCCCCCAGGCCTCTGCATGCCAATGAGGTGCCTTCGGTCCAGAGACGGGCAGAGTGTTATGGAGGTCACTACGCTTCCCAATGCCACCAGAAAGGAAGGGCTATGCCAGCTAAGGAAGGCTGGGTTGTATATTAGCAGCCACAGGGGACAGAAGCATTAGAAGAACAGCAAAATGCCTCTTCCACCATTGCACAGGTCATTGGTTGATGCTCAGGTATTTCGTCACTCAGATACCCAAAGCATACCGGTGCCAGTTCCACCAAAGAAGGAATAGTTCATGTGCTATGCTGGCCCAGTTGGTGGCTTCCATGTCAGGGGTGCAGTGAATTTATGCCAGGTTTTCATCATGCTGGGGAGCCCTTCTTTCTGACCCATCATCCCCATGGTACATCTGGTGGGAATATGGGAGGCAGGGCCATCTCAGTGGTTGCCCCAGGCTCTTGAACACATTTCCCAGACAGCATATGGATGTGAAGATACCACATTTTAGCTGCAACAGGGGCGTCTGAAAGGGGAAGCCAAGGGATTGGGACTTTACTCCTTGAGGTTTCTACCTCCAGCAAAGGTAAAACGCTTTTTAAAAACAGGGACTGCATGACCTTTGCCAAGTTGCATGCTCTCAGCCTCAGGGCAAGGAAATGGCAAGCCTCCTCTGAACAAATCTTTGCAAGCAACCCCCATAATAGGGTCGCCTTGAGTCAGAGAAGACTTGAAGGCACCCAACAACCACAACATCTGCATTCTGATGCTTACTTGCAAAATATTGTCTAGCAATACAGCTGATCCCCCCCCCTTTTTTTTTAGCACCTTGGATAGCTCCCGTAATATCTTGAATTGTGCAAATCATACCTTCAGGTCACTACTTCTTCATGTAATTCTCAGTCAAACAGAAAGAGGATGGGACTTCAAAGTCCACCCCCTTCTTTGGCCACACTTCAAAGTTTTGCCAAATGTGGCCTGCCTTTGTTTCAAACCTATCCTAGTAGCCATGAGGACTAGCAACTTGCCTTTTGTTGTTATTAAATGAGAGCTGACCTTCTCAGGAAGCAGGGTTTTTCAGCTAATGCTCCATCCTGAGTTGCACTCTGCTCCTCCATCTCTCATACAGAAAACTGCTTGCCTAAATAAAGCTTTTGTTTTGCTATGAAGCGACAAGAGGATCCAGTTGCAATGGAGGAGGCAAGAGAGTGGGCCTAGAGACAAGTTTTCTACCCCTGGGAACCATCCAAGAAGTAGTCAAGCTGCCAAAAATACTCAAAAAACAAAAATGGGGGATGGTTTGATTTAAATTTGAAAATCTTGGCTGGAATTGAGTATAGGGCTTACATCTACATAAATGGATTTATGTCTGTGGGGAATACAATGCAGCAGTTTTGCAACTGAGAGCCAGCATAGAGTAGTGGTTTGAGCATTGGATTGTGACTTTGGAGACCAGGGTTCGAATCCCAGCAGAGCCACAGAAACTCCCAGTGTTTATATTTAGGTCTGAATTCTTTTTTTAAATCAGAGTTTGAGTCTCCTTTATCCTTAATTCCAAAATCCATAATATTCCAAAATCCAACCTTGTAAACAGAGGTGGCCGAGATAGTGACACCTTTACTTTCTGTTGGTTCAGTGTACCTTGTTTCATGCACACAGTTATTAAAAATGTTATGTATGAAATCACCTCCAGGCTCCGTGTATAAGGTGCAAATGAAACATAAATGGATTTTGTGTTTAGTCTTGGATCTCTGCTCCAAGATATCATTCGGATTCATTTTGAGCAATAGAATAAGGTGGAAACGGAAACGTTTTACTCATTTCATATATTTGTGGTTCTATTTGCTAATCACTTCAATAAATATATACAGGTTGAGTCTCCCTTCCAAAATCCAGACTATTCAGAAATCCAAATAGGTCCACCTGGGTGACTGAGACAGCGATGCCTTTGTTTCCGGATGGTTCAGTGTACACAAACTTTGTTTCATGCACAAAATGATTTAAAATGCTGTATAAAAGTACTTTCTGGCTACATGTGTAAAGTGTATATGAAACATAAATGAAGTTCATGTTTAGACTCGGTTCCTTTCTCCAAGAGCTCTCATTATATATAAGCAAATATTCCAAAATTAGGGAGAAAATCTGAGATCCAAAATACTTCTGGCCTCAAGCATATCAGATAAGAGAGACTCAGTCTGTATAGATTGCAATGCTAGAAATTTGGGGACTGAAGAATAGTTTCATGGGGGAGAATTTTTGTTTGAGGGGACAATGGTCTCATGTTGTCTCTTCTCCATAGCTTGACCTAAACACTGGGACACACTTCTCCATTTGATGCACCTTTGTGTTCTTGATCTCCCAGGTAGAACTGACTGGAAGCAGCATCTTCGATTATGTCCATCCTGGGGACCACCTGGAAGTCGCTGAGCAGCTGGGTCTGAAGACGCCCTCTGACCCTTCGCGCCCAAATCGCCACAAAACATCCCATGTGGCAGGTGCCATTGCCGCCACTGCTTCTTCTGGGCTGTCTGAGGCCTCCGAATCTGGTATGACCCTTGAGCAAACTCAGCTGGGCATCTCTTAAATGCTGAGTTCAGATCCCTACAGAAATGACTTTGTCACAACAAGCTCCAATTTCGTAAACCTGTTCACTGCATTCAATCCCTTAGATCAGTGGTTCCCAAACTTTGGTCCTCCATTTGGAACTTCAGCTCCCAGAATTCCTTACTGTTGGGGCTTTAGCTGTAGTAGTGCTATAGCTCCATCCTATGGAATCCTGGGATTTGTAGTTTTATATGGTCTTTAGCCTTCTCTGACAAAGAGGGCTGGTGCCTCACCAAGCTACAAATCCAAGGAATCTGTAGGATGGAACCATGGCAGTTTAAGTGGTGTAAACTACATTATTTCTACAGTGTAGAGCAGAGTGGTCCCCAAACTGTGCTCTTTAAGGGATTTTGGACTTCAGCTCCAAGAATCCCAGACTGTTGACCAACATGGCTGAGGCTTCTGGAAGCTGGAGTCCAAAATCTCTTAAAGGGCATGGTTTGGGGACCACTGGTGTAGATGCACCCATTGTTTGGGTGATTTGGGGACAATATGTTTTGCATGGGTGCAGGGGAACATCCCAAATACTGACTCCAGCTTCTGCATGGCCTTGATCCTTCCTTACTCAATGAGTAAGTCCCTATCTGCATTCCTGGGATGTACTTTAGTGTCCCAGGTGCCGCAAAGGACCAAACTTCTAAGTCTCCATCTGTTGCTGTTCCTGAGGTTGACCCAACACTGGTGTCAGCCGCTGCCTTTGGGGTTTCATTTCTACCTCTTCTTCCTCCTCCTTCCGCCTGGACAAGCAAAAAGTCAGGGAATGAAAGAGAATCTGCGCTCTCCCCCTCCGCTCATTTGATATCAGCCTCCATGGCTTTTATCTGGGGAACTTGTGAAAGATTTATACCAAACCTTGGATAGTAAAAGAGAATACAAGATAAGCATTGTGCCCTGAGTGTCTTCTCGGAAAAAACACACAGAGAAGCGGGGAGGAATCCAGCTGGACCTCAACCAGGGTCAGGGCACCTAGTTCCAGCATCCTTTTCTCAACACAAGCTGGCACCGTCCCTCTGGGAAACCTACAGTCAGAATAGAAGGGAAGCGGTCCTCTGGTTTGGAACATCTGGAGCATCCAAGTAATCAGAGATATGCTGCTTCTGGACATGGAAGATCTATTTAGAGTGGCTAAGCAAGGGAGGAACCAAAGCAGGACTGCCAGAAGAGAAGAAAGGAAAGACAGGAACCTGTGAAAGGCGACAACAAAATATAGCTTGGAGCACGTCTGTCCAGTGTCCCAGTAGCTACTTTTCTCTTCTTCATTTTTCCTTGTACAGTGGGCCCTTGGTATCTGCCGGGGTTTGGTTCTAGGACCCCCAATAAATACCGAAATTCCTGGATGCTCAAGTCCCATTAAATATGGTAGCATATTAAAAGGGTTGCCATGATGGATAGACTTATACACGACTATATCCAGTAAATTTCCAGGCTTATACGCGAGTATATAGAGCATGCTATCACTTCTTTCGCTCAAAGGTGCTACGAGATCCCTTGGCAATTCAATAACTAGTTATATCAAAACCGTTTTCCATTCCTCCCTTGCTCTGGGATGGATTGGCTCTCTGTTATATATCTCTGGCAACACTTGAGCAGAGCGTCTCAGTGTGAATCGGGAACAGAGCTGCCCAGACAATGTGATGCTCCCATTGAGATGGAGATGTGGGTCCCTCCTTCCCAGACACTCCTGCATCTGCCCCCTTGCCATTCAGTAGGACCACATTCCAGCCATAGAGTTGTTATGGGGCTGCGTGGGTGTGTGTTTGCGTAGGGTGTCAGTCCCCTCTCCTTTATAATTGTATTCTACAGCTATTTTTGGACCATCTGCAAACTTCAGTGAATGCCCCTCAGTAACAGCGGTTATGGAAAATGTATGACTATATTGAGACAGACAAGTTAATGCGTTTGATTAAGAATAAACAAGATCAGCGGACAAACAAGGGACACCATTTTACTGCTCCCTTGTATTTAATGAGACTTGAACAAACCTCAGCGGATACCGAGGGTCTGCTGTACTCCACAGGTTTAGCTTCCATTCCCCTGGGATTTTAATGCTGCATTTATATGTTAAAAGATCAGCACTTTTGAGTTATTTAAGGACTCTTGGGCAAATGCCATCTGGCTTTGGTGTCTTGTTAGCTTGTAACTTGTCAATTAGCTCTATATCTTCATCCGTTGTCACCTCCAGTCGACACAGCTCTTCAAATGCCCTTCTTGAAAACAATGGCATAGATAGGCCTATCTCTTCCAGATCTTTCCAGCAAAAGCAGATGCAAATACTTTAGTCTCTATCTGCACCATCATCCCCTTAAAGTGCCTTTAAAGATTTTGCTCCCTTTTTGCTTCCTGCTTCTCGTTGTTTGCCTTACCATCAACCTGTGAAGATGGATGCTCCTTTTCCATTTTTTTGGAAAATGTGGTGTTTTCAAACTGGTTTTAAACCTTTAAGTTTAAAAAGTGGTGTTTTTAAAACTGGTTTGAAACTTTTTGTAAGGGTTTTTAATTTGTTGTTACTGAAGCTGCCTTGGGTCTCCGGCCCGGGAGAAAAGGCAACATATAAATAATATAATATAATTAATATAATATAATGTGAAGTCGAAGGCTTTCACAGCCGGCTTCCATAGTTTTCTGTGGGTTTTTCCATTCTGGGAGAATTTTAAATCTAAGACTGATAGCCAAAACTCAGATGATCCGGTCAGGATCTCCCCATGCTCCTTTGTTGTCCTGCCTTGCAGAACAGGTCCTCCGTGGTCCAGGAGGACATTTCTTTCCATAAAGTGTGACGCGTAACTTGTCTTTGTGTCTTAGATCCCATTGACTCCCGCGCTGCAGAAGACAATGCCTTGGAACGCTCCTTCTTCATCCGCCTGAAATCCACTCTGACCAAGAGAGGGCTTCATGTCAAAACGTCTGGCTATAAGGTATCGGAAATATCAGGCTGTAATCGGAAATGCCTCCTTCAACAAAGTCGTATTTAATTCAGACTTAAAATTACCTAAGGAGGTAATAATGTTTAGGGAGGAGATTCCAGAAATCAGGGTACCAAAATCCATGGACGCTCACGTCCCATTAAATACAATGAGGTAGTAAAATGGTGCCCTGTATAGAAAAATGGCAACATCAAGGTTTGCTTTTTGGAGTTTTATATTTATTGGAATATTTTCAAGCGATGGATGCTTGAATCTATGGGTAAAGAGTCCATGGATATGGAGGGCCGGCTATATATTCCTTGTCCCAAATCTCTCCCATTGTCACAGCTTGAAATGCCTTGGAAGAGAGCATCTCCCACCTGTTTCTATGTCTCATGCCTTCTCGCTTTCTGCAGGTGATCCATGTGACGGGGCGCCTCCGCGCTCGCCTGCCGTCCTTTTCCCACTCCCATTCGGCACTGGGCCGCGTGATGGGTCTGGTGGCGCTGGCCCACACCCTGCCTCCGTCCACCCTCAGCGAGGTGCGCATTGAGTGCCACATGTTTGTCTTCCGGGTCAACATGGACCTGCAGATCGTGTACTGTGAGAGCAGGTGGGTTGTGGGTTGGACCGTCACATCCGTTGTCTGAGTCATTGGCAGGGAGGAGGGGATGCCACAAGGCCAACCTAAAACACGCTATGGCTTGATTGGAAAATGCGCACACATACACACTGAAAGAGAGAGAGAGGACATTGTATATCTCTGAAGATGCCAGCCACAGATGCTGGCAAAACGTCAGGAATAAACATGGCCTCATAGCCCAAAAAACCCACAAAAAACAATATATAAATGTTTTAAATGATCTTCTCTTCCCCACATATACAGGGGCCATAATCCACCACGTAATTCTCTTGCATGAGGTTCCTGAGTTGTACCGCATTCTCTCTCTCTTTTTAATATTGCATATTTACAAGGGCTTAATGTTTGGTTCAGAATATTGATAGGCTTTCTCTCCATTGTAGTTTTTGAGGCACTTAGCTACATCTAAAAAGTCTGTAGCAATCCAAAGTAGAACAAACTAAAAATGAAGCAAAACAAAGAAAAAGCAGCCGTGGCACAAAATTCTTACCGGAAACTTTAAACCAGGAAAAGAAAATGCAATCGGGAGAGATGCCTGCATGCATCTAAGGGGCTTCTCTGTAGGTTTTAGATTTTGATTTTCCAGGATTGTCAGATCAGGAGATCAGGGGTGGAGGTGAACCTCTACCACAATCTTGCCCTTTCCTCATTTTATTTCAGGATCAGCGATTATATGGACCTGTGTTCCTCGGAGCTGGTGGGCAAAAGCTGTTACCGGTTCATCCATGGCGAGGATGTGGAAGGAATCCGGCAAAGCCACCTGGACTGTATGTTGACTTTTTTAGTAATGATGATAGCACCTCATAGTGAGTTACACTTTACAAAAGGCTGGCTCACACCATCTACTCGGGGATGAGATAGAGATGTACCAGCATTTTTGTGTTTCTGTTGCCCTCCCTGGGCTATGGACGCATGTGGACATATAGAGTCATAGAGCTGGAAGGTCCCACAAAGGCATCTCATCCAACCCCTGCCATGCAGGAGTACCTACTCCTGAAAGACGGTTACTCAACTTCTATTGAAAGGCCTCCAATGATGGAGAGTCCATCACCCTCCAAGGCAGTCTGTTCCATTGTCAAACAGTCCTTATAGTCAATAAGTCCTTCCAAATATTTCATACCCTCCAGTATTTCACAGATGAAAAGCGGGATAGGTGTAGCCAAGCAATTCTAAAGTGTGGTCACTCTGATAAGCCAAGAAGGTGAATCTTTGTGAACCACTTTAGCCATCCTCTGGTCCCATTTCTCTCCCCACCTCGTCCTGGTCCAAAAGCAGACTTTCAAAGGATCCATTCCAGCAACATCGAGTGATAAAGCTCTTTCTGGGTTGGACCGGTTCAGATGCTCTGCAAGGTTTGGGGCGTAATTGTCTATACTCAGATTTACCCTTGACCATATCTGCAAGGCATTTCTATATGAGGAGCATTCAAATGCCCCCCTCCACTACTTTCTGTATGGCTTTCCCACTTGATTCTGCAGATGGTGTAAACTGTACCCTCCTAAAAATTTGGTAAGAGACAGTCAATGAGATGCCAACTGCAACCGATTGTTAATAGCTGTCGTCCTTCCTTCTTCCTTGCACTCCTTTTAGTGTTGAACAAGGGGCAGGTGGTCACCCGGTATTACCGCTGGCTGCAGAAGAACGGTGGCTTCGTGTGGGTCCAGTCCTGTGCCACCATCTCGGTCAACGTCAAGAACCCAAGTGAGAAGAACATGGTTTGGGTGAACTACATCCTCAGGTGAGACAGTACCTTTCGTTTTCATAGGAATTATAGAAAGGCGTGTCAGAGGCCATCTAAACCAACCCCCTGCCATGGAAAAATACACAGCTAAAGCATTCCTGAAATATGCCCACCCAACTGCTGTTTTAAGTCCTCCAAAGAAGGAGAGCCCGCTACTCTCCAAGGCTATCTATTCTACTCTTCAACAGTTCTGGCGGTCAAGAAGTTCTTCCTAATTTTTAGGTGGAATGTCATTTCTTGTAAATGGAATCCGTTGCTGCTGGTTCTCGTCTCCGGAGCAGCAAAGAACAAGCTGCCTCAATCTTTTCAGTATCCCCCCTTCAGAAATTTAAGGATAGTTCCATCATGTCACCTCTCCATCTTCTCTTCTCCAAGTTAAACATATCCAACTCCCAAAGTCGTTCCACATAATTAATTGCTAATTATGTGACTGACTTTGATTGCTTTATGGACAGATTTCCACTGGTTTAGAGAACAGGAATTCCTTCAATATGCTGATGGTAGAAACTTAAGTTGGAGTTCACAATTTTCCTTCCTTCCTTCTTTCCTTCCTTCCTTCCTTCCTTCCTTCCTTCCTTCCTTCTGGTTCTATTATCAAGTGAAGAAATTTTTCTTCTTTGTTCATAGAAAGGCCACCCCCATGTGGTGAAATTGAAGTACAGACATTTTCAAAGATGTAGCTGTGAAAGGGTGCATCTGCACTGAAATAATGCCGTTTAAGACCACTTTAAGTGCCATAGCTCCTTCTGACGAATTCCTGGGCTTTGCAATTTTACAAGGTCTTTAGCCTTCTCTGCCCAAGAGTGCCTCACAGAACTACAAATCCCAGGATGGAGCCATGTCCGTGAAAGTAGTGTCAAACTGCATTATTTCTCCAGTTTGAATGCATGGACACACCCTTGGTTTCTTGCAGCCTGAAAAAGAGAAAGGGAGCAGGAGAAGAAGAAGAAGGTGAAATGTGTTAGCACTTTTAAGACTAACTGGTTTTTACTGCAGCATGGGCTTTCCTGGATCTCAACTCACTTCTTTGGATGGAGTTCTGAGGGGGAGTAAGGCTTCAGACATAAAGCATATTCATACAGTTGGAGGGGGATAGAAATGCAATCTGATTATTCATATAAATTTCATTCTCACCCAAGGCTGGAGCTGTCTGTCTCCATGACACACAGTGACTTCTGTTGAAATGCCACGGGTTTCCCTGGTTAACCCAACTTTGTCCCAGAATTAACCAATTCATGGGAAGCTCTGGTGTTTCACCCTGAGGCTAGCATGGGGATTTGTGGCATCATGTGAATAGTTGGGTCAGGCTCAATTTGGGCAGCCAGCTATTTGCATGCCAAGGACTGTGCCACCCTTCTAACCCACATAAAGCAGCATGGGAAAATATAGTAAAGTACAATATCATCCCAAAGTCTGCAGAACAATGATAACTTCATCAAGCCAACCAAAAGGCACGTTATATATGTTTCAAGCTTTCAAAGCTCCACTTGCTACTTCATCAGGCAAAGGTGTTTAAAGTGATACAGGAGAAAGAGAGAAAGTGGACAGTGTTAGCCATAGCCCTGCATTTGGTCAAGGCGTTGTAGTTGTTGTGTTCAGTTCAGATGATATGGAAAGGTATTCATGCAGGTGGCATGCATCTCTTGGCCATGTGGATACTGGGAGATTCAATCAGGAAACAAACTTTGAGTTCCATTTGCTGTCTGATCTGTAGTCCACCCATCTGCATTATTTACAAATCCGCTTTTTAAAATCATCTTCACCGAAGTCTCCCTCGCAGCTCCACCCGTTCTTCTTCCAAACTGATAAAAGAAATACTTGAATGGCCCTTGCAGATGGTTATTAATGACTGCTTTCCTCTTGTCCTCCCTCCCCCCCCAAAGCAAAGGGAAGCATTATCATGCTAATCCTGTAAGCAATTGCCGATACCAATGTATGATTTGTCAGGGTGATTAGTATTTTAGTTAATTAGCGCTGTAATTAGAGGCTAATTAACTTCCTTGCAGCCTCTCTGCTATGGAAACCTGCTCGCTTCCCTCTCCTCCATCCCTCAGCCTCTTCATGTGGCAAAGAAATGGGGAAGGGGGATGATGGTGGTTCTTTGCCTATGGATGTCTGCAGAGTCCGGCCCCAAGGGGAGCAGAATTTGAGCTCTCCAGAGCTATGCAAAAGGAGCATGAAGATGAAGTACTCACCCCAACCATCCCCAATGTCTCCATCCTCAAGGGGTCAAGGGGGAAGAGGTCACTTCAGGAATGCTCCAGCAGTATAGGCAAGGAGAGTCAGCGCGGAGTATGGAGAATCATACAGTTGGAAGAGACCCCAAGAGCCATACAGTCCAACCCCATTCTGCCACTCAGGAACTCAACATCAAAGTATCCCCAAGAGATGGCCATCCAGCCCCTGCTTAAAGACCTCCAAGGAAGGAGACTCCACTACACTCTGAGGAAGGAGTGTGTTCCACTGTCGAACAGCCCTGACTGTCAGGAAGTTCCTCCTAATGTTGAGCTGGAATCTCCTTTCCTGTAGTTTGCATCCACTGCTCCATTCCCTAGTCTCTGGAGCAGCAGAAATCAAGGTTGCTCCATCCTTCATATGGCATTCCTTCAACTATTCAAACATATTATCATATCATCTCTTAACCATACCCAGCTCCCTAAGTCTCTCCTCATAGGGCTTCATGGTTTCCAGACGCTTCACCATTTTGCTTGCCCTCCTCTGGTGATGCTCCAGCTTGTCCACATCCTTTTCTGTTTGTCGTGCCCAGAACTGGACACAGTACTAATCCGCACCCCTCCTCCTCAGAGGAAGGCAAAATCTGATCAGAAAACCCCATGATATTTAAAGATAGCTATCATGTCACCTCTCAGCCTTCTCTTCTCTAAAGTAAATCCTACCCAGTTCCTTCATTCATTCTCATAAGGCTTGGTTTCCAAACCTTTGGCCTTAAGGTCACCATAAGTCAGAAATGTCTCGAACTTGCACAATTGTAACAACAACGAGTTGCAGCCCCATGCAATTTTCTATGGAAAATGTTTCAGTTGTACATCCCTGTTGACTGGGTCCTAGGTCTTGCAAAGAGGTGGGAAGCCCCCCCCCCCCCCGGCCTGGGACCAGATTTCCCCCAGTGGCTTTCCTTTTGCCTCGGCAGTTCTTCCAGAGGCGTCTGGGGAGAGACACTCTTTCTTGGGCTGGTTCCAACTTTGCTGACTTGACAATAAAGCCCCCAACCCGGCTGTGCTGGATTTTTCTCCCCCTTCCCCCCCCCCCCCCCCCTTTCTTCTTTTTTTGCGATTTCAATCTGTCCTTGCTTGTTCTTGGACAATAAAGTGCCAATGGCCCTTTGCGTCTGTTCTGCTGATTCCAGCCTGCAGGTGGCTGGTTGTGTCAGCTTGCATTCAAGTTTGCTTTCAGCAATTCTTTTCTGGTTTGCAAAGGGAGGGAGGGGGCCGGCAGGCGGTGGCATTCGATAGTGCCTGGGTTTATTTTCGTCCCGGTCTCTCAGCATCACCGCCCTCACAGTCAGGGCTGCACTCGCATTTGGTGCCCTCGTGTGGCACCACAGTGGTATCCTCACAGCCCTTTGCAATTCTGAAAAGGATGCTTGGCCACAGATTCTTGGATCCCACATAGCCACAGTTCCCTGCTTCAAGGGATCTAGATTGGACATGCACCGATCCAACTGAGTTCGATCCCAGAGGTTGACTCAGGTTGATCCAAGGTTGATTCAGCCTTCCATCCTGTTTGTAGGTTGGTAAAATGGGTAGAAAAGGAAAGAGATGCTCCGGTGTTGATGACCAAGCACTGATAAGGAGGAAACGCCAGAGCATCTCTCTCCTTTTCTACTCATTGACAGTGTTCCCTCCTCTTCAAGGAGAGAGAAACCAGGACATTTTAAAAGCAGCTGAAAAGGTTAGATAACAGAGGATGAATCGGGATAATTCCTGCCAAATCAAGACAGTTGGAAGGTCTGGTGTAAATTTAGGCTGCAATACTTGAGGGACTGCCTTTCCCCATGTATGTCTGCCCAAGGATTGAGGTTGGCTGAGGGGGTCTTCTCTGTGTCCCACCAGTGAGATCAATGCACTTTGTTGGGACATGGGAGCAAGACATCTTAAATGTTGAATGCGCACCCACCCTTTTTATGTTTGCCTTCGAATCCTTTCCTTTCCCTTTCTTGACTCCTGTTTTTTATTTTATGTATTTCTAGCAAACCTGAATATAAGAACACTGTGCTGGATGTCTTCCAACTGTCCGGAATCCCTGCAAAGCAGACGGATACGGCTGAAATGGGGGCAGATTTCAAAGGTGAATAAACCTAAGCTCATGGGCTTCCTAATGGGTCAATTGGTTAGCCACTGTGGCTACACAAGGCTGGAGGAGAGGCCTTTGGTCGGTCCCAGTACAGCTTACCATCTCTGGCGTTTTTTCCCTGGGTCATTTTAATACGTCATTCACCCTTGAATAGCATCCTGCCATTTGCAAATAAGCAGCATACATTCCTGAGATCTGCTCGATGTCTCTCCATTTGGCTGCATGGAAAGTATGTGAAGACTGTCCCAAGTGGGTTTACCCTCCTCAAAAGTAGGGGACTGAGTTCCCGCTTTGCCAAAATGGATGCTTCTGTGCTTTTCTGTACCTGCGGTCATGATTCTTAGCTATGCAGGTGGCACAAAACCAAAATCGAAAATGTCCCCTCTGGTTTATTGATGATAAATATTTCATTTGCCAAATTAAACCTATCCACCTTCTAGGCCATGTGAAAGTCTATTGATTCCTGCTGCCTTACCTGTTGAATTTTCCCATATTTTATCTTCTTTTTCCAGAGAGCAGCCTTGCTAAGGAGAGTAGCCAAAGGAAGCTTTACTCCCCCAACAAACCTGGGTCCCTGGCAGAGGCCTATCCTAGGGGTGCGATGGAGGTTGGGGCCCATTCCCACACGGTGGAGACCGATTCCAGTGGTCCTGAAATGAGCTACCGAGACGAAGAGGCTTCGGAAGAAGGGGGCAGCAGCGACGTAGAAGGGCCCCCCGGAAAGCGCATCAAACTGGAGTTCCAGCCGGAGAGCCCACCAGGTGAGGCAAAGGAGGCCTCCTTGGCTAGCTCTGAGGATTCGGACAGCGGCAGTGCATCGGAGTTGGACCTCCTCCCACAGCCCAGGGGGACCCTAGTTAGGAAAGTCAACGGCTGCAAGGTTGGCGGACGGAGGACCCTAGGTGCCAGCCGCTCCTGCACATCGGAGTTCACCTCGGTCATCCAGACTCAGAAGAGTTTGGCTCCCAAAGCCAACCCAGCACTTAATATCAAGTCTGAGCAAGTCCCCGGAGTCAAGGGGGGCCTGTGGACCTGTCCGACTGCTCAGAAGGGCAGCCCTTACACTGTGAACAAAGCACTTAGCCTGGAGAAGCCTGCTATGAGGCATGGATCTTCCCATTTGTACGTCTCCATCCCGGACTCGGTACTCACTCCTCCTGAGATGGAGAGTGGTGCAGCTAAAGGGCCGTTTGGCAGTTCCCCCCGGCCCCTTCCGCCAGCCCCTTCCTCTGCGGACACTCTCTCGCCCCCACTCTCAGGCTCCCCCTGCGAAGAAAGGGTCACGTCGACGCCATTCACCCCTCTAGTCTACCCGGCGGAGATGGAGGCACTCCAGCGCTTCCACACGAACAACGTGGTGGTGCCGCTGGTCCACCAGCTTGGCAACCCACATGCCAGCGCAACAGGCTCTCAGGGCCTATATACCACCAGCACGATCCGGTATGCCCCTGCCGACATGACCCTCGCCATGCAGAGCAACATGCTGCCCCCCGCCCACCCACTCAGTCTCATGGACATCGGAAGCACCGAGGCCAAGACGTCCCGGGAACTCATGTACCACCACTTGCAGCGGCTGAACATGGTGGCACCCTTTGGGAACTCTGCAGGCCTGGCCCAGATTTCAGGGGGAACATTTGCTGCTACTGACTCCTTGTTTTCCACGCTGCCCTTCTCGGTGGCCGGCGGTGGGCTCCATAGTGCATCGGCTCTGGAACGCAAGGAGGACTGAGCACAGAGAATGAAATGTACTCAACTTCGTGTCTCTGCCATGGCCAAACTCTGCACCAGGCAGAGCTGCCGATAAAAGATCTCGCACGAGCGTTTTGTAAGATAGCTCGGTGCTGTGCCAATGTGTTCCGCCAAGTGTTCTGAAAGCGGGGAGAAGAAATCATTTGTCCTCCAAGAAATCCTTGTGTATCTACCTTTTCTGTAGCTCTTTCCAAGCCTCTACAGGAAAGGGTAGAGTAACCGTCTTCTTGCTTCTGATCCTTGCTTTGCAGGTCCCCAACCACCCAGCTGCTGTTGCTGCTGTTTGTTGTGATGTGAGATGTGGGGTGAGTTCAGGAGTTAGCCCAGTGTAAACAGAAAATGGGAATCGGTGCAACCTTTCTGGGAAAGATGCAAAGCAGAGGAAAGTGGTTTCCCACACGGTTTGTTTGTCTGTCTGTCTATCTGCTTGCTACTCCAGATCCATGTATTCCTCTATCACTGCCATGGGGAACCGGCAACAGAGGGGTGGATGGGGAGGATTATGTTCAGGCCTTGGGCATTCCTGTGTTATCCAAGCCACTGCCCAAATATAATGTGTAGATTTGCAAAGGAAAAGCAGGGCAGTGGTACCCTTAACTCTTCTTCTCTCATGTGTTTACATTGTGTATCACATTAGCACTTAAATGTTTGCTTCTGTTCAGTCCACATTGCACTGTCCCTTGGTATATGCCTGGGACTGGATCCCATGTTCAGCTATAAGGTATTGAATGATGGGAAATGGGGTGAATGTGTTAAGTGTGCGTGAACCTGCCCAAATTCTACTTCCTTTCTGGCAACTTCTCTTTGCTGGATTGGTACTTTCCCTCTTCTGAAAGCCAGGGATTAGTAGCTTATCCTTTTATCTTTGGCACTTCAATCAGTGAGGAGAGTGGTTCCTTACTGCCTCTCCTTGCAATGCAATGCACATTGTTGCTGGGAGTGTTGGGGGTACCAGATTACAAGTCCTTTGAGTGAAATGTACATGAGAGAATATGAGTGAGAGACTGCATCCACACTACAGAAATAATCTGGTTTGACACTGCTTTAACTGCCCTGGCTCAGTGCTTGGGAATTCTCTATCACTGAGACGGGGCAGTTAAAGCAGTGTCAAACTGGATTATTTCTGCAGTGTGGATGCAGCCTTACTTTCCTAGCCTAGCAGCAAAAAGCTTTCTGAAAGTGAGAAAATACAGTGCAGATGAAGCAGTAATTATAAGAACCTAAAATAGCCCAGCTTTTACTGAGCCACATTTGCCTTTTTAATGCTCATTTCTCTCAAAGTTTGGAGAGATTCCATTCAAGCTATTTGCACGCCCTTGTGGTTTAAACTGTGCGCCTGCCTTCAGGTTGCCTGTCGACATACAGCAGCCCCATGAATTGTGTAGGGTTTTCTTAGGCAAGGAATCCTTAAGAGGTGGTATGGCCAGTTCCCGCCTCTGAAATACAGTGGGTCCTTGTTATCCGCTGGGGTTTGGTTCCAAAATCCATGGATGCTCAAGTCCCATTAAATACAATGGCATAGCAAAATAGTGTCCCTTATGTAATAAATAAAGGTTTGCTATTTGGAATTTAGACTTTTTCCAGTATTTTCAAACTGGGGATGCTTGAATCCATGGATAAAATATCCGTGGATAAGGAGGGCTTGGCTGTACTGCCTACAAAACCTGGTATTTGTTGGCAGCCTCCCATCCGTGTACTAACCGAGGGTGACCCATTTTAGCTTCCGAGATCGAATGGGATTACCAAGAGTAATTTTGCATCATGAGGAAACTTGGCCACGTTGCTGTTCACTCCTAATTCTAGATCACAAAATTGTTCAAGCACTCTACTCCCAGCCAGCTGGGAATGGGCAATTCTGAACCATTGGGAAGCCATATTAGAGAGCGGTTCAGTGCTTCACCCATTATTCTGATTACTACATTGGACCTTTTATTTTCCCTGTTTATCCATCAATAGTGGCTAGCTATGGTCAAAAAAAATGTAAGTCTGGCTTTGAGCCTCAGATGCTGTAGAGAACAAGATGCCTGTTTCCAATAGCATGTCCTGTTTGTGAGCTTTTGGAAACATCTGCTTAGCCACTGCTAAGAGTGAACATGCTGGTGCCAGCCAGCAAGGTTGCTCCTGTTTCTCCCATCTTTGTGTAAATTTGGGTCTCACTTCAGTTTGCAATCAGGCAAGAGAAAGCCCCCACGTTCCAGACCCTGGGGCAAAACTCCTTCCCAACCCCACCATCCTATTTGGCACATAAAGAGACCATTGTGTGGTATAACAGCACTTAAAAAGGTTTTCAAAACGTAAGCCCCAATGCTTAGCACTTACTCAAGGTGAGGAATAAGACAATTCAGTGGGAAATGTGGGGGAAGACCCACAGCAAGGCAGTAGCACTTGGGACACTGTGGCCTTTTTCTGTATAACTGGTCACTAAAGATCTGTGCGTGTGTGTTTATGTTTTTCTTTTTATTAACCTACTGTTCTCATTGGATAGATGAATGTAGTTTCCACTGTTCACTTGTTGACGTTCGGCTGCTTCTTTCGGCAATCTGGGATTTCAGAGAAAATAAAACATACATGGACTCTTATCTCCTGCCTTCTGAACAGATTTCAGAAGACCTGGTAAACTCTTTCTTGTGGTTTTTAAGATACTGGCTGGCATGTAATATGGGGCTTGTGCCAACATAAGGGGGTTTACATCGGTGGGAAACAGAACTGAGCAATTGTACAATATCCGTATTCAGCAAGGGGCTACTGTGACATTGCTACACAGGGAAGGCTTCTGCTACGTAGCTATGTATGTGTAAAGTTATGTAGCCACCATGTTAAGACAGTAAGATTTTGCCCTACTTCATGGCATATATACAGTGGGCCCTTGGTATCTGCTGGGGTTTGGTTCCAGGACCCACTGTGAATACCAAAACCCATGGATGTGCAAGTCCCAGTAAACACAATGATGTAGTAAAATGGTGTCTCTTATATAAAATGGCAAATCAAGGTTTGCTTTAGCCCATTTATATATAGTTGGCCCTCCATGTTTGCAGCTTTGATTTGATTATTTGTATTAATATGTTCTCTCTAGGAATCTCTAGGTCCCACAGAGCAACTTTTTCCAGAAGTTGACCACAGAGCAGTGCTGGAGAACCTAGAGGTTCCTACTTCTCTAGGCATTTGTAGGTCCTCCAGCGTGATTGTATGACCAACCTCTAGCAGCTGAACATGAGGGGTGACTGTATATCCATTTTGACTTAACTGACATGAAGAAGCAGCATCTCCAATCTCCTGCCCCTCCCACACCCAAAAGGCAGAGACAAACTGACAGAGTTTAGTATCTTTAATACAAATTTCAACTGATCTTGACAGGTGGAGAGAGGGGGTGCTGCAATGGCAGAAGAGATACACTTCTGACATGCAATGATGATGGATTTGGAGCATAAGTAACACTAGCAAAGCAGAGGCAAGCTGTGTATCGGGGGTACAAATGAAACGGGCCATTATGTGGATATTTTTAGTTGAACATGGCTTCAGAATTTGCAAGGGAAGTGGGGGCAGAGCAAGAGCCTGGACCTCAACAGAATAGTCCCTTGTTCTGTTGCCCCAGCTTAGCCAAAATGCATGCTTCCAGGTGGGAGGCTGGCTCACCAGCTCAGCAGAACTCCCTTTGAGCAATTCTTTGTCTTCCCAATCATCTGATTTTTGCAACTGTCACTTTCCAGAGCTCATCTGGAAAACCAGAAATAAATACAAAGCAGCAAACACATCCCGCTCTACTGTCATTTGCCATCTCTCCTTTTTGCCCTTTGCCCCAAGGGGCAGAAGGACCCAAATGTGTCGCGTAGGCTGCCATCAGAGTCAGTCCACAGAGTTTGTTGCATTCCCAAGGGTTTGTCCACAAACACTGAGCTGGCCTTCACTTCTCTGACTTGCCGTCCTCCTTCTTCTTATCCTGGCATTTGTCACTGGGGTCGTCCTGGATGATCTCCACCTCCAGCCGGCCGATGTAGAGGGAGATGGCGCACAGCCAGAACAGGGCCACTGTGGTGACAGCGGTGCAGTTCAGAAGCGCCGTGGAGAAGGACAGCATCATGGTGCGGCGGAGGAGGAAGAGGCTGACCAGGTAGGAGGCACTGCCGTATGAGACGCAGATCCCACCGAGGATGAAGAAACCTAGGAAGAGCAGGAGAGATCAACCGCCTGGGAAAGCATTTCTCAGTGACTATGCCAACTGCCTCAGCACTCCATAATCGCAGCCTCCTGCCTTTTGGCATATTTGTAGAAGAAGAGAGAAATCCCTGAAATTCATTTCTGTTCATTATTAAATATTCATTATAAATCAGACCTATTTAGGTTGTCTAGTCCCATGCAAATTTTAAAGTGTCACAGAGCTCTTTGTGGGGTAGTGTTTTGCAAGACACCAAAGCTTGCCTATTCCTGAATTCATCTGAGAAGACACTGTGGCCTATCTCTGAGTTCTCATAGCGACCGTGGCTACATTCCCTGTATTCTGAAACTCAGCTCCAGATCCTCTGAGAACTGAGGTAATGAGAGATAAATGCATGTCAAATCCCAAAGGCTCCTGCTCAAGAAGGAAAACCTAAGCTCCTTTAGGTGGGAATAGAAAACCTAGTGTCAGATTTGTGGTGGGCCACTGAGTAGTTTTTGTTACAGCTAGTTAAACTCTATTTCTGGACACACATGCTATCTATCTAGAAACTAGCAAAAGCAAACTACCTAGCTAGCTTTGTTGCTGCTGGAAACTAGAAACCTGTACCTAACTAGCTAGGACAGGTTACTAGTTTCCAGCAGCAACAAACTCACAAAGGGATCTATCACAGATAGACATATGTGTATGTCCAGAAATTTAGTTTATATAGCTGTGACAAAACCACTCAACATCTCCAGGGACATATGTGGGATGGGTTACTTTATTAGTCTCCAGCGCTGGCAAATCCGCAAAGCATCAGTCTTGTCCACTCTGCTTGCTTCTCCTCAAAACAAAGACTGAGCTGAACTATTTTCTTTACCATCGCAACATCCTTCGCACACACCTGGAACTTGTAATTCAAAACTAAAATGCTGGCTATAAACACAGTTTCTAGTGTGAACAGCCACTGCCCCTTGGAGGCAAAATTCAGAACTACTGTTTTGAAGCCTGTTTCTCACTGGCATATACACAGTACATCAGGTGTGTAAATGTCACTGATGGGCATGAAATGTCAGGGAAAAAACTCTTCTAGAACAGGGCCACACAGCCTGAAAACCCCACAAAAACCGTATGCGTGAGCCCCAGCCTGGCCCAGTGGTTTGAGTGCTGGACTACCACTCTGGAGCCCAGGGTTAAATTCTCTGCTCAGTCATGAAACTCACTGTGTGTCCTTGCGCAAGTGACATGCTCTCAGCCTCAGGGGAAGGCAAAGTCAAACCTCCTCTGAACAAATCTAGACAAGAAAACCCCATGACAGTTTACCTTAGGGTGGCCATAAGCCAGGAATGACTAGAAGGCACACAGTAACAACAAATCCTGCTCCTTGTCTCCATTCTCCCTACTTCAGAGACGCCCAAGTCAAATTCTACTTCATGTTCAACAAGTTCACCAGGCACAATTCAAGGGACATATTTATTTGCTCCTGCTGTGAGCATCCTCTTTGCGCATACTCCTTCCTGTGCATGCAATGTGGGCCAAGAGATTACACAACGGAGAGAGCTCAGCCTCCAACAGCCAGTGCTGGGAAGCTGAACTTTTAAGCACTCCGAAATGGGTTCTGTTTCCCCACCTTCAGTTTCCCAGGGACAAGCCAGTGCTCCAAGGCCACAAACTCAAACTGTCCCTGCCTGACTCTCAAAGCCCTTGAGTCGCTTGCTCTTCTGGAGGCCATTTGCAGAAGGTGACATCACCAAAGCTATTAAGCCTCTGAAATGGCAAGGAAACAACTTCTTTAAGAGCCTCTTGTCTCCTGACCTGTCTCCATTCAGAGAAGTACAAAATGCCCATTAGCTCTTGCAGATTTTAATGGTCAAACAGCACGAAGTCTAGACAAAATCCTGCATGAGGGGCATTTCAAATAGGAGTCCCACATTTGCATCGGTCATATTTGGTGCACAGCAGCAACAACCTGGAAGAACCAGCCACACTCCTGGAACTGCAGATAAGACACAGTCCGCAGAAGCCATTTTCACGCCCGTCAGTGAGCGTTGCACACCTGTGTATACCAGTGATTCACAAACTAAGGCCGTCCAGATGTTTGTGACGTTGGCTCCCAGGTTATTGGCCATGATGGTTGAGGCTTCTGGGAGCTGAAGTCCAAAACGCCTGGAGGACCAGAGTTTGGGAATCACTGGACTCACGTATACGTCTAGACACTAGTCAAACATTTGGCCCAAAGAAACTGGGTCGACTTATCCATAGGTCAATGTAAGAACCGTACTTTAGCTCTTCGTCTCCTGGTGAAAGGCAAGAGTGTAATATATCCTGGAAGCAGAGATGATCCTCTATGTTCTCATCCATCCAGCCTCTGTTCTCTCTAGGAACGTCTAGGGCCTCCAGCAGGACTCTGCTAGACGCTGACCATAGAGTCATGCTGGGAGATGCCCTCCCTGGGCATTTGTAGGTCCTCCGGCATGACTTTATAGTCAGGTTCTGGCTGATGTTGACCACGGAGTTGCTCTGGAGGACCTAGAGATTCCTAGAGAGGTGTTCTGTCAGGGAAAAGCCCAGTGTTTGGTTATTTGGGGTTTCCCCTTCCATGGGGTCCTGTGCCCCTAAGACCACTACACTTTCGTAGCCGCTGCCTTGTATCTTACCGTAAGCGGCTTCCCTCCCCATGTCGCTCTGGACGTAAGAGATCACGCCAACGCCGGTCGCCAGCAAGCCGTTCCGAAACCAGGAAAGGAAACCTGGCGGAAGGAAAGGGAAATAAAACCATCTAGAGTTGTATCAAATCGTGACATATTGATAAGACTTGGGTTCAAAACACACTGCAGAAATAATCCACTTTGAGACCGCTTTACCTGCCCTGGCTGACTGCTAGGGAACCCTGGGAATTGTAGTTTCTCGTGGCCCCAGAGCTCTCTGGCAGAGAAGGCTACAGTAAATGACTCTCACAAGCCCCGCCCCATAGACCATAACCCCGCCCTCCCTCTCGCGCATGCGCACCTCCTCCCTCCCTCCCAGCCCCCCTCCTTGCTTACCGGTCTCGTGAGCCTTCCTGAGCAGCCAGGCGTCCGCCTTGTCGAGCTCGGAGATGGCGGGAGGCCCGGGACCACGGCCGGAGCTATACTTGGGCGGCCCCTTCCCTCTCCAGGCCCAGGCTTCGCCCCTCAGCAGCTCCCCGGCGCCCCTCAACCGCGACACCGCCCTCCGCCACCAACCGCCGCTCAGCGCCATGGCGGCGCAGGACTGAAGCGCCGGTACTCAAGTGCCGCCCTCAAAGGCTGGCCTCGGAGATGCGGAAGGCAGGGCTCGCATCCGATAGGCTCGGCGCGCTGCCACTTCTCAGTAGTTCCCGCCCCTTGCTGAGGAGAGTAGCGATAGGGCGACGCCTCGCACTGGGATTGGTCGAAGTACTTGTCCGTCTCGTGTAAGGCGGCGTTCATGGGCCCATTCCTCATGTTGATAGGTTAGTTTGGAGCCTGTGAGAAGCATGCATTCTGGGACATGTAGTTTTGAACATGGTTTTCTGAGGAAGCGCGTCCTTTATTGGAGAAGGTGGATCTGCCGCCATTTTAGGCCTCGCAGGGAGTGTAAACATAGAGCTAGGAACGTGTAGAGTGACTCCCGCCTCCGTTTCCTTGTTCCTCTTTAGTTGAGGAAAGACTGCATCCGCACTGCAGAAAGAACACGCTTTGACACCACTTTAAGTGCCCTGGCTCAGTGCTATGGAATCCTGGGAAGGGTAGTTGTTTCTGTTACAGTTTCCAGAATTCTGTAGCATGAAGCCATGACAGTTAGTCAAACCGGATTATTCCTGCAGTGTGGAAGCAGCCCAAATTGGAGGTAGTTGGACTACAGCGTCCATCTTAATCATGGGAGTTGCAGTCCAACAAGAAGTGACAGAGCAGGTGATAAACCTCATGTTTTATCTTAATCTAACAGAAATTGCAAAGAAAGAGAGGAAATGTAAATGCCTGAGTCTTTCTATACATTTGCTGCTATTGTAGTCTTCCTTCAACATGTTTCCAACATAAGGAAGCCCCGAGAGGGTGGTTTCTTGGCAAGTTTCTTCAGAGGGGGGTGACCACTGCCATCCTCTGAGGCTGAGAGAGTGTGACTTGCCCAAGGTCACCCAGTGAGTTTACATGGCTGAGGCGGGATTCGAACCAGAGTCATAATCCAATGCTGAAACCACTACACTGGCTCTCATATAGGTATATATATATATATATACTGTATATACACACATATATACACATACACATACACACACACACACACACTTGTCCCTTCCTATTTGCTAGAGTTAGGGGCACAAGACCCCCGTGAATATGGAAAAACTGCAAATAACAAAAACAAACACCATGTTTTTACCTGAGAGGACACCTCTCTAGGAATCTCTAGGTCCTCCAGTGCAACTCTATGGTCAACATCCGACAGACACTGACCATAGAACCACACTGGAGAAGCTACAAAGGCCTAGCAGAGTGTCCTCTCTAGGAATCTCTAGGTCTTTCAGTGCAACTTTTAGTTAAAGTTGACCATAGAGTTGCCCTGGAGGACCTAGATATTCCTAGAGAGAACATATGAATCAAATCTGGAAACCTTGAAGATGAGGAGTGACTTAGGGGCTGGGGATGTTTAGCCTGGAGAAGAAAGAGGTTAAGAAGTGATAGACAGTCCTTTAAAGTATTGTGAAGGGATGTCCCATGGAGGATAGAGCAAGCTTGTTTTTTCTGATGCCCAGAGAATAGGATATGGAGCAAGGGATTCAAGTACAGAAAACATTACTAAAAACATTAGGAAGACCTGATAGAAGTAAGTTCGTGATCAGACAACTGAACCGTGATGTAAGGCGTCAACAATGGAGATGCTACGGGAGTGTGATGGAGTCTCCTTTTTGGAGGTTTATAAACAGAGGCTGGATGGCCATCTGTCACAGCGTGCGTTGATTGTGAGTTCAAAGTAGAGCAATGTGCAGAGGACAATCCTCATGTAGGCAGTCTCTTGCATCTACTTTGATGATGTATCCTGCATGGCAGAATGGGGTTGGACTGGATGACCCTGGGGTCTCTTCCAACTCTAGATACTAAATTCTACAAACATTTCTACGATCGGGATAAGGCAGCACCCTAACCAAGTGATAGTTCCCTATTCTTAACCTCTCTCAACAGAGGCTTCAGCGCCTTTGTCTGTTGCGTTTAGTGAAAAGCCCTGCTTTCTTTGGAGTACAGTACTGAATGGAGAATGTGAGATAATCAAGTAATAATTCCCCTTTTCTCTCTCTCTCTCTCTCCTCTATATATATATATATATCCTTCTTTGCATAAACACACCAAAATCATATATTTCCCAAAATCAAACAGGAATGCCCCTCACTTTCACTGCCTTCTGGATAAAACCACTCCCAGAACTCAACTCCCAGCATGCAATGCGGGAAAAGCGAGCCTCACGTGACAGAAAGGGGTTCCTTTCCCACTCCCAGAACTCAACTCCAGCAGCAATTCGGGAAAAGCACGCCTCACGTGACAGAAAATGAGAGTCCTTTCCCATTCCAGACTCCAACTTCCAGCATGCACCGGCGGAAAACGAGCCTCATGACAGAAAATGGGAGTCCTTTCCCATTGCCAGAACTTCAACTCCAGCAAGCAATGCAGAAAAGCACGCCTCACGTGACAGAAAATGAGGAGTCCTTCCATTCCCAGAACGTCAACTCCCAGCAAGCACTGCGGGAAAGCGAGCCTCAAGTGACAGAAAATGAGAGTCCTTTCCATTCCCAGAACTCAAACTCCCCGCAGCACGCGGGAAAAGCGGCCCAAGTGACAGAAAATGAGAGTCCTTTCCCATTCCCAGAACTCAACTCCCAGCATGCACTGCGGAGAAAGCGCAGCCTCAAGTGACAGAAAATGAGAGTCCTTTCCCATTCCCAAACGTCAACTCCCAGCATGCAATGCGGGAAAAGCGAGCCTCATAGTGACAGAAAATGAGAGTCCTTTCCCATTCCCAGAACTCAACTCCCAGCATGCACCGCGGGAGAAAGCGAGCCTCAAGTGACAGAAAATGAGTCCTTTCCCATTCAGAACTTCAACTCCCAGCATGCACGCGCGGGAAAGCGAGCCTCACGTGACAGAAAATGAGAGTCCTTTCCCCATTCCCAGAACGTCAACTCCCAGCATGCAATGCGGGAAAAGCGAGCCTCACGTGACAGAAAATGAGAGTCCTTTCCCATTCCCAGAACTTCAACTCCCAGCATGCACTGCGAAAAGCGAGCCTCAAGTGACAGAATGAGAGTCCTTTCCCATTCCCAGAACTTCAACTCCCAGCATGCACTGCGGGAAAAGCGAGCCTCACGGTACAGAAAATGAGAGTCCTTTCCATTCCCAGAACTCAACTCCCAGCATGCACTGCGGGAAAAGCGAGCCTCACTGACAGAAAATGAGAGTCCTTTCCATTCCCAGAACTTCAACTCCCAGCATGCACGCGGGAAAAGCGAGCCTCACGTGACAGAAAATGAGAGTCCTTTCCCATTCCCAGAACTTCAACTCCCAGCATGCAAAGCGGGAAGCGACCTCACGTGACAGAAAATGGGATTCCTTCCCATTCCCAGAACTCCAACTCCCAGCATCACTGCTGGAAACGAGCCTCACGTGACAGAAAATGAAGCCTTTCCCCTTCCCAGAACTTCAACTCCCAGCATGCACTGCGGGAACAAGCGAGCCTCAAGTGACCAGAAATAGAGTCCTTTCTCATTCCCAGAACTCCAACTCCAGCATGCACCGCGGGAAAAACGAGCCTCACATGACAAAAATCGGAGTCCTTTCCCATTCCAGAACTCCAACTCCCAGCATGCATGCGGGAAAGCGAGCCTCACGTGTACAGAAATGAAAGTCCTTTCCCATTCCCAGAACTTCAACCCCAGCATGCAAAGCTGGAAAAAGCGAGCCTCACGTGACAGAAATGGGAGTCCTTCCCATTCCCAGAACTCCAACTCCCAGCTGCACTGCTGGAAAAGCGAGCCTCACGTGACAGAAAATGAGAGTCCTTTCCCCATCCCAAAACTTCAAACTCCCAGCATGCACGCGGGAAAAGCGAGCCCAGTGACAGAAAATGAGAGTCCTTTCCCATTCCCAGAACTCCAACTCCCAGCATGCACCGCGGGAAACGAGCCTCATACAAATCGGAGTCCTTTCCCATTCCCAGAACTCCAACTCCCAGCATGCACTGCGGGAAAAGCGAGCCTCACGTGACAGAAAATGAGTCCTTTCCCATTCCCAGAACTTCAACTCCCAGCATGCCCGCGGAAAGCGAGCCTCACGTGACAAAAATGAGAGTCTTCCCCTTTCCCAGAACTCCAACTCCCCATGCCACAACGGGAAAAGCGAGCCTCACGTGACGAAAATGGGAGTCCTTCCCATTCCCAGAACTGCAACTTCAGCATGCACCGCGGGAAAAGCGAGCCTCACGTGACATAAAATTGGAGTCCTTTCCCACTCCCAGAACTTCAACTTCCGCAGCACGCGGGAAAAGCGACCTCAAGTGACAGAAATGAGAGTCCTTTCCCATTCCCAGACCTCCACTCCCAGCATGCACCGCGGGAAAAAGCGAGCCCACATGACATAAATCGGAGTCCTTTCCCATCCCAGAACTTCTAACTCCCAGCATGCACTGCGGAAAAGCGAGCTCAAGTTGACAAAATGAGAGTCCTTTCCATCCCAAACTCCAACTTCCCAGCATGCAAAGCGGAAAAGCGGAGCCTCACGGTGACCGAAAATGGGAGTCCTTTCCCATTCCAGAACTGCAACTTCCAGCATGCCCGCGGGAAAAGCGAGCCTCACATGACAAAATCGGAGTCCTTTCCCACTCCCAGAACTTCACTCCCACAGGCCCACGCGGAAAAGCGAGCCTCACTGACAAAAATGGAGTCCTTTCCATTCCCAGAACGGCAAACCCCAGCATGCGCGCGGAAAGCGGCCTCACGTGACAGAAAATGGGTCCTTTCCCCATTCCCAAACTCAACTCCAGCATGCACCGCGGAAAGCGAGCCACGTGACGAAAATGAAGGTCCGTTCCCATTCCCAGAACTCCAACTCCACATGCACCGCGGAAAGCGAGCCTCACGTGACAGCAAATGAGGAGTGCCTTTCCCATGTCCCATGAACTTCAACTCCCAGCATGGCACCGGGGCGGGAAAGCAGCCTCACGTGGACAGAAAATGGAGTCCTGTCGCCTATTCCCCAGTAACTTACAGCGGCCAGCATTCCACCGCGGGAAAAGCGAGCCTCACGTGACAGAAAATGAGAGCCTTTCCCATGCCAGACTGCACTCCCGAGATGCACCGATTGGAAATGCGCCCTCACTACTTGTGACAGAAAATTAGTCCTTCCCATTACCAGAAACTTCACGCCCCATGCACCGTGGGAAAATCAGCGCCCACGTGACAGAAAATGGGAAGTCCTTTCCCACTCCCAGAACTTCAACTCCCAGCAGCAACCGCGGGAAACGACGACCTCACCTGACGGAAATGGAGAGCCTTTCCCATTCCCAAACTTCAAACATCCCAGCAGCATGCGGGAAAAGGCGCGCCTCACGTGACAGAAATGGGATTCCTTTCCATCAAAACTTCAACTCCGCCATCAGCAATGCGGAAAAAGCGCGACCTCACTGACATGAAAAGGAGTCTCTTTCTCATTCCCAGAACTCGAACTCCCAGCATGCACTGCGGAAAAGCGCGCCATCACGTGACATAAAATGGGAGTCCTTTCATTCCCAAGAACTCAAACTCGCCAGCAGCACTGGCGGAAAGCGGCCTCACGTGACATAAAAATGATCCTTTCCATCCCCAGAACTGCAACTATCCAGGCATGCACCGCGGGGAAATCTGCCTTGCACGTGACAGAAAATGTGTAGTCCTTCCATTCCCAGAACCCAACTCCCAGCTGCACTGCGGGAAAAGCGAGCCTGCACGTACAATAATGGAGTCCTTTCCATTCCCCAGAACTTCAATCTCCGCCATGCCCTGGAAAGTCGGCCGTCACGTGGGACAGAAATGAGTCCTTCCCACCAGAACTTCAAATCCCTCCATGCACCGCGGGGAAATCGCGCTCACGTGCAGAAAATGGGAGTCCTTCCCATTCCCAAACTCCAACGCCCAGCATGCAATGCGGGGAAAGCGAGCCAGTGAAGAAATAGAGTCTTCCCATTCCGGAAACTTCAACTCCCACATCCGCGGGAATAGCGCCATTTTCGTCACTGAGCGCGCTTTTCCCGCGGGGCATGCTGGGTTGATTCTGGAATGGAAAGGACTCCATTTGTCTGCACGTGAGGCCGCTTTTCCCGCTGAATGCTGGGAGTTAAGTTCTGGGAATGGGAAGGACTCATCATTGTCTGTCACGTGAGGCTCGCGTTTCCGCCGCGGTGCAGGCTGGAGTGGAGTTTCTGGAATGAAAGACTCTCATTTCTGTCACGTGAGGCTCGCTTTCCCGCGGTGCATGGCTGGAGTTTGAGTCTGGAATGGGAAAGGACTCTCATTTTCTGTCACGTGAGGCTCGCTTTTCCACGCGGTGCATGCTGGAGTTGAAGTTCTGGGAATGGGAAAGGACTCTCATTTCTGGTCACGTGAGCCGCTTTCCCGCGTGCAGCCGGGAGTTGAAGTTCTGGGAATGGGAAAGGACTCTTTTTCTGTCACGTGAGCTCGCTGTTTCCGCGGTGCATGCTGGAGTTGAAGTTCTGGGAATGGGAAAGGACTCCCATTTCTGTCACGTGAGTCGCTTTTCCCGCGGTGCAGCTGGAGTAGTTCTGGGAATGGGAAAGTACCCCAATTTCTGTCACGTGAGGCGCGTTTTCCCCGTGCATCTGGGATTTGAGTTTGGGAATGGGAAGGACTCTCATTTTCTGTCACTGAGGCTCGCGTTCCCGCGGTGCATGCTGGGATTTGAGTTCTGGAATGGGAAAGGACTCTCATTTTCTGTCACGTGAGGCGCGACTTTCCCGCGGTGCATGCTGGGAGTGAAGTTCTGGGAATGGAAGGACTCGCATTTTCTGTCACGTGAAGCTCCTTTCCCGCGGTGCAGCTGGGAGTGTGAGTCTGGGAATGGGAAAGGACTCCATTTCTGTCACGTGAGGCTCGCTTTTCCCCGCGGTGCATGCGGGAGTTGGAGTTGGAATGGAAAGGACTCCATGTTTCGGTCACGTGAGTGCTCGCTTTTCCCGCGGTGCATGCTGGGAGTTGAGTTCGGGATGGATGAGAAGGACCCCATTTTATCGTCACGTGAGCTCGCTTTTCCCGCATTGCATGCTGGGAGTTGGAGTTCTGGATGGAACAGGACTCTCATTGTTCTGTCACGGAGCTCGCTTTCCCGCGGTGTCATGCTGGGATTGAGTTCTGGGAATGGAAAGGACTCTTCTTTCTGTCACGTGAGGCTCGCTTTCCCGCGTTGCATGGGGAGTTGAAGTTCTGGGAATGGAAAGCTCTCCATTTTCTGTCACGTGAGGCTCGCTTTCCCGCGGTGCATGCTGGGAGTTGAGTTCTGGGAATAAAGATCCCATTTTTCTGTCACGTGAGGCTCGCTTTTCCCGCGGTGCTGCTGGGGAGTTGGAGTTGCTGGGAAGGAAAGGACTCCCTTTTCTGTCACGTGAGGCTCGCGCTTTTCCCGCGGTGCATGCTGGGAGGTGGAGTTCTGGGAAGTGGAAAGGACTCCCTTTTTTGTCACGTGAGAGCTCGCTTTCCCGCGGTGCATGCTGGAGTTGAGTTTCGGGATGGAAAGGACTCCCATTTTCTGTCACGTGAGGCTCGTTTTCCCGCGGTGGCATGCTGGGAGTTGAAGTGGCTGGGGAATGGGAAAGGACCCGTTTTTTCTGTCACGTGAGGCTCGCTTTTCCCTCGGTGCATGCTGGGAGTTGGAGTTCTGGAATGGGAAAGGACTCTCATTTGCGTCACGTGATGGCATCGCTTCCCGCGGGGCAGCTGGTTTAAAGTTCTGGGAATGAGAAAAGGACCTCATGTTTCCTGTCACGTGAGCGCGATGTCCCCGCCGGTGTGATGCTGGGAGTTGAGAGCTGGGAATGGAAGGACTCTCATTTTCTGTCACGTGAGGCTCGCTTTTCCCCGGTGCATGCTGGGAGTTGAGTTTCTGGGAATGAGAAGGCACGCCCATTTTCTGTCACGTGAGCGCGCTTTTCCCGCGGTGATGCTGGGATTGAAGTTCTGGGAATTGGGAAAGGAATCTCATTTCGGTCACGTGAGGCGCGTTTCCCCGCGGTGCATGCTGGGAGTTTGGAAGTTCTGGGAATGGAAAGGACTCCCTTCTGTCACGTGAGGCTCGCTTTCCCGCGGTGCTGTGCGGAGGAGTTGAGTTCGGGGAATGGAGGACCTCATTTCTGTCACTGAGGCTCGCTTTCCCCGCGGTGCATGCTGGGATTTGAAGTTCTGGGAATGAGAAAGGACTCTCATTTTCTGTCAGTGAGGCGCGATTTCCCGCGGTGCATGCGGGGAGTTTGAAGTTCTGTGAATGGGAAAGGACTCTCATGTTTCTGTCACGTGAGGCTCGCTTTTCCCCGCTTTGCATGCTGGGAGTTGGAGTTCTGGGAATGGGAAAGGACTCCATTTTCTGTCACGTGAGGCTCCGCTTTCCCCGCGGTGCATGCTGGATGGGAAGTTCTGGGAATGGAAGAGGACTCTCATTTTCTGTACCGGAGGCGCGGATTTCCCCGCGGTGCATGCTGGGAGTTGAGTTCTGGGAATGGAAAGGACTCCCATTTCTGTCACGTGAGGCTCGCTTCCCGCGTTGCAATGCTGGGAGTTGGAGTCTGGGATGGGAAAGGACCTCTCATTTCTGTCACGTGAGGCGCTTTCCCCCGCGGTGCATGCTGGATTTGAGTTCTGGGAAGAGAAAAGGACCTCCATTTTCTGCACGTGGAGGCGCGATTTCCCCGCGGTGCAGGCTGGGAGTTGAAGTTCTGGGAATGGAAGGACTCTTCATTTCTGTCACGTGAGGCTCGCTTCCTCCGCGGGTGATGCGGGATGTGAAGTTCTGGGAATGGAAAGGACCTCATTTTTCTGTCACGTGAGCCGCTGCTTTTCCCGACTTGGCTGCACTGGGAGTTGAGTTCGGGAATGGGAAGGACCCATTTTCTGTCACGTGAGGCTCGCTTTCCCGCTTTGCATGCTGGAGTTGAGTTCTGGGAATGGGAAAGACCCATTTTCAGTACGTGAGGCTCGCTTTTCCCGGTGCATGCTGGGAGTTGGAGTTCTGGGAATGGGAAAGGACTCCCATTGTCTGTCACGTGAGGCTCGCCCGCGTGCATGCGGGGATTTGAAGTTTGGGAATGGGAAAGGACTCCTCATTTTCTGTCACGTGAGGCGCGTTTCCACTCGGTGCTGCTGGGAGTTGAAGTTTGTGGGATGGATGGAAAGGACTCCCATTCTGTACACGTGGGCCGCGATTTCCACGCGGTGCATCTGGGAGTTGGAGTTCGGGGATGGGAAGGACTCCCCATTTTGGTACTGAAGGCGATTTCTCCCGCGTGCATGCTGGGAGTGAAGTTTCTGGGAATGGGAAAGGACTCCCCTTTATGTCGCGTGAGCGCTTTTCCCCGCAGGGCTGCTGGGAGTTTGAGTTCTGGGAATGAAAAGGACCTCCATTTATGTCCGTGAGGCGCGTTTTCCCGCATTGCATGCTGGAGTTGAAGTTCTGGAATGGGAAAGGACTCCATTTTCTGTCACGTGAGGCTCGCTTTTCCCGCGGTGCATGCTGGGAGTTGAAGTTCGGGGAATGGGAAAGGACTCTCATTTCTGTCAACGTGAGCTCGCCTTTTTCCCACGCGGGGCATGCTGGATTGAAGTTCTGGGAATGGAAAAGGACTCCCAGTTTTCTGTCACGTGAGGCTCGATTTCCCCGCGGTGCATGCTGGAGTTGAGTTCTGGAATGGAAAGGACTCTCATTTTCTGTCACGTGAGGCTCGCTTTCCCTCGGTGCATGCTGGGAGTTGAAGTTCTGGGAATGGGAAAAGGACTCCTCTTTCTGTCACGTGAGGCTCGCTTTCCCGCGTGCATGCTGGGAGTTGAAGTCTGGGAATGGGGAAAGGACTCCATTCTGCACTGAGGCGCGCTTTTCCCTCGGTGCATGCGGGAGTTGGAGTTCTGAATGGGAAAGGACTCCATTTTCTGTCACGTGAGGCTCGCTTTCCCGGTGCATGCGGGAGTTGAAGTTCTGGGAATGGAAAGGACTCCTTTTCTGTCACGTGAGGCTCGCTTCCCCCGGTGCATGCTGGGAGTTGAAGTTGCTGGGAATGGGAAGGACTCTCATTTTCGGTCACGTGAGGCTCGCTTTTCCCGCCGGTTGCATGCTGGGAGTTGAAGTTCTGGAATGGGAAAGGACCTCATTTTCTGTCACGTGAGGCTCGCTTTTCCCGCATTGCATGCTGGAGTTTGGCGTTGCTGGAGAATGGGAAAGGACTCCCATTGTTGCACGTAGGCTCGCTTTTCCCGCGGTGCATGCTGGGAGTTAAGTTCTGGGAGTGGGAAAGGACTCCGATTTATGTCATGTGAGGCTCGCTTTTTCCAGCGGTGCATGCTGGAAGTTGCAGGTTCTGGAATGGGAAAGGACTCCCTTTTCGGGTTCACGGTGAGGCTCTCTTTTTCCCCTTTGCATGATGGGGATTTTGAGTTCTGGGAATGTGGAAAGGACTCTCATTTTTCGTGCACGTGAGGCTCGCTTCCCGCGTTGCATGCTGGGATTGAAGTTCTGGGAAATGGGAAAGGACTCTCATTTCTGTCACTGAGGCTCGCTTTTCCCGCAGGGCAGGCTGGGAGTTTGAGGTTCTGGGAATGGGAAGGACTCCCAATTTTCTGTCACGTGAGGCTCACTTTTCCCCGCGTGCAGCTGGAGTTGGAGTTCTGGAAATAGAAAGGACTCCCATTTTTCGGTCACGTGAGGCTGCGCTTTTCCCGCGGTGGCATGCTGGGAGTTGGATTCTGGGAATGGGAAAGGACTCCCATTTTCGTCCGTGAGGCTCCTTTTCCCGGCGGTGCATGCTGGGAGTTGAGTTCAGGGAGGTGGGAAAGGACTCCCATTTCTGTCACGTGAGGTGCGCTTTTCCGATTGCATGCTGGGAGTTCGAGTTTCGGGAGTGGGAAGGACGCCCCATTTTCTGTCACGTTTAGGGATTCACATATCAGGTTGGACCGGGAAAAAAAATATGCCTTTTGGGGGACCCCTCTCGGCTCCCAGACGGTTTGGACCCCAGACCCTGGTTCGGGGACCATGCGTAGGGGCATAACCAGTTTCAACCGGGTTTTTCCCGGTTTGGCGCACTGCCCCGGGTCACGGCCCGGGTGCAGCCTAAAAATGTTGAAAGCCAGGTTTTGCCAGCGGGGTGTATAGGCACACCTCGTGCCTCGCTGGCATCCCCTCCTCCCATGCTGGTCGCGGGAGAAATAAAAGTGAGGGCATCGAGGCCTATGCGGAGAGCTGCAGGGAGGCGGCGCTTCATTGGGCCAGCACCCGCCAACCGCCCTCGCCTCCCTGCAGCCTCCTCCCTCCTTCCTGGCCTCCGCAGGGGCCAAGAAGGAGGCGAAGCCCCGGGCATCGCCACCGGCGGGCTCCTCGCCTCCTTCCTGGTCCCTCTGGGGGCCAGGAAAGAGGCAAGGCCCCGATCCTGGCCTCTGATCATGGCGGGGCCCAGGTGGGGAGGGAAAGCCTCCTTAAGTGGAGGCTTTCCCTTGCCGCTTGGCCTCCGCTCCCCGCCGCGATCGCGAGGTAAAACGTAGGCCAGAATTTTCAAATGTAGGACACCTTTTGTGTGTCCTACATTTGAAATTTTTGTCCTACATTTTTCCCGGTTTGGAGGTCCGGCACTATGGCAACCCTAGCAATAGAGGACTCCCATCGCCTCTCTTCAGTACCAAACTGAACCCATCAATGGAAATAAATAAGCGTTAAAGTTGTTATAGAAAGTCCAGGCACAGTATAAGTCAGTTTATCAGCGATGGGAGTTGTAGTCCAAGTTACCTGGAGGGGAACTAATTCAGGGAGGTTTTACCTGTGACTATTTTCCTTGGATAAGGACCATTTGCTTCCGTTGGGAGTGCTCTCTTGAAAGCCTAGCCGTCTTTTTTCAGCAGGGGTTGCTGAAGGGAAGAATCCCTGGGCAGAGAAAGAACCCAGAAAATACATGCTGAAGGCCATCCATTCGCCAAGGCTCATGCTCAGAGCATCCTTGATCTCGTTTCGGTTGCTGTAGACCAGTGCTCGCCCATCCAGATGGTGCTCCCTCAGTCTCTCTTTATACCGCCGGGCATTTTCCTCTTTCAGAGAAAGATTGTCCATCTGTAAGAAAGCAAGAAAGAAAAAAGAAGTAGATGAAGCAAGCTTCTTTTCTGCTGCTCCAGAGACTAAATGTGAACGAATGGATGAAAATTACAAGAAAAGAGATTCCAGTTCCACCCAATCCTTAGGAAAAAAACCTATTGACTGTTAAGCACTCTTTGCAGTGGAGTGCAATGTCTCAGAGAGTGGAAGGGTCTCCTTCTTTGGAAAGAGCTTAGATGGCCACCACTCAAGGGTGCTTTAGCTGTGCATTCCTGCATGGCAAAGAGTTAGGTTTAATGGCCCTGGCAGTCCCTTCCAACTCTATGATTCCACACATATTCACCTACCTCCTTGCAGATTTCGTCTACTGACATCCCCAACAGGATGCATTTGGAAGGTCCGTGAGACTTCTTGGTTCGGTTGAGGCTGCGGCTGCCTCGCAAGAGCTCCATTTGCCTCTTCAAGGAGGAATCCAGGTTGACTGTGTAGGGGAGGAAGAAGTTGGCGTCCTCCACCCGGAACCGTTCGCAAAGGAAGCTGTGGAAAAGCTCTGGGTCCCCGTCCAGCTCCAGCATCTTCTCCAGTTGGGCTTTAATCATGTCCAGCTCTTCCATGTACTTCTCATACACCTCCCACAGAAAGAAATCCGGGCTGAGCTGGCAACCTGGGCCCATACAGAAGCGGCCCATCTGCTCATCATCCTCAATGCACTGCAAGATCCAGCTCAGTCGGCAAGGCCACTGGTTGACAAGAAGCACCCAGGATGCCACCTTCTTCGGACAAAGCTTGTCTCGAGGAACCTCCGTTGCCATGAGCCTGACTGTGACACAGATGGTGTTGATGATCCGTTTCATTTGCAGCATGTTGTCTGTCACGTACTCCTTCATGCTTTCATCCAGCAGGTATTCAAAGGCCTCCTGGATCAAATCTTTGGCTTTGAAGCCTTTCCCACATCTTCTCTTCAATGGCTCTTCCTGCCTAGGAGAACTGACCACCACTAAAGGCATCTGGCTGTTGTCCCTGCTTTTGCTGGGCATGTTCTGATCGGCAGATTTATGGCAACAGCACAATTGTGAGCCATTAAGAACCTTTGTTTCAGTCTTCTGCTGGAAGTCCTCACCCAGTTCCTCATCATCTTCAAGACTTTTCTCTTGCTCCTCCCTATAGTCTACCATTCTCTGGATCAGCTGTATCTTGGTGTTTCTGTCTGTCTTGGGGACTGAAAAGGGCAAGGTGATGATGCGGTTGAGGTAATCGTAGCCATTGTTGGCCATCCCTTTCATGTACAGGGAGCTTTCCACACAGTCCACAATCACACTCGGGTCCACTACCAAGATGGAGATGAACGGAGCCTCATAGTCCGAGAGGAGGATGTTCATCGCGTCAAGAACGCCTACCACTTTATCAGGGTTACAGCGGTCCAGGCTGGTGATCTCCAGTACCACTCGGAGCTTCCTCCGCTGGAAGATTTCCATGAACTGGAGAAACTTGGCAATGATCTTGACTTCCCTCTTGACGTTGCTCATGAAGCCAAGTTGGGCGCTGAGGTCTGTCCGGTTCATCTGCCTCTCCAGCTGGGCCTTCTGGGTGATGACCACGTTCCGCACCACCATGACACCCATCCTGATGGCGGCCGCTGCTGTGATTCCAACTGCTGTGGCCCCAACACCCTCAACCACAGCAATGGCATCCCCAGAAGTGTTGCCAAACGGGATGCCATACAGAAAGATGAGGACGGCCACTCCAATGCCTACACCAGCCACCAGAAGGATGGCAGCCCATAGGGGTAGGCAGAGGTACTTCTTGCTGATCCATTCCTTGGAAAGAGGGGCCTCGACAATGCCACACTTTCGACCCACGGCCCGGTAGACACTCATAGGGACCAGGCCAAAGTGGCTCTCGATGCCATCGCACAGGGCAGTAATGAGTCCTGCCCAAAGCTGGTCACTTCCAGCGTACTCCCAGGCACTAAAGTTAATAAAGATGTGCTGTACGTTCTTCCTCTGCTTGTGTTGTGGGGTCAGGACGGGACGGTAGAAAATCATAAGGAAGACGATGGAGACCAGCTCCCAACCAGAAGTCCCTCGCTGTTTCAACCCCGTCCGGTGGAATTCCTGCTGGTCTTTCTTCCACGATTGATGGCGCATGTAACCTGAGATGGAAAGGAAGGACTTTAGGCCACAGATTATGCTAATCTTTTAGGGCCCTTTTAGAAAAGGTGTGAAGATATATCTCCTCAAACTGGCCATTTAGACTGTTTTGATGTTCATCATGGTGGTTTTAAACGCTTTATTGCTTAATATGTTTTTAAGAGCGTTCAATAGCCACCTTGAACGCTTTTGTGGCAGAAAAGCAAGATGAAAATGTAATCAATCAATGTGCCTCAAAGAATATGATGTGGTTTTTGTTTAATGGATCACAATTTGGTTTGGTAAAAAAAAATAATGAACTGCTATTGGACCAGATTATTCAAGAGAGAAAAGGCCGGGTATAAAGAGAGTAATAGCAGGGATAGCAAGAGGATGCCAAATGGTCCTGAGGGCAAAGAATGTTAGTCTCCCTCCTTCATCTGTCTCTGGAAAACAGGGCAGGGCAACATGGAAACACACGCTACCCCTACAGACTTGTGTAACTGCGCACAAGAGCATCTCCTTCCATTAGTCTTCACCAGAAAGAACAAGCACTCACCTCGAATCCTGTCCAAGAGAAATCCTTTACAGTGTCCCCATGGTGCGTAAAACCCAACCGTCACTGGAGTGGCAACACAATAGAGGGCTTTGGCCAAGGAAAAACAGTAGGCATCGTCCTTGTTCTGGAATTCTGTGGCGGCAACAACATTGGTTAAAACAAAAGAGAAAGCTTATAACAAACCAGATGGGGATCATTTGTGGCTGCAGTGCCACTGGACTTGCTCTCTTAATACAGAAGTAATGGGCTAAAATGCTCACAGCCTCAGAAGAAGGCAATGGCAAACCTCCTCCGAATAAATGGCAAGGAAATCCCATGATAGAGTCAGTGTGGGTGTGTGTGTGTATGCCCACAATGGGTTAAATTGATCTGTTATGTGGGCTTCCTATAATGCTTTATGGAAGTGACAAATCCAAGTTCCAATTCTTCATCTCACACAGCTGGCCCAGGATATTTTGCTGCCTTGGGCAAAAACTGATGGGATCACCATACATACCCCAGCATTTCTGAGCTGAAAACCAGGACATGCGTGGCCAAACAACATCAGAGTGTGGTCAAGATGGCAATAGTTATTAATGAGGAAGAGGGTAAAAGAAGCTACTGCAGTTTGCTTTTGCTTGGGCCTCCTAGGAAAGACAAGATCCTTTTCTCTCCTCTCTTATCCTTGCTTCCCGCTTAGTTAGTGAAGTACAAACTACTTGTACGCTTTGAACTCAGTTTGCATCAATGGAATAAGCTGAGAACCAAGGAAGAAAGGGGAGGAGAGATACACTGTGCCACAAGTCGCCAAAATTCCATAGCATTGAACCATGGTGGTTAAAGTGGTATCAAACCAGATTATTTATGCCGTGCGGATGCAGCAATAGGTACGTATATCCCCTGAAGCAGAGTGACCCTGGTTACCTCTGGTCTGCCTGAGCATCGCGATGGTCAGCCACAGAGTTATCAAAGGTTGAATGTCCAGAGATGCTTTTCCTAAAGACAGAAGGAGAATAGGGAAGAGTTCTCAAGCCATGACGCAAACCAGAATTACATGTGTGAATGCAACCTGGGAAACATTCTGTACTTCCAGTTAAGACCAATGGCAGCAGAAGCCTCAGCGACGAGGAAAAAGACATTGGCAGATGGTTTGGAAATGTCAAATATTCAGGCCTACATTGTGTGTGCGTGGAGATTTATCTTGGTTTACTTAGCAGCCAGCATGGCTTGAGTATTGGACTACAACGCTGGATACCAGGATTTGAATACTTGTTTGGCTATTCAGTAACCGTGAGCAAGTCACACTCTCTCAGCCTCGGAAGAAAGCAAAGGCAAACCCCTTCTGAATAAATCTTGAAACAAAACCCCATGATAGAGTCACCTTAGGGTTGCCATAAATTGGAAATGACTTGAAGGCACACAACAACAACAAGTTATCCGCACAGGCTATAGGTACTAACATTATTTATTATGGTCTTTGGTATGGGTTGAAGCAGCCACAAAGCTTGGAAACATTACTTTTTCGACTGCAAGTCCCAGAACCCCTCCCTGTGCTGCCTGGGGATTTTGGAGTTTGTAGGGTTTTTTCTTGTAAAGGTTTCTCAGCTTTGGCTGCCACCGAGGAGTTGCCTTTCTGAACCACCGCCCAGCAATAAAATAAAAAAGGAACTGGAAGGTGAGTTTATTGCCTTCTACCTGGCAAGGTGTTTCGTCTTTCCCCCGCAAACAGGTGACCTTCCAACTATAGTCTGAAAGAAGGCAATCTGAGAAAGAGTTGCTACTTGATCCCACATGGAAGAAGGGGCTTATTCAGGCTGCTGCGTTTGGGACAATGGATGCCGCCAAGTCTGTCCAGAGGAAGAAGGAAAGGAGGAGTAACTCCGTTGACCTGGTTGGCACCAAGTGCCATGCCCTTCTTTTTCCCCCAGTGCTGGAATTTGTGAGGATTTACCTGCGAGACTCAGCACCTGAATTTGTAAGAAATGCTGTCTCAATGGCTGACTTTTACTTCAAAACAACATCTCAATTTTACATCAGTCTCAGTGCTTGAATTCCAAAGGTTTTACATTTAGCCCGGACACCTGGATTTCCCATCAGAATCACTGCATGGATTTATCAGAAGCCGTGTGTGGATTTCTTAAGATTTCACACTGGAATCTGTGGCCAGTTTTAGGTAAATGCCAGGGTTCAGGTAAGGATGGGTACCTGCCTTTGTGTTCACTTGCCTCTTCTCCCCATCCGCTTCCCCTTTGCCTTTTGGGGTGTTTTATTCAATTGTATGCCATTCTTGTAAATTGGGGGAAACTTCCCATTGCCATCACTCTGACAGAGGTCTGGAAGGGTTTTTAAGCCAAAGAGTGGGATAAACAGGGCTTTAAACAGATCAATAAACTAAGAAAAGAAGGAAAACAGGGAAGAAGTCTGAAGCCATCATGCAAGGCAGAATTATAGTTGTGAACGCAACGTGGGAGCAATTCTGAGCCTTCAGTTAGAGTCAAATGAAGCAAAACCTCAATACCAAGGAGAAAAAATGCCCAACCTAATAGGCTTGTTGCTCTTATTGTTGTTGCTGTGTGCCTTCAAGTAGTTTCTGACTTATGGCAACCTCAAGGCGACTCTATCATAGGGTTTTCTTGGCAAGATTTGTTCAGAGGGGTTTGCCATTGCCTTTCAAACTACAGAACTTGGAGGAGTTACATTTGGGTCTGCTGCGTTCACCCTCAGAAAGGCGAAATACAGATTTATTGCGTCAAACAAGAAAGAGCATTAATTTGGGGAGCAGGAGGCAAACTTGCCTAAAGCACTGTTTAAATGCAGGCATAACACCTGGGTTGTCCATTAGGTATATTAGCAACGCTGTTCCTTTTCTGCATTAGCAGCCACACACATGAATGTGCCGAAAGGGGAGCAAAGCCCCATTTGTGAAGATATAATTTAAGTGGGAGCAGGGAAAAGGACATGGTACCCACCCTGAAACTGAGCACTCCCTTCCCAACCCTGGCAGTTGCTCTTAAGGAGTGTCATGCGCATTTAGATGGAAATAAAGCATGATGCAACCCATGGTATTTACTGCTAAGGAAATAAGCCTTATAGCCTGGAAATAAGCCCCCCTTCAACCCACAAAATAAGCTCAACTTCCCTGCTAGTAAATATAGTTGGGTGCATAAACTGATGTTGTTGTTGTTATCTTTATTTATACTGTACCACCTTTTCCCCAGAACTGGGACTCAATTTAAAACAAGTTCAGTATAGCTTTAAAAAAAACAACATTACAATGACTTAAGGAATAAACCACTTCTAAATAGCCATGTTTTAAATCAGATGCCAACTTAGCAAGATGACAAGCAGAACAAAAGCACACCTATGACTTCAAGGAGTCTTGGTTAACTTGCTGTGCCTTCTTACTCCTGAGCCCAGCAATATCCAACCCATGCAAAGGCAGGAGGTCTACTTACTTGCAGGGAGACCTTGGAATCAGGAGTGCCTAGCGCTGGTTAGGGCAGGGCACCCCACCTGCCACCATCTACCCATAAGGAACTTTGCCCTCTTCCTTCCCAGATAAGCATATCAATTTCCATTACGCCTGTCTAGATTTAAGGTGGTGAATTTCTTGGTCAACACAGAATTCACAGGTGCTGCCCATAACTTGTAGGAAACTTGCCAATTCATTTTGTTTGTGTGCAAGGTGTAGTGGTTAGAGTGAGGGACTAGAACGCAGGAGACCAGGGTTTGAATCCTGGTTTGGCCATGTAAACCTACTGAGGGACACTCTCCCAGACTCAGAGGATGGTAATGCCAAACCCCTTCTGAAGAAACTTGCCAAGAAAGCCCCATGATAGGGTTAACAACAACAACCACAAGTGTTTATACACAGAAAGTGGACTCACCCTACCAAAGATTATATAGACTTTGTGAAAGTGAGGAGCAGATCAGTTAGGATCCAGAAGCAGAGGCTCAGGACTTGGGTATAATAGCGACTGCAAGGACGATATTAATTTTTTGACATCTTTTTTAGAGAGTATGTTTTTAATACCATGAGTAGTTTAATTTGGTTTTACCTTAGAGCCCGAGCGTCGCAGTACAACCCCGTGGGTATTTACTCGCATTGCACTGTGTTTGATAGGGATTACTTTCAGGTAACACAGCCCAAGGCTTTCAGAAAACCCCGTCGCATTGGCTGCCCAAGAAAGTAAACAGAAATACACCCAACAACATTAAGGCGTATTTTGTAGAGGGCAATTTTATTTCAGCAGCTGTAACCAACAGTAGTCCTTGAATGACACTTAGAAAACATTTCTCTACAGTGCCGTTCTTCTTCCAAGACGTACAGTGCCTCTTATATTCTGTATACGGAGGAAGGGTCTTATTAAAATTGCTTTCATGTTCAGAGAAGATACCAGCCACAGATGGTGGCAAAACATCAGGAAGAAACTCTTCTGGAACATGGCCACAGAGCCTGAAAACCCCACAAAAAACTATAGTGATACTTTTATTGTGCCAACCAATATGTTGTATCAGTGTTTGGTGCATTTTTGATATCAAACTTTCATGCGGACCCTGGGATCCTCATTGCTCTGGTGGCACAGAAACCATCCATGCAGTGACAAGGCAACTAACCTTTCCTTGTTCTAGTGATTCGCAAACTCTGGTGCTCCAGGTGTTTTGGAACTTCAGCTCCCAGAAGCCTCGGCCATCTTGGCCAATGACCTGGGATTCTGGGAGCTGAAGTCCAAAACCCTTGGAAGACTAGAGTTTGGGAATCACTGTAAACTATAAATCTGAAAGCATCAGCAAATGAATATATGTGACACACATGTGCACACAAGCACAAAGAAACACCCTTTCTTTGGCAGTTTAATTCTTGTCCCTTCCAACAAAGGGGTGCTAAACAGACACAACTCAGCCAATGCACACCAGGCCTAAATCAGCTGCAGAGGCAAAACAAGAGTGACACTATGTGTAGTTACTCAAGAGTGCAACTAGTCTGAAACAGCTTTGTGTATCTGTAGAAAAGGTTTGCTCTTGGTTCACGTAAAGGAAGGATTAAATAAACTGAGCAACAAGGTGAACCAAAGGATCGCTCTCCAGCGGCAGCCATAGTTTTGCAGACTGTGGGGAATCAGCTTCAAGGGATGTCTCCGTTTGAAAGAGACATCCATGTTTAGTCCAGTTGGTTCTGCTGATGCCTGACACATCCTAAAACTCAGCACCCAGAAGAAAGGATTAACCCTGTACAAGTCTGGATGAGTGTTGCTTCCTTTCAAGGGGAGTCTCCAGGGTCACCGCTGGTCCTCTTGCCTTTTGACAAAGGCCCCCATCTGCTTGGTGTGAGCGTTTCGGAGCTGCTCCAGCTGCCTCTGCCCCCGGCGGACCAGGTATTCGATGAGCATGACGTTCGCCCGGGGGATCTGGGCGCTCTTCCGGAACTCGGCTCGGATCTGAGGCAGGAACCCCGGCTTGTCCTTGCTGGCCCGGAGGAAGCTTCGGTACAGCGCCAGCACCTGTTTCTGGAGTTTGCTGTGGCGGGCCATGGGCTGACAATGTGCCCCTCCAGGTTGGCAAAGGAGGACTGGCACCGCTGAGTAAGAGCTGGGAATAAAAGCGGAGGGAAAGACCAACGTTTTAGTAACTCATACAGTTAGTAGCCTCCCTCATATCCCATATTGCACACTATCCAATATCTCACAGAGGAAAACCAGGCCAAGTGACGTCAAGAGTATGGTTAAGAAGGCAACAAGTATTAATGAGTGCAGATTGGACCTTGGACACTGGGAGACCAGGGTTCAAATCCTGCTTGGCCATGGAAGAAGCTCTATGGGGTGACCTTGGGCAAACCACATTCTCTCAGCCTCAGAGGAAGAAAACCAAGTTATACCAAGGAAGCCCTGCAATAGGGTCACTGTTAATCAGAAATGGGCTTGAAGGCACACAACAACAACAACAACAACCCCAGGAACCATGCAGTTTGGAAGGGGTTTGCCATGGAGGCTGAGAGAGTGTGGCTTGAAAGCAGTAGCCCTAGGAGAGGAGGGAAAGCGCCACACTGGGTTGCCAGGGCAAAGAGAGAGAGCAACTATACCTACTTTTGCCAAGTGGCTTGCGGCTGAGTCCGGCTTCTCCACCACCTTCACCTCCAGCTGGGCATGATGGGAGCTGTAGTCCAAGCCCCCTTTGGAACCCTGCTTCCCTTGTTCTCGCTCTCCTCCTCCTTTCTTCCCGGAAGAGAGCGCCCCTCTCCGGCTCCTTCTCCAGAGTCCAGACCCCTCTAGGCTTTTGTAACCAGTCGCTTCGCTCAGAACGTTGAGACACAGGCGCAGCGTCCAACGCGCTCTTCCCATTGGCTGTCGGGCCGGGAAGGGGGCGTTCCCACCAGGGGCGGCTCCGCCCCCCACCTGACCCTGAGGAACACGTGGGAGCAGAGGGAGGGGAGGGGTCCCCGAGTCAGAGCCATGAAGAACCAGTTGGAAGAGAGACCCCCCCCCCGAAGGGCAATCCAATGCAGCCCCATCCTGTATATCTGACAGAGGGCCACCCAGCCTCTCTTTAAAAACCTCCAAAGGAGGCCCCACCCAAGTCAACCTCTTCCACTGTCAGAGGGCTCTTACTGTCAGGTTCCTCCTGATGTTGAGCTGGAATCTCTTTTCCTGCAGCTTGAATCCATTGTTCCGTTGGGTCCTCTTCTCTGGAGCAGCAGAAAACAAGCTTGCTCCCTCCTCAATGTGAGATTCCTTCAAGTACTTAAACAGGGCTGTGCTATCCCTTCTTGACCTTCTCTTCTCCAGGCTAAGGATCCCCAGCAATTCCCTAAGAGGCTCCTTGGTAGTTTCCAGACCCTTCACCATTTTGGAGGCCCTCCTCTAGACATGCTCCGGCTTCCCAACATCCTTTTTCAATTGTGCCCAGAACTGAATGCAGGATTCCAGGTGAAGTCTGACTGATCAGAACAGAGTGATGCATCTTGCTGTTGAACAGCTCTTACTGTCAGAAAGCTCATCCTAATGTTGAGGTGGAATTTCCTTTCCTGTAGTTCAGACCCATATAGCTCCATGTCCTATTAGTACATCAGCAATCTGCTCTGTCTTCAGTATGACACCCCTTCAAATACTTAATGGCTGTCATATCGCCTCTTCACCTTCTCCTCTCCAGGCTAAACATCCCCACCTCCCTAAGTCTCTCCTCAGGGCTTCATGGCTTCCAGACCCTTCACCATTTTGGTCACCCTCCTCTAGACAAACTCTACCTTCTCCACATCCTTTTTGAATTGTGGTCTTGGGTCAGCACAAAACAGCCTTCCCTTTAGACAGGGATGAGCTAAATGCAGCCCCTTAAATATGTTTCCACCTCTAGCATTCCCATAGAGACCAAAAAAAAAAAGCCTCCAGGTACAACTTTTAAAGAGGTTGCAAGGCCTCTTCTGCACTAGAACATCAAAAAATACCAATTTTTGAGAACAGAAATACATTTCTGGCCACTTTCCATGTTTAGTTTTGTTTTCCAATAGCCCACATGCCCCCCAGAAGGTCGCAGGACACAGATGTGATCCCTTCTGACCGGCCATAGTTGCCCACCCCTGTGTTAAAATGATGCCCATCCAGTCCAGAGGATCCCCTGGCATAGACCAGCAAACAAAACAGACAAAATGAACTCTCAGACATAGGCATTCTTTTCTGGAATGTATTTCCCCTCTGAAAAAAATTAATTTGTAATTATCACGTTAGCATCTTCTGCCAGCAAAACACACAAACACACACACGCACAACATTTCACAGTGGGGAAAAACATGGTCTTGGAAATGTCTGTTCGGATTTGTTTTGTTACATTTTTAGGAGCAGGAAAGACTTCATACAATTCTGTTTCAAGAGCCTTCCTCTGACACATTCTGCTTCCAAACCCAAAGGCTGTACTGAGAGGTGGGCAAAAAACCCCGTTAGCCTCCCCAACCCTAAAAGAAGGGCATTGACTACAAAGCAAAGTCAGCTCCCACATTCGCTAAGTTACTGCAAGAAGGGTGTACATGTCTGAAAACTCAAAGGGACATTGTGGCATCTTCACTGAACAAAGAGACAACCAGGGAAAAGAAAAACAACCAACACAAGTCGAAGAACACACAAGTGGCTTTCATGCTGTCTCCCTCTGGTTTGCCCCGCAGCCTCCCGCGTGGGGTCAGAACGCAGCTGGGCACTGCAGCAACAGCGGCAACCATGACAGTTCCACAACAGAGACCTCCTCCATTTCCTTCAGCCATCCCTGCCTCTTCCTACCCCTGTCACATTTCGTCATCCAGTCCGTAATCCTCTTCCGGGAAATCCCCCACCGTGACGTACTGGGGCTTGACAAAGGCGCCGTATTTTGGCTGGCATTCGAAGTACCGCTTTCCACTGACGCTGAAAAGAAACCAGGACAAAATGCAAGTGAAACTTTCTGGGAAATCAGAAATCAGTTTCAAGAGATGCCCAACTATTCAAAGGCCCTCCCTTCAGAAGAGGCAAGCGAGCTTTTAAAAATATGCAGTGCCATAAAACTAAGTTACATGTAGGGCTGTACATGTACATGGGTTAGGGTGAGGTGAGAAATGCAAAGCTTCTGTACTTGTTGATGCTACTTGAAAGAAGAAAACTGATTTCTTCCCCACACCACTAGGAAAAATAAATTCTTGGTAATATTGGCATCTTTTGTGTTGAAAGTCACTTTTTGTTATTTTAACAACATCAAAGAACAGTAAACATCTTTTATTTGGGATGGCCCTCTTCCACCAAGTGTGCAGCTTTGCGAGGGACACACATGGAGCGCAAGGGAGGAAGTGGACATCTGCCTAGCTAGCCAGATCAACCCAGGCAATCAATGAGGTGGCAGATGTGTAGTGTGTGATGTGTACAGTGAATACTTCATGCAGTGATCACTGTGCAGTATATGCATTATTATGTGCAGTGTGTCCAATATGAGCAGTGCTCAGTGCAGTGTCCAGAATGTGCAGCAACCAGTGAGTGCAGTGATCAGTGCGCAGTACATTTAGTGATCAGCGTGTGCAGTGCTCAGTGTGCAATATTACAGTTATCAGTATGCATACCATGCAGTGTGATCAGTGAGGTGTGTGCAGTGCTCAGTGACGTGTCCAGAATGTGCAGTGATTATTGTGTAATATTTGCAGATATTCCATGATCATTTGTCTTGCATAAATTATTCTGCTATTCTAATTATTCTGCATAAAGATATTTTGGTTGTGGTTAAGGAAGAGTGAAGAACTCTGGTTTCCAAACATTTAGCCCAGTTGTATCTCTGGCTGATGAGGCTGGAGCACCAAAGGTACTTTTTGAAAGGCATTTTTCACAACAGTGAGACAACTTATACCAAACCACACTAGAAGTATTTATCTTTTTTATCTTTATGAGCTGGTATGGAATGAATCTATAAGCATGGTCAATAATGCAGAATTGGCTCCAACTGAGTAGTAGGGAGGAGATAGAAGGGACTGCTATTTGAAGGAAAGGATTTACCTGCCATCATGCTTCCCCAAAGGCTCATCGTACTTTATGCCAATCCAGTAGCCAGGCTTGAACTCAGTTAAACCTATGGGGAATAAACAGAAGGCTATTGTGAGGGTGCTGCTGGAAGAGTTTTGCAGAGACCTTGGATTGCCAAAAAGACAAATGAATTGGTTCAGGAGCAAAATCAAGCCTGAATTCGACCTAGAAGCAAAAGGGACTAAACTAACACTCATACTTTGGACATATCACAAGACAAAACTCACTAGAAAAGACAATGCTTGGCAAGGCAGAAGATGGTAGGACAAGAGGAAGACCACATTACAGGTGGATAGATTCAATCAAGGAAGCTACAGCCCTGATGCCTAAACTATTTCTAAATCCTCAGCTGAAGTGCTAGAAATCTGGGGAAAGAACAAAGATGTCAAGGGGAGATTCTTGTTTAGTGTTTCTAGGTGGATAAACTCATTCAAAGCAGCTGTAGCCTTGAGTTTGCAAGACCTAAGCAGGGTTTTTGATGATTTGGAGGTGTCAACTGGGGAACTAAATTCTGAGAACCAGCATTTAGATTTTATGTCTCAGCACAAAATAAACTAGCAGATATACTTTTCCTTTACATCATGTTGACAAACTTTAAGCTCAGTGAATTACTGTAAAATTAGTTATTGTTATTTCACTAAAACTGTGCTTTAAGGCCACTCTCTTTGAAAAATGATAACAGTGAGACAGAGTTCCAAGTGTTCTTCCCACCAGTTCTAGTGCTGTCTTTTCCTTAAAGTAATTCCTGAAGAGCCTAAGATTCCTAAGCAGGAATTCCTGGTATACTCACCAGCATACATCACAGTCCCCCGTTTGTTGGGCTGCCCCAACGCCCGCACTTCACACCTTGCCCCCACAGAAATGGCCTCCGCCAGCGCCTTCTCCTCTGCCAACTTCTGCTCCTGCTCTGCTTCCTTCTTCAGCATTTCTTCCTTATTATAATGCCCCAACTTGCTGCGTTTCATGAAGGAGCGAGCTGTGTCTGTGGGCCAGAAATAAGGCTGGTCTGAGCTTTCACATGAGGTACATATCTACAGATACTGTCTTACAAACCCATCCTTTGCAAAGTATTTCAAAATCATTCCACAAAGCTAACCAAAAACTTAATGCACCACACAGCTACAACACTCACAACATTATTTATGATGGGTGGACAAAGTGTGTGTGACATTTCCACCACCTTTTGGGGTGCCCCGGGCCAATCTAGGCCCAGAAGAGGCCTTAACAGGAAGTGAACATGAAATGATTTCTGTTCACTTCCTGTTGTTAAAAAAAAAAAAAAGACCTCTCCTGGACCTAAAATTCTCTAGGAAGGACCAAAAGCATAGTGAAAATGCAACCCTTGCTCTCTAACAAACCCTTGCATTATTCTATTATTGGTTGGAATAATAACATCCATTCTAACAAACAAATGAACCAACCAACAAACAACAACAAGGTTTGGGAACCTTTACCTCATACATCACTCAAAGATACCACTTTTATGTTTTGAAATCTACTGTAGCACAAACCTATAAATCGGTTTGCTCATGTAAAGAAACTAGCAATAAGAATTAAGAAAGTGACCCTTTATATCACGTTTAAGATACACATACTGTACGACTTACTACACAGAGTCAACTGTAACAACATTTACAGGGCATAGTCCCAGCAAGGGGCCTGGGGCAGACCACAGCTTTTGCTTTGGCCTTGCGTTGCCATTTTTAATTTTAAAGTCATTCCCTCCTACTGAGAGGGAAATAGACTACTACACCGGTGTGGTAGTTCCTGAAGATTTCCCTGTTCCAGGAGTCTGTTGGGGAAAGAGGAGAGATTTGGATGCTGAGGATTCATAACCTCACCCATAACCTCTCCTTTTTATCCTCTCTGACACTGGAGCTTTAAAGTTGTCACAGACTTTCTTCCTTCAGCCATAGCTAAGAAGCATGTGAAGCCATCTCTCTGGGACAGCCAAACAATGTCTCAGACTATTCAGACTACCCTCCTGGGAATCAGAGGAATGCATCCTCAATACACCATTTCTGGGATAAGATAACATTTCTCTTGCGATTATACTTTCATGGTGATGTTCCCATCTGTCCCACCTGTTCTCTTGTCATATTCAGCATCAGGTATCTCAAATTTCTCCACCCGTGATAAATCTTCATATTCCCCAATAGTTGCGCCACTTCTGTCAATAACCTACCGATCCAAATACAGGAGAGCAGTAGTTAGCATATTGTCATGTCAGTGGTCAATAACATTGTCTGGTTTAGTGTGCTGGGTTTAAAGATTATAGTCAAAGGCATTCATAGCTTTATGTGGAAATTATTTTATTGGAATTTCCCCTTTCTTGGACCAATACAGTGCAGCACTCACATGGATCCTGCAGCCGTCATCAATGGGGTAAGATCCCAGCAAGGCCTCGTCGCTGTCCAGTTTCATCACAAACTTGTCGTCCGCAGTGTAGAGCTCGAGGTCCATGCATGATGCCGGGCTGCCCACAACCAGTTCCAACTTACACTGTTTGGGACAAAAAGAGCCCATTAGAAGGGGGAAAGGAACAAGTCCCATGGACAAGTGGCAACGGCACTGCCTTTGCCAAGATTAAGCATGGCAGTTCTTGAACACCACTCTACAGCATTGACACCTGAATCCTGTGTTGAGGGAGGTAGCTGCCATTCAAGGCAAAGGCTGTGTGATGGCAAATACAAGCCAGGGTCAGCAATGCTTCCCAGCCCTCTATGGTCACCAACCTACATCTCAGTAGGGTCTGTGGCAAATGAACATGTAGCTGGTGCATCCATGTTGCTCTTTTTTTAATGGTCAGATTTCAACTGCTTTTACTTCTATTGTTAGTTTAATTCTATATTTTAATTCAGCATTTGCATGATACCTATTTCTCCTTTCTAACCTTTGCAAGCTGACTTGAGTCCTAGACCCTAATAATAATAATAATTCCGTACCTTCAAGTCATTTCCCACTTATGGCAACCCTATAATGGGATATTCCTGACAAGATTTGTTCAGAGCGGGTCTGTCACCACCTTTCTCTGAGGCTGAGAGAATGCAGCATCTAAGTCATCCAATGGGTTTCCACAGAAAAAGCAGGGAATTTAAACCCTTGCCTCTTAGGGACCTAAACAAATACTCAAGCCACTGCACCATGACTTGTTGTTGCTGTGTACCATGAAGTCATTTCCAGTGTATAGCAATCCTAAGGCGACCCTATTGTGGTGTTTTCTTGGCAAGATATGTTCAGAGGAGAGTTGCCTTTGCATCTCTGAGGCTGAGAGAGCATGACTTCCTAAGGTCACCTAGAAGGTTTTGACTGTCAAGTGGGGATCTGAACCCCGATTCCTGTGTCCTAATCCAACGCTCAAACCACTACACCATGTTCCTAGCATCATCACGGCTGCCGCTGCTGCACTGAAGAAAATGGCATTGGCCCACCCATCCTTTAACTTGTTTGACATAATGGCTTTCTGGGGCTCAAAATCCCTATTTGTTGACTGGAGCTCTGAGTCACCACAGCAATCAGCTGGTCACTCCTGTGAGGCGGTCTGTAAAATTCAGAGCGCATGATGTTAAAGAGAGGCAATGGTAGCAACAACAAAGGTGGAAAAGTACATGACCCAGGCGAGTGTTGTCAGCAAACCCCCATCCCCATCATGCTAGTTGGGAATGCTGGCAGGAAACAAAAGCCTGCCTTTGGCACGCAGCCACATGCTGCATCTGTGGCAGAGAGGAGGAGAGGGGGCGCAGAATGCAAGAGCTGGTTGGCTGGCACTTCCGACTGGGCACTGACCGCCAGCTGCCAAGCCGCAGTTAATCCCAGTTTGGATATGTGTGGCACACAAAAGGATTTGCTGTTGACAGAGCGTTTGCTGATGGGTGAGCGGCTCAAAATGGGTACCTCCCCGCTCTTCACAATGCTCTGATAAGCACCAGAGGCATGTATCAAAAACAGCTTTTAAACAGCCAAGATACGCCATGCTCACCTTACCCATCCTGGGCTGCAGGTGGAAAGACAAAGAACCAAGGCTGCATCCACACTGGAGAAATAACCCAGTTTGGCACTGCTTTAACTGCCCTGGCTCAAGGCTATGGAATTCTGGGAGATGGAGTTTGTAGTGGGGCCCAGAGCGGAGCCAGGATGCTGAAAAGTGGTGCCAAACCTGGCTATTTCTCCAGTGTGGATGCAGCCCTGGTTTGGAAAGCAAGCAGGAGAGAGATGGCTGGATCGCTCCAAAGAGCAGCTTTGCAGGCGAAGGGAGGCAGGGAGCCACCCAGTGAGTGCCGTCTGGAGGAAACTGCATGCGCACTGCATCCAAGTAAAAATGTGCACGGTCAAGAGCATGCCATGCAGTTCAAAATCACACTGGGCAGGACAAGCGCTGGCTGTCTTGCCAAACCCAAATAGGAGAGAACCTTTCCCACAAGGAATTCCACTTCTTCCCTATCAAGTTGGCGGCAGGGAAAGCAGGAGCAGCCAGGGCCCTGGTTCTCAGAGATGCCGCAGTCTCTGGCCATGCCAAGCGCATCACTGGCAAGGCTGGTGTGTTAATATCAGAATTATGACTGGCTTGAAGGCACACAATAACTCTCTCTCTTTCTCCCTCCCTCTCTCTATATATATGCAAAGGGATCTTTTAGTACCAGACATTAGTAGCATGAACATTTGCGAACCTGAGCCTTCCTACTTCCTCAGATTCAAGCAGACCGAAGTCTAGGAAAGCGCAGGCTGCCAACTTCTCTCTTTGACTTCGTCTCAAAGGAGCTACAAAGACCCTTCCTTTGCATGCTGGCTTTCCAGGCAAACGCATGGCTATCTCTCTCTGGATAGACGCTGGTCCCTTGGTCTCCGCCGAGGTTTGGTTCCAGGGCCCTCCGTGGATGGCAGACTCTGCGGAGGCTCAAGTCCCAGAATAAAACCCTGTGCCTTGAGCAAAATGGCAAAAGCAAGGCGTTTCTTTCTGGGGTTTATATTCATAAAAATATCTCCAAGCCATGGAGAGGGAGGGATGATGACAACATACATAGATGTGTGTATATATATGTGTGTGTGTGTGTGTGTATCTAAATATATGTATGTGTGTATATGTGTGTGTATATATACTCACATGTGTGTGTATGTATATATATATAATGTATATGTACATATGTGTGTGTATATGTGTGTGTATATATACTCACATGTGTGTGTGTGTTGTGTATTTGTGTGGTTGTGTGTGTTTGTGTTGTGTCTGACCTTATGTCCACCCCATCCGGGTTTACGCTTCTCAGAGGGAGCCCTGGCTACCGCCATCCTCTGGAGGCTGAGAGAGTGTGACTCCCCCAAGGTCATCCCAGGATGCGCCGGGGGGGGACTGGGGGTCCGGACCCCCCCCCTTCCATAGAAAATGAATGGTGTGTGCTGCTGCGCCGCCGCCTCAAGCCCCATTATAATGGTGGCCTTAGTCTGGACCCCCCCCCTTCCTAAAATCCTCTACGTCCCTGGTCATCCATTGGCTTGATAGTAATAACGTCCCTTCCCTCCTTCTTCCCCCCTCCTCCTCTCCCTTTCCCTCCTCCTCTTCTTCGTGTTCAAAATGCAGCCTCGGCATGCTGACCGACCCCCGAATCGCGAGGATTCCAGGACCGGGGGCCGAGGAGGGCCTCCCTTCCGTACCTTGAACTCGGCGATGGTGAGGCCTCGGGCGTAGCGCTTCAGGGCCCGGAAGGTGTTGAGGCTGCTGCTGATGGAGACCGAGACCACGGCCGGCGTCGCCCCCGTCAGGCTCATCCCGGACCCCGCAAGGAACCGCCTCAGTCAGCAGCCGCTTCTGGGGCCTCGACGCCTCGCCTCCCAAACCCCTCACGGGCCGCTCCCGACGCCCAGCCAATCACGCGCCGGCTCCTGCGCCTCTCCGCCAATCGCCTCGCCCTCAGCCCTCCCTAGTCCCGCCCCCCGACCAATCAGAGTCAGACCCCTCGACAAAAAAATAAAACACCACACAGCCGCTTCATTTACCTCAGTCGCTAGATGTCGTCGTCTTTTTTAGCCCCCTCCACCAATCATTTTGAAGCCGGCCTGAGATGCTGGCCAATAGAAGGCTGAGAAAAAGCGGTCTCAGCCAATGGGAGGGCGGGATGTAGAAAAAGGTGGGAAGGGTGAAGCCACGGAAAGTGTGGGCAACTTTACTGGCAGAGGAGGCTGTGGTACAAACTGTGCTCTTTTAAGGGAATTTTGGACTTCAGCTCCCATGATCCCAGAGCATTGGCCAACGTGGCTGAGGCTTCTGGGAGATGAAGTCCAGAATCTCTTATTAAAGGGCCCAGCTTGGGAACCAGTGATCTATTCTAAATAGTGCAGTCTGACACCACTTTTAAGTCCTACAGCTCCATCCTATGGAATCCTGGGATTTGTGGTTTTTAAATCCCAGGATTCTGTGGGATGGAGCCCTAGCAGTTAAAGCAGTGTGAAACTGCATTGTTTCTACAGTGCAGATACAGCCTTTGTGTGAGGAACAATTGGGTCGTTTTTGACAGAAGGATGATAGGATTAATGATTAAATAAAAACTTATTATTATTATTATTATTATTAGTGACCTTTGCGTGATCAATAAACCATTTGTTTTGTTGCACCTGTAACTCCTGTTTCATTTCTCTGCAAACCAAGGTCCAAAACACACTGCAGAAATAATCCAGTTTGAGACCGCTTTAACTGCTCTGGCTCAGTGCTAGGGAATTCTGGGAACGGTAGTTCTGTGAGACATTGAGCCTTCTCTGTCAAGAGACCTCTGGTGCCACAATAGACTACAATTCCCATGGTTCCCTAGTAGCACTGAGCCAGGGCAGTTAAAGCGGTCTCAAACTGGATTATTTCTGCAGTGCGTATTGGACCCAAGTGGAATCATTACAACTATCCAACAATTTACCCAACTTCGCAATATCACACTAACCTTTTGGCCAAAACAGAGGTCCCTGCTGCCCCTCCAAGTCACTGATTTGTCAATTATTCCATAGGCACCCATTGATTGGCAACGATATAAACTTTGGACTTTATCACACAGAGGCAAATTGGTTAAATCCCGTGCAAAAACGGGATTTTAAAAGGTGCTTTTGCAGGTATTCACTCAAATGCAAAGTCAACAAAACACACTCTTTTGTACTTTCGGGAAGTTCCCAAAAGTAAAAAGAAGAACAGGTTTTGTCGACTTTGCATTCGGATTAATGCCGCATTATTTATCATTGACGCAAATGTCATCTGAAAATGAGAGTTGTTTCTATTTTCTGTTCAGGTTAACTGCGAACGAACATCGTGTGAAAAACAACCTGCTTTTGTAGGGTTTTCCCCCCACTTTAAATCAAGTTTCTGCAGGGGATCCGTCCAGTGTGATAAACTCCTTTGAGTTGATTGACTCGAATTCAGGTCGCATCAATGATGTGTCTTGACCCGGCAACAAATGATGGACCAAATTGACTCAACTTGAGTCGAGACTTGTATATTTTTAGTGACTAACTTGCTGACCAAACTTTGTCCTGAAACAACAAACAATGATCTTGGAAGAGAGGTTGATGTCTACTCAGCAGACTGTCCTTGCTGCACATCAAAGGACACTTCTATTATTCCACTGACATGGAATATTATTATTATTATTATTATTATTATTATTACTAATACTTACGATTATCTTATATTGTCTTATCATATTATTCTTATTATCTCTCTACCTCCTAGCAGCCCTAACCAACATAGCTAATAGTGTGGGATAATGGGAGTTGCAGTAGCGTAAGCAGAGATGCTGGAGAATGTGCATAGCAAAGAAACAGCCGCCAGAGGGAGAAAGAGTGCTGCAATTTAGGCACCGATCACGTTCTCCAATTATTTATCCAGCGCAGTCCTTGCAAAGAGAGCTGATATACATTTTCATCCATCCATTTGTTTGCAGATGTACGCATTAAACACATTTTGACAGCTCCCTCCCTCAATTAACAAGTCAACAGAGTCCTGATGAAATGGTCAGCACTTTTCTTTAGTAGTACATATACAAATTCTCCAAACCACAGTGCTATAACTGTGTAATGCAAAAGGGCCAAAGACAAAATAGTAGTTCTGGCTGCAGCTGATGCCAGGAGAAATTCCTGCTTTCCCACACATGTACATGCGCACGCACACCGGGAGGAGGTTGGCCCATATCTTATGTACCTAGAGAATAAACACAAGCAAGCATCTTCTTTCAAAAATATAATGATAGCATTTAACTGTTGTCAATTAGAAGTCTTAAGCCCGTGCCGCCATTTTGTCGGCCACATCAGTTAATTCTTTGGGTTGGCTTCTAAAACCAGAGCCACAGCAGTCACCGTTCTGCAAGACAATCTTGACTTCGTGGCTGAGCAAAACATCTAAGAGAAACTAAGAATACACATTAGCATCAGTAATCCTTCTGGGTCTCCAAGTCCCACAGACCTGTCCTTTCTTTAGATATATACATATATTTTACAATTTAATGAGATTTGGTTTTCTCAGCCTCTTTAGTTGTCTTCTCAGCCTCTTTCCCCATCACTGGGAGGGACCACAAATGGTAGCATTTCCATTGTGTTCCTGCTTCATAAGACTTTCTCCACCTTGTATTTTCTCTTCACGCGGGCAAATGGACCCAACGCCTCTTTGAAAACAAAGTCCCAAAGGACACGGACCCAAGAGTTGTGGTATGGAAGGTTGTCATAATATTCAGAGGCGATTTTCTTCACCTGGAAGGACAGAGAAGCCAGACACAAACATTTCAGACCAAACAAGGTCTACAATGCTTAGGTTCACCCTCTGATTGGACCAGAGTATGGCTGCTTGCAACACATATTTTGCAAAACTATACAAGGGATGGAAAGTTTGGAGCCGCCTCTTACCTGTGGTAATTTGCTCCCAGGAATACTAGGGAAGTCGTGATGCTCCATGTGGTAGCCCACATTAAAGGTGATCCAGTTCAAGGGCCCATAGTAGGAGATAGTGTCATAGCCTTGGGCGTACATGTAATGTTCGGCAATAAAGTGCCCTGAGATTGGATGAAGACCCATGGCCAAGACGGAGCCAGCAACCATGTAGACCACTGACTTGATTCCCCAAAGGTTGTAGATGAGAAGATCATAGGCCACCTGGACAGCAATGTTGAGGACTTCCATTTGGGAGAAAGGCTTGGGGTTGACACACAACGGCCGTACCACATAGAGGATGGGCTGTAGGATGAGCCAAACCAACTTGCGCAGCGGGGAGTTGAAGAAACGGCCTTCAAACGCAGTGGGGACATCGACGTCCAACCCGTCCCCAGCCAGGTAGCGGTGGTGATCTACGTGGTACTTTTTGAAGGAGGTGGCGTAGGGGACTCCGATGGGCAGGTTGGCGAACATGCCGAAGAAGCGGTTCCATTTGGCCGTTCGGTTGCCAAAAGCTACGTTGTGGGAAATGTCGTGGATGGCCAAAGTCATCGAATGGTTGATGCAGCCCCCAAAAGCATAGGCCCAGAAGAAGATCCATTTCCAAGGCAGGTCTTTCACCAGGTAAGAGGCCAGCACCTGAGTCAGCACCATGAGGATCACCACCCACTTCAGGTGAGGATCGGGGCCCATCAGCTTCTTTATCTCAGGATACTTGGCTAGATTGGAGGGAGAGACCAGAAAAACAGGTAAGATGGACAGCCATTGGGGTGGGAGGAGGATGGGGAATCGGACGGGGCATTTCACCACCGAATGGGTAGATGTTTCACGCCATTGAGCAAGCTAAGGGCTGATGCTTAAAACTGAGCAGGCTGAAATATAAAATTGAGCATGCTTAAAATATAAAGACTAAAGAAGGTACCTTCACATTGCCTGTTGACTTCTAGCAACCCACATGGATTTCTAATAATAATAATAATAATAATAATAATAATAATAATAATATTTCTGACCTGCCTCTTCCCATGGATTGAAGCAGCAAACAAACAGACAACATCAGTTAAAAGGTGTTCAAACACACATCAATTTAAAAGGACAAATAAGATGTACAATCATAGGTGTATACCAGTAATCCACATTTAAAATTCATCATTTTAAATAAAACTCACACCTACTGTCATTAGTATTCTATATTTCTGTTATTACATTAAACATACATTAATCAATCACCTGCACCTTTCAATACCTGTTCTTACGTACCGGGGACCATTCCTTTTCTATAACCTCCATGTCTTTATGATTTATGCAACAATTTAATTTGTCGCTCATCTCAAATATCTTGATTTTCAGCATTTCTTGAGAATCCAGGACACTTTAAAAAGCAATTGAAAGAGTGGGATGACAGAGGATTGATCGGGACTGTCCCGGCCAAATCAGAACAGTTGGAAAGTTTGCACGAAAATGTCATAAAGATGGAAGGGATCAATGAGGGGATAAATAGAAACTGGCGCCCAAAGGCTGGAGACTTCTGATCTGATGAATAAAAATGAAGCAATCAGGAAACAGGTGTACATTCTGCGCATTTTTCCCCCATGCGCTGTCACCGCCTGGCCCAGGGCAGAAGCATAAAGCCGTTGGACAACATCCCTGCCTTGGGGCCATTATGAGATGTTGCAAAGGTCCTGGTCTGTCACAGAGCTCTGGTGCCTCACCCAGATATAGGTCCCAGGATTCTGCAGAACAGAGCCATGGCAGTGAAAATGGTGTCAAACTGATTTATTTTTGCAATGTGGATTCACTCTGGGAGACAAAGAGAAATAAAATGCAGTCTTGATTTGTGTGCTTGGGCTTGCAATGTAAACTGGGGCTGGTGTAAATGGGAGGAAGCCAATCCTCTTGGTTGGACGTAGCCACAGCAAGTGATTTTACTCAATCTGCCAGCAATTTTCAAGAGGTTTGGGGAAAACAACAACAAACTGGTAGCGTGAGCCTTTGGGAGACTTCAGCCTATATCCTCAGAGTCTACAAAAGCTCATAATACCAGTTTCTTTCTTTCTACAAGAGCCCTTTCCGGACTGATTTTCCAGACTAACACGGCTATATATCCAAATTCTACCTCCATTTATCATGATATGCCACCATGATCCTGTGTCATAAATTATGAGGGCCATAACTGTGTCCGTTGCAAGAGGTATAAACTGTTAAATGGTTGCTCGCTTTAATTAATGTGTTTTAACTGAAGCTGTGCATGGTTTATTTGTTGTTGTTCCCCACCTCGATCCATGAGGAAATGCAAGTAAGAAATAATAATAATAATTAATAATAATTAACATAATAATAGGCATCATTTCTATTTTTATCTGGATAAATATTTTATCCCGTTAGTAAAACTGTGGGTGTTTAACTAACAGTAGTTGGGAGGTACTAATGACATACTCATAGAAGTAAGCAGATTCCTGTACCTGGAATGGATAAAGATAAGATAGTAATTACTGTTTATCACTTTAGCACTGTTTATTGTTGTTGTTGTTGTTGTTGTTGCTATTGTGTGCATTGTACATTATTTATTTGCTGGTGTTCCCCACCTCAATCCATGAGGAGACGCAGGTAAGAAATTATTATTATCATCATCATTATCATCATCATCATCCATCATCAAATCAGCATTTTATTATTGTGGGCAATGCACATGAAATGCAGGTAAGAAATATAATAATAATAATAATAATAATAATAATAATAATAATAATTTCTTACCTGCATCTCCTCATGGATCGAGGTGGGGAACACCAGCAAATAAATAATGTACAATGCACACAATAGCAACAACAATAAACAGTGCTAAAGTGATAAGCAGTAATGTACTGTCTTATTTTTATCCAACCCAAGTACAAATAACAACCCATGAATCATGTGTTAACCTGCGGTCATTAGTATGACATTAGTACCTTACCAACTAATGACAAAGTACATTAGTACCTTACCAGCTATGGTTAGTTAAACACCCACAGTTCAGATAAGAATCAGTGTTTGCAGCTTTTACATTTCCTTTCCTCCACACCCAGCTCCTGAGGCGACACTCAGTGTGTCCGATGGAGCAGCTATGTTCTACTTGTGTTCTACAGATGCTTAGGCCGAAGGTAACTCGCTTGTTGTGATGGTGAACCTGGACTCCTTGCCGTTGCTTCAGCATCATAAATAATACTCTCTCGTTATTATGCCGTGTAAGAGCTGGAGTGGCTTAATGTCCCTGCTGACAGACAAACCTGGACATTGGAGCGTAGCTGCAAGGGGCAATGAAGACGTTGTCTGGCACTAAGGTTTCTCATTGCATTTTCCTTGAGTCCACAAATTTCTATCATCCCAGAGAGTAAGAGATACTGAAAACCATTCCCACTTAATTCTGTTTGCTGGGCTTGCATTCACTTGATCATTTTGTCTGCCCCCTTTTCCTCGTTTCTCTATTTCTACATGATCAAATGAAGCTTTAAATTATTGCCATACTAGAAAGTTGGGGGACTGATGGAGCCACTCTGGAGCCACAACACACTACCAATTCCACAGCACTAAGCCATGACCCTTAAAGCAGTGTCAAACCAGATTGTTTCTGCAGCGTGGATGCAGCCTTTAGTTTGCTTTGTGGAATGAAACATCTCCCCATTCATCGGTGAAATGCCCCACCCGATTAAACCCAATGCGCCTCTTCGATGTTTAAAGTCATACGGTATGTGCTTTCTTTCACTCACTCACGCACAAAAGATACCGCTTTGTTCATCTGTGGTTGCTGTTTGTTTGCATATATTCAGGAAGGACAATGGCAGGGCTGGGTGCGGTGGTAGCAGACTATGCATGTTGTGAACCCAGTTGCTACGGTCAGGGGTTAAAAATGTAATGCATTCTTTGAGTGGTACAGTATCTGTGCTTGTGTTGGACTAATGCCTGGCACACACACCCGGATTTATTGACCTGCCGAGGCATGCCTGGTCTTGGAACCCCCCGCTGTGGGTAAACTCCATTTTCAACATGCTAGAAATGTTCTCATCCATGGGTCGATATGATAGCCCTGTTTAAATATCTGAAGGGATGTCACATTAAGAATGGAGCAAGCTTGCATTCTGCTGCTCCAGCGAATAAAGTATGGAGCATTCAAACTACAAGAAAAGAGATTCCAGCTAAACATCAGGAGGAACTTCCTGAAACTAAGAGCTATTTGACTTGGAAGGTGATGGAGTTTCTTTCCTTGGAGGAAACAATCCTGTTTGGGCAGCCAAGTCAGCTCATGCTGGGAAGCCATGGAGTTATCAGTCACAAAATAGCCATGTTCTTAAGCAGGGAATAATAAATTAAGGACTTAATGCAGTGACTTTTGGCACATACTGCCTTCAGCCATTGCTCAGACACAAGAGTCACATTAAACTTGAGCGCACCAAGACATCCTCTGGGAATGCAATGGAGATACAAAACAGTCCTGGGGCCAAGCGCAATGTATGCATACTACATTTTTAAAACCGGTTTAAAGGTCACATCATGGTCCTGATCCCCAAAGGACCTTAGGAAGAATGATGGGGCTTGTTGCTGTTGTGTGCCTTCTAGTCGTTTCTGACTTACGACAACCCTATCAAGGAGGTTTCTACACATACCTTCCAAATGTTCCAATTTGGGGATGCAGTCCCCATTAATCCTCTGCCATCCCATCTTAAAATGTCTACTTTTACAAAGTCCCAATTTCTCACTCTTCCTCCCACTTTCTGTCTTTGTCTTCAGCTTGCTTCAGTTGCTGCAAACTGAGGCCGAAGTACGAAAAGTAATTTGTTCTCAAAGGATCCAGCAGTGGGGAAATGTGAAGAAAAGGCAGAATCCTGCCCTTCCCAGTCGGTTCGGGTCAAAGCAAACTGCCGCAGCCTCTTCCAGCATTTCATTAATCACAGAGGGCCACACTTGTCATCTGTAAAACGTTGGAAGTCATATGATGGTGCCTGCATGTCTAAGCCATCATAGACATTGGGGTATGTCAGCAGTTATGTTAAGTTGGATAAAGCTTGGAGGCATAGCAAGGCTATTGCACAATCTAAGTGTGTCTGAGGGTCCTAAACATGCCCAAATTACTTACAACTCAGACAACACCATCATTCGGTCTGGGTAACTATGTCTTTCTATGCCCCTACACTTTGGAATAACTTACCGGAAGAGATCCGTCTCATCACCACCTTAGAAGCCAAAGGCACTTAAGACAGATCTCTTCCGGCGAGACTATCCGCCTGATCTTTTATAGTGGATCTCACAGAATTTTCTACACCTGATTCAATAGTACAGACACAGACAACAACTTGGCTATGTTAATGATTTTACTGTATTTTGCCATGTTTTTACTGATTATTTTATGTACTGTAGTATGGTATTGTGTAAATGTATTGTTTGATTTTATCAGGAGAAGCGGCAATTATAAATAATAATAATAATAATAATAATAATAATAATTATTATTATTATTATTATTATTATTATTATTATTTCAGACTCCTCCAGCCTTGTATTCTATAGGATCAATTAAAATAAAATACTGCAAACACAATTGCACTTTAAGTCTCTCTCTCTCACTCTCTCTTGCTATTTTTTATCCTACATAAAGGTACAAAACAACAATACAAATTATACATTACATTTAATGCATGCATCCTTACCAAGCTGTGCTATTACCCATGTTGTTAAAATCACAGTACGTTCAAGTTTTCAGAATGGTTAAATTTAATTAGCCTATTGTATCATAGTATTGTGACACTGTAACAAGAGGACGCAACCTTTAACATAAGTTTGCAGTGATGCGCTCGCCCTACCTTTCATTTAAAAATAATTGTTTCTGCAGGTTCTAGATTTCTGGGTTCTCTTCTCTGCTTACATTCCTCCTCCTCTTCTTCCCAGCTCCGGTTCTGACCCATTTCTCCTCCATCATTTCAAGACAATAGCACTTCCCTCCCCAATTGCTATAAAGGTTTTCACACGACGTTGTGATGAAAAGCAATTAAAGCCCCATTATCTCGGGATCAACCAGGCAATAAAACAGCAAGAAATCATTCACTTGGAAACCCAGTGAATGATTTGGTGCTGGTTGTTCCCCGGTTATTCCCAGGATAGTGGCTCTTTTATCACGCTGTGTGTGAAAATGTTAACCGCATTTGAATAGCGATGGTGCACTTTTCACAGGATAATCTCCTTTTATCCTGTGTGATAAAGTCCTGTGATTCTAGATTCTGCAACTAACACCCAAAGACTCAGCAGGTTGAGGACTCACCCAGGATCTCCTTCCTTCGGTCTGTGTGCGGCTGATCGGAGTAGACCCACTCGAAATCATCTCGGCTTCCCGCGTTCCCCATGGGAGGACAGTCTCCCAGCCAAACCAGAGGTCCTCCTCCTTCTTGCTCCTTCTCTCTTCTGGAGTGTCCCTTTGCTGATGCTCACTCCTCTTGTCCTCCGCCACTTGACTGTATCTCCGAGCGACACCCTCATGGAGAGACCAAATGTCCTCCCAGCTGCTGCGCACAAGCACCTGCTCAACCAGTTTGACTTCCTCGCACCGTGGCCCAGTTCTCAATAGCGCATGAAAGGAACAGCCAGCAGCTATCTTTGTTGGGAACTCAGCACTCTTGCCCAAGGGGACAGGCAAGGATTCATGTCAGATATTATGAGCACAATTATAATCATAGAATCATGGGCCTGTTCCGCAAAGTAGAATCATAGAATTATAGAGTTGGAAGAGACCGAAACTGCAAGGGCCATCTAGCCCAACCCCCTGCCATGCAGGAGGTACAAAATGGTGGTGCCCGTTCTACACGGGCACCACCATCTTGACGTCACGGACGCATAGCATCCACATGGCCCGCAACGAAAGTGATGTCGTGAGTGCGCCATTGGCCACTTGCGGTGCCACTTCCAGGGTGCAAAAAGAAGCTGCTTTTTGTGGCTTCTTTTTGTTGTGTCCGGGAACCATGCGGTTTGACTGCTGCAGTTCCCAGACGCAGCAACTGGCAGCGCCGACAGAGCGCCCAAAAGCTCTGTAACGTGCCATAGAATCATAGGGTTGGAAGAGACCACAAAGGCCATCCAGTCCAACTCCACTCTGCCATGCAGGAACTCCCAATCAAAGCATTCCCAACAGATGGCTATCCAGCCTCTGTTTAAAGACCTCCAAAGAAGGAGACCCCACTACACACCGAGGAAAGAGTGTGTTCCACTGGCGAACAGCCCTGACTGTCAGGAAGTTCCTCCTCATGTTGAGGTACACCACACAACCCTGGGACTGGAAGTTCTGTGAGGCGCTTGCTCTTTGGCAGAGAAGGCTAAAGAAGCCCTTGTAAAACTACAAAGCCCAGGAGGATTCCCATTTAGGATGGAGCTGCAGCCCTTAAAGTGGGGTCAAACCGCATTATTTCTACAGTGTAGTCCCAGAGAGGACACAGAAGATGCGGAAGGCAAATACTCCTTCACCTTTAAGGTTAGAGGCAAATACCAAAAACACTGTTTTTACCTGAGAGGATTCCTCTCTAGGAGCCTCTAGGTCCTCCAGGGCAACTCTGTGGCCAACATCAGCCACGCATTGACCAGAGTTGCGCTGGAGGAACTTAAAATGCCTAGTGGAGTGTCCTCTCTAGGAATCTCTAGGTCCTTCAGTGCGACTTTTGGTCCAAGTTGACCATAGAGTTGTGTTGGAGGACCTGGATATTCCTAGAAAGAATGTATTGATCCACTCCATGAATAATCAAAGCCACTAATGCGGAGGGAAGGGACGAGCGCATGTTCCTTGGAACGTGTGCCAAGGCCTCACAGGCAAAAATGGTTTCCTGGAAACAGTCAAGGAAACACAGCTGCCCTTCTCAGTTTGCATAGTCTGTTGCCAGCCTTCATGTCGTTTCTGACTTCATGGCGACCCTGAGACAAAACCATCCTGGGGGTTTCTTGGCAAGATTTGTTCAGAGGAGGTTCGCCATTGCCTTCCCCGGAGGCTGAGTGTGACTTGCCCAAGGGCACTCAATGGGTTTGCATGGCAGAGCGGGGACTCGAACCCTTGCCTCCAGAGTCATAGTCCAACGCTCAAAGCGCTACTCCATGCTGGCTCCCACTTTTGCAACAGACCCTCAGCCATTTCCGGAGCTGACCCAAGAACCAACCATACCAGCTAAGCCGCTTTAGCCGGACGGGTCAGTTGAAAATGAAGGTTTATAGATCCCTGGCCTCTCCAGATCCTAAGGGAAAACACACCTTTTATCTTTGGTCTCGGTTCCAGGCTGTGGATCTCTCTCACAGATCTGGGATCTGGGAATGGAAGTTGGCTGTGGCACCAGGGCAAAGCGTCCTGGTCCTCAGAGGAGGAGCATCCCTTATAACAAGGGACAGCCAGAAATCCTATTAGGATGTCTTTAAAAATAAATAGGTGACTGCTTGTTGCTGTATTGTAATGATCGATTACAAGTTGAACATGAGTCAACATTGTGACACAGCGGCTAAGAAGGCCAATGTGATTTTAGGCTGCATCAGTAGAAGTAATAGTGCCACTGTATTCTACTTTGGTAAGACCGCACCTGGAATATTGTGTCCAGTTCTGGGCACCACAATTCAAAAAGGACATTGAGAAACTGGAGCGTGTCCAAAGGAGGATGAGTAAAATGGTGAAGGGTGTGGAAACCATGAAGCCCTATGAGGAAAGACTCAGGGAGCTGGGGAAGTTTAGCCTGGAGAAGAGAAGGTTAAGAGGGAATATGATAGCCCTGTTTAAATATTTGAGGGGATGTCATATTGAGGAGGGAGCAAGCTTCTTTTCTGCTGCTCCAGAGAACAGGACCTGGAACAATGGATACAAGCTCCAGGGAAAGAGATTGTGGGATGGAGCCATGGCAGCTAAAGTGGGGTCAAACTGGATTATTTCTACAGTGCAGATGCACCTCAGGGATGGGGACAGAAATTTAGCCTTTACATCCATTCTTTTTGCTTCAAGAGAAACCTAGGCCGCCAGAACATGGTTCACAGCGCTTAAAGCGGTGTCAAACTGCGCTACATCCAGTGCAGATGCACTTCTAAAGGGAGAGGAGACAGGCGAACGCTGCAATGACTTCTTTCAAAGCTTTCATGGCCCGCAACGGCTTCCGTAGACAGAGCGGCGACGCCATCTATTCCGCCAGATATCGCGCCTGCGCAGTTTGATTAAGCGAAGCCAAGCGCAGGGCTGGAAAGGCGCCCTTTCGTTTCGCGCATGCGCAGTCGCCATGGAGTCGGAAGGGGCCTACGAGCCGGGCTTCGTCGGGATCCGCTTCTGCCAGGAATGGTGAGGGAAGGTGGGCTCCCAGGAGGCGGATGGGGCCGAGCACGGCGTGTCCCGTCATCCCCAGCCACCTGGGTTGACCTGCCTGGGGATGATGGGGTGTGTAGTCCATGATGGTCCAGCCCTCTCCATCCCACACTGCAGGGATAGCCCAGACTGACACTATGGCTCCATGCTGTGGAATCCTGGGAACTGTAGTTTATTGTGGTCCCAGAGCTATGGCTCCATGCTGTGGAATCCTGGGAATTGTAGTTTGCCTTTGGATCCCAGGGCTCTCTGACAGGCGAGGCTGCAATGCCTCAAGAAACTACACTTCCCAGAATTCCATAGCATGTGGCCATGGCAGTGAAAGAAATTTTGCTTATGCTCAGGAGCTGGGAAGTTTATGGTACTGAAATGCATTGGGAGCAAAGGTTGTTATTCCGGTCATGGCAAATCCCCTTGTTGAGGAATGTAAACCGATTCGGAAATGGCTCCTAATTTATAGTTCTAACCCAAATAAAAGGAAGTCGACCAAGAGACAGTGAAACAAAACATAGAGAATATAAAAGTTTTGATGGATGGCTCAGCCATCAATCAACCAGTCTATAATAAATACACCTGCAAGGGATAGAGAGGTATGTTAGGTGTAATGTTTGAACCTGCGATGAATAGAACAGGGCCCTAAATGATTAACTCAAATGTAACCAATGATATTACTATCTGCAGTTTTCTTTGTTCAAAACAGTATAAAGACTGGGTTGGCTTTGAATTCGGGTCCCCAGTCATTTTGGAAGACGAATCTCCTCTGAATAAACTACGTTTCCTTTTCAAACATGACTCCTGGGTCAGAAGTGCTTCCGATGCCTTGGTTTTGCTACTTTATGTCAGGGACACAGTTTTACTACACTGCTGTCTTTAATGGCACTTGCACACCCACAAAATTTGGGGGTCCTGGAAGCAAATCCCAAGGCAGATGCCAAGGGCTCACTGCCCAGTTATTCCCAAATCTGCTCCCAGAATCATAAAGTGTTTGGTCCTGAGCATTTCGGATAAAGGAGACTCAGTCTGTGGTTACTGAAAGCACAGCTCTCATTTTCTGTTTCCTTCTTCTTATTCTTATTATTTAAACAGCAACAACATGTTGTACCCCAAGGAGGACAAAGAGAACAGGATCCTTCTCTATGCGGTGAGTACAGAGTACATGAGTAATGGAGGCTGCAATCTGCCATCGCTGTTTCCAAAAGCATTACTTTAGGGGGAAATGTGGCTGAATTTCCAGGTTGGAAAAGTGATTTTTACATTTCTTTCTCAATCATGACAGTGAAAGATCCTAGGAGCTGTAGTTCAAAAAAGTCACTTATCTAAGTTCTGGCTAAACTAAACCGGAGGGTGAGGGCCTGTGCCTGCCTCCCCACATCCCAAAATAACAATAATGGTATTGCAACACGTTGTATACTAGTAGCAAATGACTGTGTTGGTGCTTCAGTTTCCCAAGCAAAGCTCTTTCTTTGCTTGCTTGAGATCCATTACCTGGAAACGGAAGAAGAGACACGCTGCTAGTAGAAAGCGAACGCTGCCGTTTTGCTGGGGTCTTTACCTGCTCTCCTTCTTTCCCACCTTCTTTCTTCCTCTCTGCCGCTTGTCCAAGTGCCGGAACTGCGACTACCAGCAGGAAGCTGACAACAGCTGCATTTATGTCAATAAGATCACCCACGAAGTCGAGTAAGTATTGGGGCCTTTCTCCAATGGGACCTTTCTCTAATGGGACAGAATGCAATGCTGTGTTGGAGAAGCTGGTGTTCTTAATGCTAAAAGACATTAACTCACTGTGGAGGGAGGATGAGTATAGTTAGAACTCTGTAGTTGAGATCCTACGTTGTGCTTGAGTAGCAGAAATCTACATTCACATAGTTAGGTGGTAGTTGCTCTACCGTTTTGCTGAATACCCACATTGTGCCACCAGTTGTGTAGTTGTGTTGTGCCTGCGGTTTCTGCAATCCTAGTGAATTAAGTACTAAGAATGAAGATTTGCCTCATTCAAGAATGCACATGTGTAACAAGTTATTGATGTGAAACTTGCTTACACAGTTGTGAGCTGAATAAAGAAATTAAAGCATGGCTAAAAAAGCACAATCACATGTATAAGGGAACAGGATGTCTCTCTCTCTCTCTCTGTGTTTATATGTATTCCAGGAGTGGGCAGGCCAAATGTTTGGGAATACATTTCATAAACATAAAATGTTGGTTTCAGTGAATTAACCCAGATCATCGCTGACGTTTCTCAAGATCCAACTCTGCCTCGAACAGAGGACCACCCCTGTCAGAAGTGAGTAAATGTGTCACTTTGGTTTTAAAAAGTTTGACAAATGCACTTTATTACTACTACTACTGTTTTTATTTATACCACAACTTATTCCCAGGATTAGGAATCAGGTTGGCTTACACATTAAAATAATATAATATAATAATAATATTTATTTACTTATACCCCGCTCTTCAGCCAAGGCTATCAGAGCGGCTTACAAATTGTTAAACATTCATAAAATAGTTAAAGAGTAAACATTAAAATCTAATTAAACTACTAACTGTTAACGCTTAGTGTAGGGCCTAAGGTGAAGTTCCAAAACATAAAGATTGTCCATGCAGACTGGTTCCTTTTGGGATCTGCGGAGCCTCTGTGTTTTAACTAGAGCTCCTTCTTCTCTTCTTTCCAGGTGTGGCCACAAGGAAGCGGTGTTTTTCCAGTCCCACAGCGCAAGGGCTGAGGTGAGATGGGTTTCTACCCGTGGGAGGGAAACCGATGGTATAGAATGACTGGCGGTGTCATCCTCTTAAAGGTTATGAGCAGCAATATCCCATCCAGCAACATTTTGCTCAGTCTGCTCCATGGTCTGTTGCCTTATTTGCATGCCTTTTGTCCATCGACTTCAAAGCCATTTGAAAATTGCTTAACTGATGGACACCTGTTAAGTTGGTGACATTCAGGATGGGCTTTTTGTAGCTGTTTGGGCTGTGATCCTTTCTGATTCGATAGAAACTGTTGAGCTTACCAAAGGCAAATGTTTCTGTTATGTCACTCTGGAATTTTAATAATAATTCAACAGCAACAAAAATTACAAATGCTTACCAAGACCAAAACCACTTCAGGCTTCTTCTCTTCTAGGGGAAATCATTACAGGAGGCTTCATGTTCTTACAGAACAGAGTCCAGATATGTCATCAAATGTAGCTGAAAGGAAGCCAACTGTATTGCCCTGCCAATACAGTATAATGGCAGGTATCTAACCTGATGCCTTCCAAAAGCCTGTGCTCTTTGTTTTTCAGGATGCCATGCGGCTGTATTACGTCTGCACAGCCCCACACTGTGGTCACCGTTGGACTGAGTGAAGCATTTGGAGATGGCATTTCCACCCCACGTTGTTGGCTGCCTTCCACTCTTTTGGAAACTACCAGATGATTTATCGGCTCCTTTACTTTTCTTAATTGCCTTGTTTGAATCTAGTGTCCTGATTGTTTTGCTCTGTGAATAAAAATGCATTATTTTTTGAGAAACCTCTAACCTGTTTTTCCAGAAGACCTTCTGCAAAAGTGTAGGACTTGGCACATTTTTACAGGATTAATGCAGCTGGGTTCCAGTCTGTGGTGAATAAGAAATTGTCTCTGAGCAGGAAATGCATGCCGTTTCCTCATGAGAACCTGCTATTCAGCCTAAGTCACTCATGGCTTTAGTGGCTGTTTTTTATGGCTCCAGACCTCCTCCCAATATAAATAAAGTATTAAAAACGGCCAGAAAGATTAATCCAAGGCACACCAGAAGTCAGAGATCCACAAGGCCAGATACGCCAGACATGGTCGTAAGGGAGCGTTGGAAGTGTTTGCAGCAACAAAATGGGCTTGGCTAATCTAATTTATAGCCAACAGAAACCAGCCCAGATGACCTAACTTGTCAAGCACTTTCCTTTTAAAGGGGATCAGTGTCTCCTGTCCCTTTGCAACTGGTGTTTTAATTTACAGTGATTTGTAGGGTGAAATGCCTGTGTATTCTCCGCTCAATCTGTTGCCTGGTATAGACTGGTCTCTGCTTCTGCCGGTACCAGGACAGGATCGCCAGCCTCCTCTTGTTCCAACTGGAGCCTGTTTATCATATCACTTCCCCCTCCTTGTCTGAGAAGTCCTTCTCCAGAGAGGACATGATGGCTGTGCTATTTTACTATCTCTACCTGGTGAGGAAGCTATTCAAAAGCTAGCGTGAAGTTTTCTGGCTGGGTTTGGTTGGCCTGCCAAAGATATCATCATTACAGAATGGATTTTGGATTATTTTTTTTATGGCCAGCATGGCTATCCCTACAATGATGTCAAACAAGACTATGTTCCTTTGCATAACTGAGGCAGGTCCTGGTTCTTAAAACTAGCTCTTGAGCCCTGAATTTTGGCCTTTTAATCAGAGAGTATACAGAGGCCTATCCACGTTTGGGAATGTTACATTTTTGGACTGCACCTCCCAGAATGCCCCAAATCACCTTTTTGTACTGCATCTCCCAAGTTCTTCTTGGCCTCAACCACAGTATGCAGGAGGATAGAGAACGTGGATCTTTGTGTGGAGGCCAGGAGCCACAGGCATCCGGAAGTCATCAAGGCCATTGAGAGGATGGCGTTGGTGGACATGGCTGTAGTACTCATTGCTGCCGCTGCAGGTGAAGCCACATTCCTCGCACACAAAGAGCTTGGAGCGGCGCTCACGATAGGCATAGTGCTGCTGGATGCTGTGGATTTTCTTGAGGTGGGACTCCAGGGAGCAGCGCTGGGTGAAGGCTTTGTCGCAGACACAGCAGCGATATGGCCGGATCCCTGTGGAGGAGGCAAGGCAAGGTTCACTATATTCAGAGCCGACGGAATGATATTTGCTCAGGGGAGATTCCCCTGGTTTTAGAAAGAGAAGAGCACAAGGGAGAGAATTCCCAGTGCTGGGAAAATGAAGGAAAAAAGATATTTCTGGCCAGAAAATGGAAAGATAAAGCTGGACATTGCCACAATTCCAGCCTCCTGCCATTGAAGAATACACAATTAAAGCACCTCTTAAAAATGCACTTCCAGCTTCTGTTTAAAGGCTTCCAAAGGAAGATTCTACAACCCTCTGAAGTAGTCTGTTCCACAACTGAACAGCTCTTACAGTAAAGACGTTCTTCCTAATGATTCATACCCTCCAATATTTCACAGATGCAAACCAGGACATGTGTGGCCAAGCAGCAGCATAGTGTGGTCAACGTGGCAAAAGTTAGTAATAAGGAGGAATAGACAAACTAGAAGAGACTGCAGCAGTTTGGTTTTGCCTGGGTTTCCTGAGAAGGCCAAGATTTCTCCTTTCCTGAGTGCAAACTATGTTTGCACTTTGAATTCCATTTGCGGTGACTGAAGAAAGCCTAGGACAAAGCAGGTATGCAGAAGAAGGAGAGAGAAACTGGGACGTTTGAAAAGCAACGGGGAAAATAGGACGACAGAGGATTAATTGGGACTGTCCCTGTCAAATCAGGACAGTAGGAGAGTATGCTAGATTGCATTTTGAATTTAGCTTGCAGCAACTGAAATAAACTGAGGACTAAGGAGGAGGAGGAGAAGAAAAACTAGGATATTTCAAAAGCAGCTGAAAAGAGAAATGATAGAGAAATAATCTGGGACAATTGGAAGGTATGGAGGTGGTCATTGGAGGTTCAGCGAAGGGATTCCTGCAGCCCTGCATGTAGCCCACAACTGCCTTAAGGACATGATTTTTAAAAAATTGCAATGTCAGTGTGTTTCCTTCCTTGAGCTGAAAAGCAAGGGAAGGGATAGCAGGGGTGCAGAGACCCACCTGTGTGTGTCCTCAGGTGCCTTTTGAGGTCGAAGGTGTCGTTGAAGCCCTTCCCGCAGTATGTGCAGATGTGCTTTTTAATGGAGCTGTGGCACTTGAGGTGCCGGTTCAGCATGCGCTGCAGCGGGAAATGCTTGTTGCATACGACGCATGGGAATTCTGTGTGCACTGGAGCAACGCGGCCCTGGAGGGGGCAGAGGACAGGTTATTGAGGCACAAAGACTCTTCCCAGAGTAACACTTCAGTGCTTGGGAGTTGAAGTCCAAAAATGGAACTTTTCTGAGCATTGCATACCTGGAGGGCCTGAGGGTAGAAGGCATTGTGTTGTCTTTACATACCAAGCATTTAATGTTCAAAACAATACCGGGCATATCTCAGTCATCATCTTTCCAAAAGAGGAAATCAGAGGCTATCCTGGGGACAAGGACAGTGACCATCCTGGCTGGAGGATTTTGGGAATTGCAATCCAAAAAAGTATTTGGGGTTACAAATCCTGTTCTAACCACATAGCCAATGTTTACTTACCCTGCGGTTCTGAAGGCATTTCCCCATGGCACCTGGCTGTGAATGGAACTGGCTTTGGATGAGGGCTTGGGGGTCTCCTCCGTGGGTCTTTTCCCACATGATGGTGTTGTCTTCACCTCTGGGGATACTGGGTTCTTCAAAGGTTTGGGCTGTGCTGCCTGTTGAAAGAGCAGTGGAACTGTTCGCTCAGAAGATGAAACAGTCCCAACGTATGAAGCTGAATGGGTTAACAACAGTACAAGTTAAGTAATCCCTTATCTAGAATTCTGAAATGTTCACAGATGAAAACCTGGATGCATGTGGCCAAGCCTCATCAGAATGTGGTCAAGATGGCTAATGATAGTTATTAATGAGGAAGAACAGACAAGCGAGGGAGGACCTGCAGCAGATTGCTTTTGCTTGAGCCACTGGGAAGAGCAAGCTTCTGCCATCTGTTCTCCTCTTCCTTCTGCTGAGTGAATGGAGTGCAAAATACTTTGGAAGTCTGAACTCAGATTTATAGCTGAGGATGGAGGGGGAAAGTGGAAAGAAAGAGAGAAGTGGGACCTTTTAAAAGCAGCTGAAAACGTGGGATGGAAAAAGATTAGTTGGGACTGCCCTGGCCAAGTCAGGGCAGTTGGAGAATGACATCCTGTAGGAACAGAATAACAACTAAATACACTAATAATATGATTTATGTAAATTCAACAAACACAAAACAGCCATGATATAGAAGGGTCAGCCCTTCCAAAAATCCAACGTTTCCTACAATATCTGGTGCGGCCAATAGTTCAAATCCCACAGACTAATTTAAACTTGGATAACTCTTAAGCAAACTATGTCTATTGTAAAATTCCCCAAGCAGACCTACCTGGGATGTACATGTCTCCCCGGAGCTGGTCCGGAAGTTCTCCCCAATTCCAGAGTCCTAGCCGTCGCACGGATTTGCGCCGTTTCACCAAGAAAGATTTGGGCATGGCTGAAGAAGCTCACACTTGGCTTTAGATGCTTTGTGCCTTTGTTGGCTTTGACACGACTCGCTTCAACAATTTGGGAGTTGCAACCAGCCGTGGGATGTAAAAACTATCAAAATATTAAGACTTGGAGGAAACAGTGGCCCAAGAGGGCAGAATTAAGCTTTTAAACATTAAAGAACTTTCTGGTCTAGTCCCAAGCAAAATCCAAAATCTCAGCAGAACTCCAGTAAGGAAAAGAATTGATTTGAAGGGATTGCATGGATGCAGAGTGCGCTATTTAAAACAGCAGCATGGGACGTCCTGGCAATTTGAATCGGCCTCGGTGGAAGGGGAAGAGGGCTGGGATGTTCTGAATAACCCTCCACCATTCTTTCCTCTTTGTTTTTTTGCATATTATGTGCTCCTAACTGCAAAGGCAACCCAAGCTCTCCATCCGCAATATGCAAATCTTACACTTGACCATGAAGAAGAGCTCTGAGGACGGTTAGACAGCCAGTCGCTTTGGCTGAGCAGCTGGAAGAAATTGGAAACGCGTCAGATTTTTAAACAATTGGGATGAAACAACCACAACCCACTCCCCAACTCTCCCAGTTTGGAATTAATCCCAATAAATCCATTGCCACCCCATCTTTCAGCTTGCTTTCAAAATGTTCCAGTTCCTCTCTTCTTCTCCCACTTTCCTCCTTTTTGTCCCCAGCTCACTTCAATTGCTGCAAACTGAGTTCAAAGTGCAAAAGCAGTCTGCACTCCATTAACTCAGCTGAGACTTGGGTTTATGGTGTTAAGATGTTAAATATTTGAAGGGGTGTCATATTGAGGAGGGAGAAAGCTTGTTTTCTGCTGCTCCAGAGACTAGGAACCGGAGCAATGGATGCAAGCTCCAGGAAGAGATTCCACCTCAACATTAGGAGGAACTTCCTGACAGTAAGGGCTGTTCGAATGTGGAACACACTCCTTCCTCGGAGTGGAGTGGAGTCTCCCTCCTTGGAGGTCTTTAAGCAGAGGCTGGATGGCCAAACCGGGGAGATAAGGAGAGATGTAAATAAATTGTAGTACACTTGTCCCTCCAGATTCGCTGGGGTTAGGGGCCCCAGACCCCTGTGAATGTGGAAAAACCCACAAATAACAAAAACACTGTGTTTTTACTTGAGATAACACCTCTCTAGAAATCTCTAGGTCCTTCAGTGTGACGTTTGGTTCAAGTTGACCATAGAGTTGCCCTGGAGGACCTAGATATTCCTATAGAGAACATATTAATAAAATCTGTGAATAATCAAAGCCGCAAAAGTCAAAGCCAGAAATATGGAGAGACAAGTGCATGTTAGCCATCATAACTCTTCTGCCTCCTGACCCAAGCAAAGCTTCGAAATGATACTTTTAAAGACTACAGCTCCTACAATCCATGCTGATTGGTGTAGGATTATGGGAGCTGTAGTCCAACAAACTAACCTTTCCCACCTGCCAGGTGCTTAAACCAACTGGAAAGCTCAACATGACTGGAAAAGGTTGCCTTCTGCAGCATAATTCAATCCTGTTCACTTCTCCCTCCTGTCCAGGTAGCTGTAGTTACTAAAGCTTGGGAAAGTTATTTTGTTGAATTAGAGATCCAAGAATCCCCAGGACCTCTGACAGTGCTGGCAAGGAATTCTGGGATTTGTAGTTCAACACATTTTGCTTTTCAAAGGTCTGCCACACCAGCTTCTGCATAAGTGTTGAAGAGGACAAGAGATCTGCCCTTTCCATTATCTTACTCTAGTTAATAAAAACTGCCTTGTTTGGCCCAGATGCTCTGGGCAGTTAAAAACAAACAAATCTCTCCTTTCAAACACAGCCCCATTTTCACGTTTGGCTTGATGCTCCTCCATTTGAATAAACCTGTTTCCATGGACAGCTTTCTGAGCGGTTTGATTTTATACAAGCTCTCTCTCTCTCATTTGATTAACAAACCACGCTAAAGAATTCACCTGAAGTCTGGCTTACTTTATACATTCATTGGGGCTACAAGAGCTACAAGGTTCTTTTGCTCTAAACAAACACAGCTGTCCCTCTGGAAGCTCTTCAAAATTACTCCTACGTCTGTTGTATTTATGCACAGTAAAAATACACACATACCATTAAAAGAACTGAATTTTTATTATTTTCTGAACCCATTAAAACCGTGAACATGTTAATAAAGGTTAATAATAATAAAATAATAACAACAACCGTCAGAAAACAGTGTCCCAACGCACACATAGAAAACACTAGGAAAATCCCAGAACATGCAAGGCTGTTTGACGCCTCTTTCTTCATGCATTCTTATAAAGAATACTGCTTGCAAGAGGCTGCCAGAAAGCTAAAAAAGAACAAACTTGTCAGTATGTGTGTGAATTGCCTAAAAGTGTGGGGAAAGGCTGTAATTAAAATTCAAACCAGTTCTCTCAAAGAACAGCCAACTCCTCAGGAGTTACAAAGCAATGATTGTCCTGCATTAGCTTACGCTCATCAGTGCAGCGAAAGGAGAAATAGTTGGGACACTTCAAGCCACATCCGTCTTGTGAATTTCATCCAGCTTTCTCTGGACTATACTCAGCAGAGAGTCAGAGTAATGTTTCAGAAGAGAGCGGGTTTCGCTGTCCTGGAGGTGCTTCGGCCAAGAGGACGAACCGTCTGTGGCTGTGGCCGCATCCATGTGGCTCCTGATCGCGCGTGAATCCAGCTCATTTTTCATCCAACAGAAAGTACTAAAGAGTGAGTTCTTGATATGGAGGAGATCCTCCGCAGTTGAGCCACTGCAGGCAGTCACCTATGGAACAAAGTAGGAACAGCAATTGCATTTACATTTCTATACCGTTTCATACTGAATTCAGCAGTCTCTAAGCGGTTTACAACCTATAAGCCAATTGCCCCCAACAACCATCAGAAAACAATGTCCCAATATACACATGAAAAACCTGCAAGCAGTTAGTTATAATTTCCTGCCCGCCTTCCATCTTACCTCATCGTAAAGCTGCAAAGTCTCTTGAAATTTGGTGCACAAAGGATGCAAGCTCCTTTCAAAGTTCTTGACTAGAACCTGGGCTTCTGAAAACAGAAAGAAATTAAAGCTCTATGTATTTGGAGTTTTAATATAGCCAGGGAAGTAAGGGAAAAACAAGCAATGTACACTTTTTTCCGTTTCAAATGCTACAACTTTTGATATCAACTGAGTAAATAATAAACTGTTTATTGTGATCATGTTCCTTCAAGGTGTCCCCCAACTTACAGCAACCCTATCCTAGGGTTTTCTTGGACAGATTTATTCAGGGGAGATTTACCATTGCCTTCCTTTGAAGATAAGAGAGAGGGACTTGCCCAAGTTCACCCAGCAGGTTTTCCATACCTGAGTGGGAATTCAAACCCTTGTCTCCCGAAGTCCAACACTAAAACCAGCGCACCAGACAGGCACTTAAGACTGACTTACATCCATGTCCTGCTGTCACACTAATCTGAAGGAAAGAGTTTGGAATTAGCCACAAATCAAGTATTTTAGTCACTTACCAGAAGTGCTGTATACTTTAGCATCCAACTTTTCCTTCAGCCCGGAGCAAACTTCCACGGAAGGTTTCTAAAATCAATTGTTTTAGACACAGTTAGGAATCCAGTTACAAGGCTGACTTTTCACTTTATTAAAGATGTCTGAGAACAATCTTCCTGACCTTTCCCTCTTTGCAAAATACACACTGACTTGCCCCAACACTTTCTCCATAACGGTGTAGTGTCTGTCCTTTGGGTTCATAATATTATTTCCCTATATAAAGATCATATTATTTGTGAGCATCAATAAACTGATTAACTTCATTAAAAAGGATGAGCCAATTGTGTTTGGTCATACTCTGCAACACCTCTGTGTTGCAAAAGAGTGCCTCTGAATGAAGATTAGACCATCAGGCTAACACTGCATGCAAAGCAGGAGTTCTCTAGGGCTTGGAAATGTTACTTTTCGGACTACAGCTTCCAGAACCCTGCAGCCAGTATGGCCACTACCCATGGTGATTCTGGGTAATATAAATTCAAAAATAATTTTTCTAAGCTCTGGATTTACCTCAGAATTGCTTATCCTGCCTTACACTTGACAGGACCAGTTCAAGGTTTGGCGCCCAAACATCCACCATGATTCCATCTGTACCTTAAAACTACTGACTGCAAGAGCTGCTGCCCTGCTGAGAAGATCAACTTGCCTCCAGTTTCTTCAACTCACTGGATAGTGGACTCTCCTCCTTAATCAGCTCTACAGTTGCCATTTCAGCATGCTGTTGGCCCCATGGCAGAAAGGAGGTGGTAAACCTGTGCAAAGGGAGCATAGCCTCAGCAGGGCCTATTTTCATACTGAGTGGCTTCAGTAATGGACAAAGGAGGAAAAAGTCTCTCCCAACCGGTTATTTGTTTGGCAGCGTGAGTGAAATCTGGCAGAGATGCTCAGGCGAGGGTTCAGGAACAAGGTGTCCTCCTCTTCATCCTTGTCTTCAGGTGGCGTCAGATCCTTTAGGCAACCGTCAAACTTTTCTGGATTCAAAAGGGCCAAGAGAAAGAGAAAGCGCCTAAGTTTTCTTAAAATATTTGACATCAAAAGCGTGCCCAAGCAGATGGGAAGACACTGGGGCAGTCATGCTTCTGTAGGTGGTGGCAGGCATAATGAGCAGGGCCTTTGTGACTTTGGGACTGCCTGGCAATGGTGTTGTGCTTCTCCTTCCCCCAACTCATGCGTTACCTTCTGTGTGGGCATCAGCCAGCGTCTCAAAATGATGTTTCAGGTACTTCTCCTGCTCTGGGGTTTGGGGCAAAGAGCTGCTTTGCTGGAAGTGTTTGGCCGGGCCAATTGTTTCCACCTCCGAGGCCACAGATTCTTGGTCTACCAGCAGAAAGACAAGTGGAGGGATGGGGGACAGAAAAGGCTCAGAGTTAGGCTATGGACTACAAAGAAAGCTTTGAATGCTAGGCGATGTTCTGGGTTCTGCTCCCACTAACTTTACCCATCCTCCTGAATGACCTTGTACAAGTCTCTTCCCTTCTACCTTACTTCATTTCTTAACATGACACACCACATCCCTTGAAAGGTGGCTGAGGAAACTGCCTCATTCCATGTCTGTAAAGGTAACACCCCATCAGCTTCAGCCTCTCTTTTTCCCATTGGTGCGTTGTGGTTATTTGCCATCAAACTGCCTTCAATTTATGGTGACCCTCTGAATGGGAGATCTCCAAGGGTCCTAGCCCTTGACAGCCCTGTGCAGATCATGCAAACTCAGGACAGCCATGGCTTCCTTGACTAAATCAATCCATCTTTCATGTGGCCTTCTTCTTTTCCTATTACTTTCCATTATATTGAGTATTACGGTCTTTTCCAATGAGTCATGTCATCTCATGGTGTGTCCAAAGTGTGATGGCCTCAGTTTAGCCAGGATCAATTTTAGGAGCCTTATGATGACAGATTCCCTTTCTGATGTCCCCATTCATTTCTCTATTCCTCTCCACAATTTTCTGGGGCTGTGTGGGAAGAAGAGGCTGGGAGAGACTGGCTAAATGTGGCTTCTTTTGCACATGCTCTTTGAGGAATCAAGGGCCAAGTGCCAATAATTCTCTAGCCGCTGGGTTAATCTGTAGACATTCTGGGGCAAAAGCCAAGGAAGGGATAAAAGCCTTCTGCAGTTCCCACAGCAAAAGGACCCACATATCTCTAGGTATCAGCAGAAGGGATTATGGGATTACAGGATTAAGGCAGCATTTTCGGAAACTGACCTTCCTGCTGGTGGCCATAAGATGATGCCTCAGAGCCCAAGGGAGTCACAGAGCAGATTTTATCTAGGGGCTTCTCCTTTGTGCCAGCACCATCCTTTTGGTAAATGGGATGAAGAGGTAACTCCTTCACATATTCCCTTTAAAAAAGCCAGACAGGACAACATGAATGCTGCTTGAAAAAAATATTCATCAGTTAATACTTACTTCAGATTTTGAGAGAACTCCGTATTTGCCAAGAGGAGGAAAAGGTTGCCCTTTGACTAGGAAAATCGAAGTCAGAGAAAAGAGCAGCAAGCAACATGGCTTCTGCAAAGGTCACTGTGGACTGGGCCTATGGTCAGTCCTGTGGCCGCAGCCCTGGGCATTCAGCACAGACTGACCTCTCTCTGTCAGATGGGTGGGTGCCAATCTGTGTGCCATGTAGGCCATGCCCACTGGTTTCCAGCTCTTCAGTTACTTCATCTTCAGAGAACAGCTCTGCCTGCTTGAATTCTTCAGTTACATTGCCTGGGGAGTTCTCGCTCTGCAAAAGAAACAGCTTTCTTTACCAAAATGGGCTTGGCTTATTTTTATTTGTTACTTAGGAAGGCTGCCCTCAGAGGCTGAAGGCAAACTGCGGGAAAACAGACAAACTACAAATGATCATGAGAGCATAAGGCTATAAAATGGCTTCCACAATAGATGTGTGGATTGTTGTTTGTTGTTGCTGGGTGCCTTTAAGTCATTTCTGGCAACCCTGAGGTGATCCCATCATGGGGATTTCTGGGCAAGATTTGATCAGAAAGGGTGTGTTCTTGGCTTCTCTCGATGCTGAAAGTGGGTGACTTCCTCAGGGTTACTCAGTAGGTTTTATGGCTGAGCAGGGGTTCATACACTGTGTCTCCCACAGTCCTAATCCAACACTCCAACCACTACTCCACGCTGCCTCTCAGTGCAGAGGCAAACTTTCCAAGCCTCTTCAAAGCAGCAAGTATTCTCACCTCCAAGAGCAGCCGATCCAAATTCTGCGGCTCCAGCTCGATGTCGTCCATGCTGTCATTTTTAATTGGGGTGAAATAGTTGAGGTCCGGGGCCTGTATGATTTTAATCGGCTCCTTGTTGGCACGCTCAGCCCATCGCCCTTGTGGCTGGTAACTCACCCTGGTGTTATAGGAACTGCTCTCCGAATTATCTGCCTCCCCAAGCTAGAGAGAAGGAGAGAGAAGAGAGTTTAGCAGGTATGTTTCTTCTTGAGGCTCAAGAAGTGTTGACTTCAGGGACATTTGTAAGCCTTCTGAATGGATTTGTCCTCAAACATACTAACGTATGTTTAGGGCCCCATAGCAAAAAGCAGTAATCATCACTGTTATTCTTGTTGTTTTTACTAGTCGTGACAAGCTGAAGGGGACTAGTTCCCTTTCTTAAGCACCCAGTAGATCAGAACTCATTCTCATCCTTGCAAATGGTTCCTGATATCAAAGTCAAGCCTGCATTCTAGCAACTATCATACTCAAAATGCAGCCAGCTGCTTCACTGCTGTCTGCCTGATCTGTGCTTAAGCAGCAAAGTTAGCTGTAATGAACTCTCACTGGGATTAAGAGGGATCTCTTCATCTTAACCATGGCCTGTTACAGACAGCCAAAATAAAGCTGCTTTGGGTCTCTTTGGAGGTATGCTATTTAAATGATGCATGGGTCCTAAGAGTCCGACGGTCGCACCAAAGCCACGCTCCATTCCTAAACACTGGAGTGCAGCTTTTGGTGCAGCTTCTGGATTCTTAGGATGCATGCATCATTTAAATTGCATACCTCCAAAGAGACCCGAAGCAGATTTATTTTGGCAGTCTGTAACAGGCTCATGTTTCAATCAACTGGTGCCCATTTTGTTACAGCCTTTAAAAAGGGGGAGAAGAGGGGAGGAAGAATGGAAAAAAGAAAGGGAAGGGACGAGGACCCCAGCAGGACCTTTGAGACTAACTGGTTTATTTCAGCATGAGCTTTCACAGATTTCAACCCACTTCTTCAGATGCAGTGATGAAGTACAGTACTAAGTCACAGGTATTTAGTGTTGGACTAGGACTTGAGAGACAGTAGGGTTTGAATGCTCAATTAGCCATGGAAACCCATTGGGCAACCTTGGGCAAGTTCCACTTTCTTAGCATTAAAAGAAGAAAACTCTATGGCAGGGTCACTGTTCGTTGGAATTAACTTGAAGGCATGCGATAACAAATATAGGTACCGAATTCTTAAATATCTGTGGCTTGATACTATATTCCATCAGTGTGTATGAAGAAGTAAAATAAAACAAACCAAGTGGTCTCAAAAGTGGCCTAAAATAAACCAAGTGGTCTCAAATGTGCTTTATGGTTCTGTTCCTCACCCAGCTACTGGGGCCAGTGTAAGAAAGGCAAAGTTTCACAGCCAACTCTCAATGGCAAAAAAGAATGAATGAGGACCAGTCAACACAGAACTAATTCAAATCTACTTCTATTCAGCTATGCCTGTTTATCCATACATGAAGACAACAAGATTGCAACATGCAACTTACGAGTCTCTTGGCCCACATGGGCAGCTTGCCATTGGTCAGGATGCATGTGGGAGCTGTTGAACAACAGAGGGAGGGGGGAACCCATAGACATATTAGGATGAGCCATAAATAGAAAGGTTACATATTTCATTTGGGAAAAACCTCCTTTTTGCATGTAATAAAACAGCAAAAAAAGCAGCAAAGCAAGAATCTCAAGCAGAACTAGAACATACATATTGAGTCTCAGAAACCACAATGATGACTATAAATAAATTTTATTCTTAATGTAAAGCAAAGGCAAGTTTTCTCAAAATTCCTGATCTATGTAAGCTAATACTAGGATGGGATGGGTGACGAGAAAGGAACAAAAAGACAATGATAAGAACAAGAACATACACATTTTGTAAGAGTGGGCTGAGGTATTCTCACATGCTTACACATGTTTGGAAATTTTCTGTGTGATTTGGGGGTACGAAATGCTTGAAAATCATGGTGGTTTTTTTTAAATCGTGGTGTATGGGACCTTTTGGAAGCTGGTGGGTGTCTTTCAGGGGCACAAAAATGGCCTCCAACAGTTGTATGCAACGCATACTATGCTCAGCCCTGTGTAACAGGATCCACACTTAGGCACACCCTTCAGCAGGGCCAGGTATTGGTGGCTCCAGGTTCATCGTGGTTCCTACTGAAACTCCATTGCCCACCTGCATCCCTGGCAACAACCCCCCTGCCCTACAGTTTTCTGGATGAATGTCCAGTGCCTTCATACCTGTATCAAGGTCATATTTAGTGGGAGTCTGAAGAGACGTTTCCTCCTCTTCCCTTTCCTCCTCCTCCTCTGTTTCATAGTTTGTCAGGCCTTGGGTAGCACAGGGGTCCCTTCTGCTGGGCACAGCAATGTAGGTTTCCTGCCTGAAGGAGGTTATGGTTAAAGGGCTCCCCTTCTTTGCACAGCAACAGAAGGGTATTCCCTGCAGGAGAGAAATGCCTCGATCCGAGCCCCCAAATCCCAAGGTGCCCCAGTACCTGAGCTGATGTGACCAAGGGAGGTTCTTGGCTCTCCTCTGCTCATGGGCTTGATCTAGTTCCATCAAGTGTTGCCTCATGCAGGTGGTAATTTCAGGGCTAAGATGCCATATAAAGATGCAACTGAAAAAAGGAGAATAGGGACATTGAAATGTGGAAATCTATGGGCCTTTGAGAATGGGACTCAGTGGAGTAGGGGTGGAATAGGGCATTGGGCAGGAAGTTTGTCGGTTTGTCTGGACTCAGCTTTCAATCTGAAGATGCCCCGCACCCCACATACAGGCATAAATCCACTAAGAAACCTCTTAGAATTGGGACCTCACACATTTTGAAGGCACACATCTCATGTTCTCTCACCTGTCTCCTGAAACGGTGATCAGGTGTTTGCAGTCAAAGGTAAATTTCATTCCTGTCACAACGTCTGCAATATAAAGATCAACATGATTGGTTTTCACTCATTGGCTTTTTTTTAACTACTATTGTTTCTTTAACTGGCCTTGGAGTGTATATGTACATAACACTGGAAGGGCCTTATCTCCCTATATGAGCCTGCCTGAGTTTTAAGATCTGTGGGAGATGCACTTCTCTCTGTCCCACCACCTTCACAAGCACTTCCCAATGTGGACAGGACTTTGGATACTATGGAACTCCCTCCCTAGAGAAGCTAGGATGGCTCCTTCTTTCATGAACTTTCGGTGGCAGGCTAAGATCTTTCTTTCCCAGCCAGCCTTTGGAAATTGATTTTTACCATGAAAAGAGGTTTTTTTTAATGGTGCTGTACTCTTCTTCATCTTTGGTTTTCAATAGGCCATTTCTAGGAATTTGTTTCATAACCATGAAAGTTAACAGTGAGAGTAACTGAGAGGAGGTAAAGAGGAACTTGGATATAGTCTTTCTGAAAAATGACCGAATCAAAAGAACTAAAGAAAGAAACGGCCAGACTGCCAAACAAACCTGAATGGCCAAACATTTTGGCGACACATTCTCCAGAGCGGAAATCAATGATGGATATGCTCTTGTCAGAGCAACTGGTAGCCAGGAATGTTCCAGAAGGATCCAACTGGACCTGTCCAGGGGTTGAAAACAAGGGACCTCACTCCTTCATATTTAGCTTTTATATTAAAAAATACCACCTTACTGGTTGTAAAACAGTTTGCTTTCTCAATGAGATGGAATAAGGACTTGGGATTCCCCAGATCATTTTGTAGCCATGTTCCAGAAGGCGAGCGTCCCCTTGTGGGCAAGCAAGCAGTCTCTGGCTTTGCACATTCCTGTTTTTACATGAAGCTTTCCAACATAACTTGCTTACCTTCAGTAAGGATCCATCATCACCTTGGGAGCCTTTGTAGCACCACTTCTGCTTCCCGCTGGCCGTATTGTAAACCCTGGAAGGAGGGCGGTAAAGTTAGGCTTGGTGTGTTCAGCAGCCTCTTAGTTTAGCAGATGGAAGAGCTGTTCTTTGCTATTGGCGGCTACAATGCCCCCTTCCTTTTGTTGGCAAGCAGACAGGCTTTTAGAAATGAAGGCTTTCAAGGAAAGGACTGCAAGCACATAATAATAAGTGCAAAACAGAAAGGGTGCAGTTAACAGGGAAAGCCAGGCATGCACAAGGAGGAACATGGCAGGAAAATGTTTGGTCTTTTCTTGTCTCTAAAAATCTCACTATTCCAAGGGATAAGTGAGTTTCTGCAAATGCTGAGCATGGTAGTCACAGAAGAGTTTACCTGACATTTCTGTCCTGACAGGCCACAGCAACGTATTTCTGAGTTATATCAACATCCATGTCGTACAAGGTTGTTTTCTCAGCAACATGGTGGGTTCGGATGAAATTAATTCCATCTGGAATCTGGAGAGGGAACCCACTCAACAATTATTTCAGGCATGTGCAAAAACGGTGTCCCAAAATTATAAGTAATCTAGAGCAGTCTGGATGTGGGTTATAAACAAAGTATATCTGTACAATGTTGTCAGAGCCAGGGAGAGTTACTTTTCGTGCTGCAGCTCTCAGAATTTCACCATCCAGCATGGCTGTTAGCTTTGCTGGTTCTGGAATTGCAGAAGCTGTAGTAAAAACACTCCCCAAAACCCAGGCTCAGAATGTACAAATGGGGTGGTTCCATTTTGTTGAACACCAACAGACCTCTGGATGAAGCAGACAAGCTGTTCAGATTTATAACAGTAGTCCAAATGGATCAGACCTTGCATCTGGCTTCTCCATTAGCCACCTGAATGCCTTTGGGACTGCTTCACAACCACCAGAAACAGGGTCATAATCCCTCCTCCCCATTATTGCTCTTTAAGTGCTGGCACCCTGCTACTGAACATGGAGGCTCCCTATAGCCACTGAACATGACTATCCTCCATTAAGGAATCCAGATCTCTTTTAAATAATCCTATAGCTGTGGTCATTGTCACATCTTATGAGAAATTATGCAAATCAATTATAAAAACCTTTTGAGCGCTGCGAAAATAGATGCTTTTGTCGGCTCCACAGCTAATCATCTGAACGTCTCCATTTCCTGCAGGGCGAAAAGATGGCGGGGGCACATGAAGTCTGACAGAAGAACCCAATAATCTCCATTCACTTCTTCCACAGTTTAAGGCTGAGAAGTGAATCTACTATGTTTTTAAGAAAAGGCTTTTAGAAATACCCATATTTAAGATGCAACAGCCTTTGTGACTTACCAGTGAACTTCACAGCAGTTATGGCTGAGGAATGGTCATCCAATGTCTGCTCTAGTTTGTAATTTTTCTCCACATTTAACACGTGGATCAGTCTGTCTCGGCTTGCTGAGGCCAGCAGAGCCATCCCTAAAGGCAACAGAAAGGATGCTGAATTGTGGAATGGGTCCAAAGAGCTCTCTAAAAATTTAATTTCAGAACTGCATCATGACCCTAACAAACTGATGACAGACACGGAAAATATGTATGAGAATGAAGACTGAAATAGAAGTCAACTGTTCAGATTATCTGAAATGTTACCAGTTTCTTGTTTAGAATATTCCAAGCAGAGAACTTCTGAATCGTGGGCTTCGACTTTCATCACTTCGTCCATATATTTTAGCTCGTGTATCCTGAAGAACAAACACACATTTGATATTCATTGACAGCACTTGGGGTATGGAGCAAAAAACAAACAAAAATATATGAGCACCAGATCATAATAACTGCTTTCTGAATGGTGTAGACCAACTCATGACATAGATCACTTGGAAGGTGATGGACTCTCCTTCACCAGAGTTTTTAAACAGAGGTTGGGTGGCCTTCTGTCGGAGATATTTTAGCTATGGATACTTTAGCTATTCATTAGATGATCTCTGCATCCCTTGAAACTCAACAACTCTATGCTTCTATGGTTTTCTCTGGCTCTAACCCATTACCTGTAGGATACGTATTCAATATCGTTAGGGTTGTCAAGTTTATGTCTACATGTTTCTCTTTTTTGGTTGATGCAGAGGTTGGCATTCCCTTCCTCCCTCTGCACTGACCAAAGGCTCAACCCGGGACATAAAAGGCTACCTCCCTGTAGTCAGCTGCAAAATTATTACATAACCCAGTAAGACCTCTAGAAGACTCCATTGGTCCTCAAGAAAAGATGTAATCACTTCACATCCAGCTATCAGCACTTCTCTGTTCCCTCACTGCTCTCACCAGGCTTGGAATAGCTGTGGCAGGGCAGTAGTGAGTCCACTCAGTGAAAGGGTCAGTGAATAACAAAGACAAAATTCCATTTGAAGATCTCCTTCTTAAAAGGTTTTTGAGCTCCTTGTTGAAGCTGAAATTCCATCAGTTCCTAATAGAAACCTGACAGATGTAGAGGGAGAGGCTCAGGACTCACCTCAAATTCCCAGCTCTGTCACCAGAGGCCAAATGCTGGCCATCAGGGCTCACTTGCATCACACGGACACCAGATTTCACATCAGGGCAGCTGGTATTTTCACCTCGATCAGGAACATTTGTTGAATCCTGTAAATGATGGGTGTTCTTCTCCACATATACAACCTTCAGTAAGTTCTTTAAGAAAGGAAAGAAGAACATGCATATGTGTATACACCTTTGTAAGCACACATTACACTTTTTTCTAATATCAAATGTTAAAACTGTTATACTTTTCTTTTTCCTCCTTTTTACTGGTTTAATATAACACATTTACTTGTGGTTTTAATATTACAACTTGTTGCTCATTGAGATGTATCTGATTTTTTAACCATGTTGTGGCCCATTTTGCATCCAGGTACTAGGAGAAGGGCAAGATCAATATAAAGCAAAATATCCCCTTGTACCAGGATAATAGTGGAGACAGTTTGGAGCTAAAACTCGATCAGTTACAGTCATTTTGAGCCCTTGAAATGCCTCCTTTCCAACCTACCAAGACTCTGGGATAGATCAACAGTTGCAAGGTAAATCTCTTATCATATCTAGACTGATATACTTCTGACTAAAAATGAAAACTTACATTACTGTAGACATTATTTGAAAAATGAGCTTGTGGGTCATTTCCCAAGTTCCAGAAACGTATAGTATTATCCGATGAACATGTTAAAAAGGATCCTGGGGGTAGGCAGCTTTGATTGTCTTCAAACTCAGGATAAACCTAAAAATACATCCAAAGGAGAAAGAAACATGGAGACAGAAAAGCTACAAAGATACAACAGACCTAGGATTTCCCAACCTCACAGTGAAAGTATGAGCCTCTTGGCAATGTCTACCTCCCTCCCTCCGAAGAGGCCTCAAACCAAGTGAAAGAAAAGCACCAGAAAGACATTTCCAAAGAGCTCACCTCGACATTCCACACAAAAGAGCTATGGAAGAGGTCAGACCACACTTTCCCAACTTTGCAGATGTCCGTCACATCCCAGATGTACACACTGTGATCCTTGTATACGCAGGAGAGCCAGTGATGGCAGGGATCATAAGCCAAGGCAATAGTGTCTGGGTAAGTGGCATCTGGTCTTCTTGAAAACAACAAAAAGGGGAGGGAAATATTCCTCTTGGTTACAAAGAAGGAAAATAGCCCAAACACTTAATCTTCTTTTTGTTACGTTCATTAAAATGCTGCAGAAGACTCAGGCAAGTGGTGGTAAAATGCCGGCACAAAATCGTAATTAAAAATCGTATTGTGCCTGGTACAGTTTGGGGTCTTAAGTGTCCACACATCAATGAGCAATATGAGTGATCCACCCATGGCTCTTCCTTCTGGCCACATGAGCAAGGTTTTATGGGCTGGACTGCAGTACGTAGCTGTGGCTGTCTGCACTCCAGCCATGCAGTCTCTAAGATGTCTGAAAGATGCAGACAACAGCCTGCTTCTACAAGCAAGACTTTGGAAGGATGTTTATTTGCTGGTACTTATTGAACTATCCTGCCCTCTATGTGAGATTTCAGAGCAGCAAGTTAATATCATTTTAAAGAATTCCAGGGAAAAGCAATGCAATCATTTAAACAGAATAAAATAATATTTAAAAATTCAATGAGCTGAAACAGCAGAAGAGACTATAAATTAAAACCATGTGCAGGTACCCTTAAAAGAGAGGTTAAGGCCCAAAGGCTTTAATGAAAAGCCAAACCTGGCGCCTAAAAGAAACCAACACAGGTGCCAATAGGGCCTCAAAGTGGAGGCATTCCATAATGGGGCACCACAGCCGAGAAAGCCCTCTCCCACATCTCTGTGGGAGATATCACTCCCACAAGGCAGACATGGAGGAGGGACGCACCAGCAGGGTTCTTCAAATATTGAGGTCCCAAGCCGTCCTGGCTGCTTGACTACACAAAAACCCAGGCACTTAGTGTCACTCTCAAACATAAGAGAAGAAGACGGCGATGCTAAAACCTCCTAGACAGTGTTATTGAGATGAAGCTAAACTTTAAGAACTACCTGCTCTAATATAGCCCAGAACCTATGATTTAAGCCTGTGCTTCCCAAACTTTGGTCCTGCAGATTTTTGGATATCATTTCCCAGAAGCCCTAGCCTTAAAATTAATACCTTAATATTTCTTCTCCAGCGACATCGACACCCAGAGGGTGAGGCTTTGGCAAGTCTGAGAGGTAATGCAGGTTATGAGTGTGGAAGATGCGCACAGTTCCATTGGCACAACCACAGAAAATAAATTCTTCACTAACGCAGATACAGTAGGCTAGAGATACCTGAATGGAAGAAAAACAGAGGTATATGGACAGAGTTGGACTAGAACAGAGAATTTAAAAAAATGCAAGATTCATATCTTCTGAAACAGAAACAAAAGCGGTTCATGAAGAGGCATTCTTACCCTCAGATAAATCCATTTTTCCAGCACACGCTTCTCATTAAACTGGCAGAGGATCCCAGAATAAGAAACGGAGAAGGTGCTGCCAGACATTTGCCCTCGCCCACACGCAACGCCACAGAAGATGTTGTTGTGAAGTTCCCCAAGAAGGCCAGAGCGACCAACCAGTGGGACAGTCTCCTTAATCTGCAATCAACGCAATCTTTCAGGACCAAAGTTCAAGCGGAATAGGTCTGATTTAAAAAATAATACTGCAGACTAACAACAATTTCTCCCAGAACCAGAACATGCGAAGACATTGTTCTGTGGCATGACTCAACACATCCCTATTTTATCTTTTTACCGCTGAAAATAAACCTTATAAATGTTGCAAGATGCGTCAAAACCTCTGTGACCATAATCACAATAGCATGGGTGCAAAAAGCAAACACACCTTATAGAATCTGAATCTTCGTTAGAACTCTGAGAATGTTATTTATTAAACTGTAGAATAATATTGGTCTGGAGAGAAACCTGAAATAAGCTCCTGGTATATAAAAGAAAAATTAATGAGTGCTTGAAAAGAGAAGACCCACCAACGCAGGCAGTAAACCTATTACTATCAGGAAACTATAGCTGACCCTCCACATCCACAGATTCTGCAGCCCATGGCTTGAAAATATTCCTAAAAGTGCAAAAAGCAAACCTTCATTTTGCCATTTTATATAGGAGACCCCATTGTACACAATGGGACTTGGGCACCCATGGCTCTGGAACCAAACCCCAGTGGATACCAAGGGCCCTGTATTTTGAGAAGTTCCTTACTTTTTGTTCTCTGTAAGCAGACAGAAAAGTTTACCTATATTTCCCTGGACACATCCTTTGCCTTTACTTTAAGCAGACAGAGAAGTTTACCTTAATTTCCTTGGACACATCCAGGAACCAGAATTTAACGTGGCGGTGGCCGACAGTAACAAAGTAGCTGTCCTCTGAAAAGGAGACGGCGATAACCTTGCAAGATACTTTGTTGGAGGCAATTAGTCCATCCTTCTGTGAGGCAAGGGAAAAAATAGCCATCAGTATTTTGGAGAAATGTACTAATGGGAGGAGTAATCCAGAAGAGAACCTGTAAGACTATGCTGACCCTCTCCAGTTGGAACCATGGAGTACATGCATACCTCAGTCAACAAGACCTCTGATAGTGAAGCTCTTTTTAAAAAGGCTTTTACATGCAGAAACCTAGTCTGTTCTTTTAATGCTATTTCTACTTTTGGTACAGTTAAAGAAGCAAAGCCAGGAACATAACTGCTTCATTAACTGAGGAAGACCTGTGATTTATGATATCCTTGGTGTCTGGTTCTCTTGTTCTAGACGCTGCAATGTTCCAACGTCTCAGAGCAAGACAACCTTCTGCAGTTCCTTCCCCATGAAGCCTGCCAAACAGTTTCTTACCTTCCAGTCCCACACATTAACAATCATGTCATGAGGATATCCCACAGAGACAAGGTACTTCATGTTGGGAGAAAACGCCACGCAGGCCACCCCATGTTTATGTCCGTAGAGCTCCGACACTTGCGTCCTCTCTTCAACATCCCAGACTCGGACTGCCGGGCGATGTCCGTTCTACAGGAGGAAAACCCAGAACAGTGTTTGGTACAAGGCTTCATCTGAGCCAAGGGTGACCAGTGCTTAGGAAATTAAGCCTATGGGGCTCCTTACAACCAGCTCATGGCTATTTCATAACAGAGGAGACCTTCCAGGCTAGAGGCCATGACTTCCAGGCCAACAAGAATGCTGTTCATTCTTACACAAATAACACACATGGACAGTAGTCGGAAACAAACTGAAATAAAATGCTTTGAGAGCACAGAACTGCAGAAAAATGCACCTAGTTATGAAACAGGATATATAATTAAAATAATGAATTAAGTAGACCAAAATCACCGAGTGCCTAAATGCCTGCAAAACAGACTGGGATTGATACAAAGGCAATGACCAACAAATTAGATTAAAAATAACATATTACAAAAACACGTTCTTTGTTTATTATTCATGCTTATGTATTTCTGCAGTGTAATTGGACGTTTACTGAGGAAGACATTTCAAAACAGGATATGATCTAGAAATGCAGGATTGTTTTTGTAAGACAATCTTGCACAAACAAGATCCAAGGTGGACTGGGGATACCCAGCCCAGTTCTAAACATAATACAGAGTATCACTATGAGCCTGCGTCTTCAATAGCAGCCCAACCCTAATCTATCTTATCTCAGGATCTGTGTCGGTCCATAGTTTCTGGATATAAAACAACATGAAGAAATTACTGGCTGGGGAGGGAGTTCAAACTGATAGGGTTGTGATGTACATCCTTTTGCTAAAGGAGTTTCTAGACACTGCCAGAAGCTGTACATAATAAAGATGGATGGAAAAATGTGTGGTTTCTATGCTACCGTTTTGTGTCACCGAAATGTGTTACCAACTCATCTCTTTAGACAAGAAAGGGCTTTTAATACTGTATAATTATAATAAAAATCCTTAAAAACTCACCTCGCCAGTGACAATATATTTCCCATCGGGAGAGAAAGACAAAGCGCTCACGTTTTTCCTGAAAGGAAAACAGAAACCTTCCCATTATTTGTCTTATCAAAACAACAACAACAACAACAACAACAAAGAATGGCACAAGACTAGCTGTGTTAGTCAGCCAAACCACACCTATGGCACCTGAATGACTGACACATTTATTATTGGCAGACCTGAGGGTTTATTTTCTGACGTGTGATAATCTCACTCCACTCCCAAAGTGGACACTGAGTCATTCTCTGCAATTAGGTGGTTAATCTAATTATAGAAGCTTCTCTTCTATAGGGAAGCAACAATTACAGGTAGCACCTGACAGTCGCTTTCCATCTAGACACCTGAATATGTCAGTATTTTACTGATACTGTAAGCCACCTCGATCCTGCGGGAGAGGCGGGATAAAAATAGATTATTAAATTATTATTATTATTATTATTATTATAGATGTATAAGAGAAATTGAAGAAGTGAAGAAGACGACAAGACGCAACAAGATCCGAGATGATATAAAGATAAAGAAGAATGTAATAAGTGATGATTATCGTTGCATTGCATCTTTGTTTTGCTCCTGGTCTCCAGAACTGCAGTCCAACACTTAAACCACTGGACATGCTGGCTCTCAAGAATTGGCACCTTGGCAGAAAATCATACCAAGTATTATCATTATTATTTTCCTATATCCTGCCTTTCTCCCAATATAGAGACTCATCATTTACAAATAACAACATTTGAACCATCAGGAGTTACGACACAAGATATATGTTACCTGGACGTATTAAAGATATGCCTCTGTTTATTCTTCCTGGGATTGAAAACCACAACCACGCATCTGGAAAGAAAGATGGAGAACATTTCCGTAAGGAGGGTTTTCGTAGGATCGCAGAGTTGGAAGGGACCTCCGAGCCCATTCTGCCATGCAGGAACTCACAATCAAAGCACCCCCCGACAGACGGCCGTCCAGCCTCTGTTTCAAAATGTCCAAAGGAAGAGAAAAGTAACTTTTTCAATCTCTGTTGTTAAGATAACTCTTTTGTGGCTCAAGGCTATGGAATTCTGGGAGTCCGAGTTTGTTGTGGGGCCCAGAGTGGTGCGGAGCTCTGCTCTGGGCCCCACAACAAACTCCGACTCCCAGAATTCCATAGCCTTGAGCCACAAAAGAGTTAAAGCGGTGCCAAACTGTGTTATTTCTCCAGTGCGTATGCAGCCTAAGATCGCACTACTTACCCTGTCGGATACGCAATCTGTCCTGTGTTTGGGTCGCAGGCCAAGCCACTGCTGGTCTGAGTGGTTATCCCCAACACCTTTTCAAGCACCACCTGCCAAAAGAAGGCGGAGGAGAGGAGGACAAGACCTGTGTCAGCAAATGCAAAGCTACGACATCTGCCTATTCTGAGGGAAGCTTCAGAGAGGGACTGGGAGGCTTAGGCCAAAGTAAAGCCGCTTCGGGTCACTTTGGAGGATGCTGTTTGAATGACGCACACATCTTAAGAGGCCAAAGCTGCACTTTGGTCCTTAGGACTGGAGCATGGCTTTGGTGTGGCTTCTGGCCTCTTATGACGCATGCATCATTTAAATAGCATACCTCCGCAGTGACCCAAAGCAGCTTTATTTTGGTCTGTCTGTTTGGGCCCTTACTAACATGTGTTGTTGTTCTCATGTTACCTCAAGTCAGTTTCCGACTTATGGTTGCCCATCGTTGGGTTTTCTTGGCAAGATTTGACCAAACGCATCTGAGGAAGTGGACTTAAGCCTAGGGAAGCTCATGAGTCAGCCCCAAAGGTGCTCCAAGATCTCTCTAGATACTGAGCCCACAGACTGACATGACTCTGAACTGTCCAGAGGGGCTTTCCCCTGGCCTTCCCCTGAGCGGCTGAGAGAGTGTGACTTGTCTGAGTGGGTTTCCATGGCCCATCCAGGATTCGAACCCGGTCTCCAGAGTCCGAGTCCAACGCCCAAGTCTTCCAATTGAGCAGGACTGGTCCTAGCTTTCTTAGGCTTAAGCCCACTCCCTCAGGTGCCTCTGGGGGAGTGGAAGCCAAGGGCAGACCTATAAGTGCCATGAGTGTGGGAGAGAATGTCCATTCAAGGCCAAAACCCCTTGAAAGTGGTAATAGGCAACGCTAGCCTTCATAGGCTGAAACCAAGGCAGAGCCTCAGTCCATTCATTCACTCAGGCCAAGACACACACCTGCCACTCAACCCTTAACCCCGCCCACCAACGCGCTAAATCCTCCCCATTTTATTGCCCTGCCCCTTCAGCCGTAGCACGCCACACCCGTCCTACTTAGCCACGCCCTAAAGATTGATAGCCCCGCCCACAACTCGTTGGCTCCCGTTCACCATCGTGCCACGCCCCCTCTTTAGCCACGCCCTTAACACTGCCACGCCCCCTCAAAGTAGTTAGCCACGCCCATAACACCCGTCAATCACTGTGTCACGCCCCTCGAAGCTCGTTAGTCACGCCCCTAACTCCAGTCGACCCCGTCCGCCGGTGTGCCACGCCCCCTGAAACTCAGTCACGCCCACCGCAGTACCACGCCCCCTGCGCCTGGTAGTCCCGCCCCCGACACTAGTTAGCCACGCCCCTCACCACTTCCTGGTGCTTCGACCTTCGCCTCAGGCTGAAAAGTGGCGGCGAGTCTGCGCCGGAGTGCGTCCCTGGCCCGGCGTAAAAGGAGCCGCCGCCTCCTCCGGCCATGTCTTCCTCTCAAAGCCCCAAACTGCAGGCAGAGACCCCACTGAGGCGAGTCAGCCACTGGCTGACTAACTAACTAACCGTCGCCCACCCAAACTACGCGCGGCAAACCGGCGCCACCCTGCTATTGGCTGGTTGCCCTGTCAATCATTGCGGGGCCCACCCAATGAAACCACGGTTTGTCTCAGACGGCACGCGACGTTGTGTTTCCTCGGTTGACCAATCAGAGGGGGACTTGGCTCTGGCCTCGGTCCCGCCTCTCCATGCGTTCGCTTTTCCTATCTCTGCGGCCACACTTCCTCCCCGCCTCAGCCAATCAGATTCCACTTCGCGAAGTCTCGGGCAGCGGGCGGCTTCTTGAGGCCGCACTGCGCGTGCGCGCGAGACCAGGAAGGAAAAAGGGGGTGTGGCGTCGTGACGTCGCCGTTGTTTTGAGGGTCGGAGGGAGGCCGAGGGAAGGAAACCAAGCCGGCGCCATGACCAAGTACTGCCGGGCGCCCAACTGCTCCAACTCGGCCGGGCAGCCGAGGCCGGGCAGCCAGCGCCTCAGTTTCTACAAGTCAGTCCGCTTTCCTCTGTGTGAGGGCTGTGACGTCATGGAGTGGTGACGTCACGGAGGGAGGCTGAGAGATAGTGACTCCTCCAAAAGGCAGCCAGGGTCAGAGGCTCTTTTCTGGCTCAAGGCTATGGAATTCTGGGAGTTGGAGTTTGTTGTGGGCCCGGAGCGGAGCGGAGCTCCCAGCATTCCATAGCCCTGAGCCATTGTCTGCTATGGGACCCACATCATCCCCCAACTCCCAGAATTCCATAGCCCTGAGCCATTGTCTGCTATGGGATCCACACTGGATATACAGGAAAATGGCACTGGTTTCAGTTCTATGTAGTTAGACCTGTTTGCTGAAGTCTTCTAAGACGCTTTTCCCTCTTCTCCGCAAAGGTTTCCTCTCCACAACCCTGAGCGCCTCCAGCAATGGCTCTCCCAGCTGAACCAAGAGAAATGGATCCCGACAAAGCACCAGCATCTGTGCAGCGAACACTTTGCGCCGTCCTGTTTCGAAAACCGGTGGGGAATGCGCTACCTGAAGCCTGACGCCGTCCCCACCATTTTCCAGACATCCAATGGCCCTCTGGTGAGTCTGCGCCTGACTGTTTGCCAAGGCAGTCTGAGGGGGGAAATACCTTTATGAGAATTAAGGCCCCATACAGACAGGCCAAAATGAAGCTGCTTTGGGTTACTTTGGAGGTATGCTGTTTAAATGATGCATGCGTACTAAGAGGCCAGAAGCCATGTCAAAGCCTGGACTCTTGGGACACATGCATCATTTAAACAGCATACCTCCAAAGTGACCCAAAGCAGCTTTATTTTGGCCTGTCTTTATGGGACCTAAGTCACTTTCTGTTCAGGTGCGGAGCCGATTTAAATTTAACCAAGTCCAACAAAGAAAAAGGCTCCCAGAGTACTATCAGTTGTGAACAAGGCAGCCTTTGCCTTCAGGTCAACAATACGAAGGACTTCATTAAAGATTTTGTGTTTTCCTCAGTATGCGGAGCCATGATTGGTTTCAACATAAGTAGCAAAATACATGCAGGTTGACTTTCCTTTATCCAGTGTTTTGGATTTTGAAGGTTTTTGTACTGTCCAGTATTTGCATATACATAGTAGGATTTCTTGGAGAGGAGACCCAAGGCAATTTACAAAGGCTGAAAGCAAAATAAAAACATTTAAAAAAAGATAATTAAAAAGTTAAAACAAAATTAAGCAGCCATCACATGAAAACGGCATTAATTTTCTAAATGGATCTTCATTTGAGAAGCCAGTATTGAGTAGTGGTTTGAGTGTTGGACTATGACTCTGGAGACCAGGCTTCGATTCCTCGCTCAGCCATAAAACCCACTGAGTGAACTTGGGCAAGTCACATGCTCTCAGCCTCAGGGAAGGCAATTGCAAACCTTCTCCCCAAGAAACCCCCAGAATAGTTTGCCTTAAGGTCGCCATAAATTGGAAACGACTTGAAGAAACACCAGTCCTGAAGGCAGGGAACTTGTCAAATTAACAGTTTGTCAACTGCTGTGGGAGCCTTCTTGGCTGAAAGGTGAGATAGAAATGTTCTTAATAAGTAATTAAAAAATCTATTTTCTTATTTCCTAATTTTTATTTTTTATATATATATAAATATGTACTGCAGAAGAGGGAAAGTTCTGCCAGGCCTCTGTCTGATGTGCCAGCCAAAAAACTCATCCTTCAATGCCAGGAAGAGAGAAGCATGCCAGGGCCCCAAGCTGTGAGCCACCAAGAGCCAAGCACACTGGAAACGCTTGCCATCGCCATAGATCCTGGGGTGGGGTCTGCCCCTATCTATGTGGAAACCCAGTCTTCGGCCCTCTCCGCCCCTTTGGTTGAGGCCGTGAATCTTGTTCCTTTGGTTCAAATTGTGGAGCCCCTGAAGTTGACTGTGGCTTCTCCGGTGGAGGCTTTACCAGACCCAGTGGAGCAACAGGTGGTTGATTTTGTGGCCTCACTGCCACCTGCCCTCAAGGCTTTGCCAAGCTCTTCGCTGGGGGTCTCCGGACAGTTCTGTGCAGAAGTGGCGGTGCCATGCAAGGTGCTTGCTCCTGCGTCTGACCAGTCTCCATTGCATGCCCTGGTGACCGATGGGTCTGTGGCCACTGAGCAGGGTGCCCTCATCATTGAGAACGTTTCCATCGAGCCATTCCTGGAGACTGATCCCTCTGCTGCTGCCGCCACTGTCCTCAACTCCCTGGAGGACTCCGCTACAGAAATGGTGGCCTACTTTGAGACCATCCCCACTGCTCCCATTACAGCAGCCTCCTCCTCCATCGTGACTCCCCCCGAAACTGTGCTGTCATCTGCCCTCAGTGTCCCAATTGTCTCCACCGTCCCTATTGTCTCCAACCAGGCCTCTCCAGAGGCCTCCCCAACTGAGGAGGAGGAAGAAGAGGAGGAGGAGGAGGAAGAAGAGGAGAAGCTGGGAGAGTTGAGTTCAGTGGAGTCCTTGGAGGAACAGCTGGAGGAGCATCGCTACCACAAGAATGAGGAGGGGACGACAGCAGAGCTGGCAGACGTGGTGCTAGGCCTCCAGAAGAAGGTGAAGGTGCTCCAGCAGCGGCATCGCCGGCACTGTGCCAAGCTGGAAGCCATGGAGGGGGTGGTGGAGCAATTGAGGAAGGAAAACTTGGTATCAGAGGAGAAGCTGAAGCTCCTGGAGATGGTAAGTCAGTTGTGGGGGGGGCAGGATGCAACTGTCACAAGTATGAACGGAGAGGTGGCTGCGGGGACCTCGGCTTCTCTCACTGCCATGGCACCAAGGCTGCCACCACCCAGAGCCCCAAACCTCAGAGTGGCATGCCTGTGTAAGCTTGGTATGTGATACCACCTCTGCTGAGGTTTCTTGAGGTGTATCCCCTCATGGGGATAAAGAAGAGCAGTAACATATGCACAAAGCTTTAGCAGAAAATTTCAATGCGCTGCTCTTGGTCAAGGAAACGGTGCACCATGTGAACATGTTAAGTAATAAAGATGACATGTTCTTGCCCCAAGAAATGCACAGATTAAATTTCACTAATGGCAGAAAGGATAGTGTAAAGGGGAAATGCAATGATAAAAAGAGAATGAACCTGAGCCACAGCAGCTAAGGTTTTATTACTCTTAGGGAAGACACCTAAGAATTGAAGCCAGAAGAACTGGGGTGAAGTTGGCTAGGATGAAATCAAGTGTAGGCCAGAAGCATTTGAGGGACCCACAGTGCCTCACCCCAGGCTAGAGAAATGCACACACTTTGCCCCCCTTCCACAGTTTCTTAAGAGGCATACAAGATCTCTAACACCCATTTTATTCCTTCCCTCCTGGGCTTGTCTGCAGTCTAGCACCATAATGCCGGAGAGTGGCAGCACAGTCGCCATTATCTGCCAGGACAATGACCAGGCGCTGGTCTACACCGTACCTCAGCTTCCGGAAGAAGGGAACGAGACCATCATCCATGTTGAAGAGCAGTAGCCTTGTGGGAGAAGACGGAGGACAGTCAAGAGCCAATCCCTCTTTGTTCGATTTGGCCAAAGGCACCATCCCAAAAAATCTCCAGAGAGCTTGTACCCTTCTGCTGCTAGAATTGCAAAGCCGACCCCACCAAGCCTTTCCCTGGTTCCGGCTGCATCTTTGATGGCCTTATTGCTGTGGCACCTTATTTTGTGGGATTGGGGTGTGGGTTCTTTCTTTGTTTTCCCTCCTTCTCTGAAATGATTACATATAAAATGGTATTGGTGGGGGAATAAACCACTGATTGTGTGCGTGTTTGCCTCTCTCTTTGTGCCTGAGCCAAGGTGATGCTGCTGGTGTTGACCTAGTTTGTTGTTCTCATTGTGGCTTGGTGATATAAGCCAGATCTATGGTGTTGTCTTGCTAACCTATACTTTTACACAGGGCTTGAAAGAGTTCACCTTTTGGATTGCGTGACAACTTTTTTGGCCATGCTGAATTGGCACTAATCTGGGAGTTGTCATCCAGAACAGTCACTCTTCTCAGCTTAGCTCCTTGGAGGTGAAACAGTGCTATGTTGTGTTTCAGGCATCTTGAATTCTCATAACTTGTTGTTGTGTCCACCTCTGTGGGCTTTCAAAAATGCTTGGCTTCAAAGGGTGTGTTTGTGTGTGTGTGAGAGGGGATACCAGCATCTTCTCGGCTCCAGCAGAACTACTACACCGTTTAGTGATATTTCAGTATCTTTTGCAAGAAAAGCATCCGGTCAAGAGCCAGGGGTGTTTGGCACCTAGCCCCACAGTTGTTTTTCTGCTTGTGGGAAACAGGCACATTGCCATGAGATGATGCATATAAAAGGCAAGATACAGGGAGAACTGGAGAACATAAAACTTTGACAAGGCACAGAATGGAAAAAGGAGAAAGGCAGTTACCATATGTGCATGGATGGAAAAGCCAGGGTGAAAATAGCATACATAAACTTAATGTTAGAAGTGGAGATGTACATCAGGGATAGGCAGATGTCTGACTTGAAGAGTCAATTCAGTATTTTGCTAGAACCCTTGAGACCCACCAAACCAGAGCCTCTAGTAAAAAGACATACACTTAGAATTAAGGTCTGCCAAGTCCAAGAACTTGTGTTGCATAGGAAGGATTACATAGGAAAAACAGGCTCTTTCTTGTTGGCTTATTTTTGTGTTCTCCATCAACCTTCCTCAGAACTTGTTGAGTATCTAGACTCCTTTTAGCTTATTATTTTCAGGAGCACATAGTTCTGTTACTCACCCTTAAGGTTTCATCTCATACATTTATTCCCTCCACATGCAAAATAAAATGATTGTTTCCTGAGAGAGTGATTGACTGTGATTATAAGATCTCTTTTTAAAGTTTGTATTTAATTCTTCATGTTTTTTTTAACACGGGTACCTGTGATTGTAAACTAACCTGGGTATTGCAGGAGAGGCTAAAAATATTAACTAAATGACATTGTGATTGTTGATCTTGGGGATTAAGTGGGAAGGAGAAGTGGGGAGAGCCTCTTTGGGATTGACGTGTGTGTAACAATGCTTTAATTTTTAAACATGAATAAATGGAATATATTGGAACAAAATGGTGAGTCCTTCTGTAAAGCTGGAATAAAGGTGGAATAGAATATCAGTTGCTAACATCCTTCCTCCCCATCTAAGATAAGAAGGAGTGCCTCTTAGGAGGACCTAACCCGGGCTGTATATTACGATTCTGGAGAATAATAGGAGGAGTTCAAAAGGCTTTCCAGGTGCAGAATTCTCCTTCTAGAGGATCCCTGCTTTCGTGGTTCTGCCCAACTTGCAGGGAGGTCAAAAATACCTTTTGGAATTGGCTAAGGTTCATCTTATGCTTTGTGACCTGGAGACTTGGCTGCCGTTCTGATGTGTATCAGAATCTTCTTTTCCCCCTGGATTTTTTTCCCTGTCCAACTACTTTCATGCAAGGATGGGCAACTGTTGAAGGCTAGGCGACCACATTAGTGCCCAAGGAATCTCTGGAAGGCTGCACCACCCCACCATGCTCACTCTTGCAAAATATGCACTTCCTCCTCACTTTGTTTTTAAAAAAGGGTTTGTGCACTTTTGGCAAAACATGGCAGGAATACTTCCCACGCCTTCTAGATGGTGTTTGGGGGTGAACGTTTATCTATCTATCTATCTATCTATCTACATACATACATACATACATATATATACACACGCACACATACGCACAACTGAAGGCCCAGGGAACTTTACAAAAATGGTGGAAATGTCCTCTGCACCCGTAGATGGCATTTTGGAGCAATTTTGGATCCATATTTTGCCCACTCCTGCTTTAAAGTGATCTGTTTCTACGCCTTCTCTAAACTGCTGTTGTGCAGTGATTATTTTCATGTCTTCAATGTTCATACCTTTATTGCATGCCAGGAAAACACTCTCAGGAAAATCTGACATGGCTGGCCTGGTCTTCTATTGATCCCCTTTCTGTGGTGCAGCCTCTTCAAAAAGCCGTCCCGATTCCCAAGCGGCCACAGATTCGAAAGCTCTTCCAGCCATCCTTTGTGGCATTCCTAGGTTAATTACCAGCAGGCCATATTATATATTGTAACCGTTGATGTTAGAGAGGCTAGCGTGGGGAATGGGGTGGAATTTGATTTGTAGTAATGGATTCTTCCCTGCATGGTGCTTTGCTGCCAGCTGAATTACTGGCAAAACCCCTCTCCTCTATTGAAGGAATTATAGACTCAGCTTGCATTTCCAATAAGTAATCCTTCCCCAAGCATTGGATAAGCAGAACAGAGGAAGACCTGGTGGTGTGTCTTCTTGGAGATGCCTTCCAGTATTTCTACAGCATAGATGCCCCCTTGAGAGCCACTGTGGTGTAGTGTGGTTTTCATGTTGAACTGGAGACCAGGGTTCGATTCCCAGCTTGGCCATGAATCCCACTGGGTGACCTTAGGCAAGTCACACTCTCTCAGCCGCAGGGGAAAGCCAGGGCCAACCTCCTCTGAACAAATCTTGCCAAGAAAACCCCAGGACAGGGTCGCCATAAGCAACTTGCAGGAGATGGAAATGACTTAAAGGTACCCAAAAACAACAACAAAAATGCAAAGATGGTTGGCTCCGTGGCAAAAGACACCTTGCAAATATACCCGCAAGAATGCAGAACTGGAGAGAAGGTGGAGAAGCCCCATCTCCCATCTTTGTTGTTATCCACCCTCGAGTCGATCTCAGCCCATGGTGACCCTGTAGATGGGACATCTCCAAGACTCCTTATGCTTGATTGCTCTCCTTAGGTCCTGCAAATTCATACCCACGACCTCCTTAAAAGAGTCCATCCATCTGGCTTGCGGCCTTCCGCTCTTTCTGTTTTCTGCTCTAGCTTTCCTAGCATTATCCATGATGTGTCCAAAGTACGACAGCCTCAATCTTGTCCTCTTGTGTCTTCCTGAAAGATTTCTGGCTTGATCTGCTCTAGGGCCCATTGGTTTGACTTCTTGGCTGTCCATGGTAACCTCAGCACTCTTTTCCAGCCCCACATCTCTAATGGATTCATTCTCTTCCTATCCACTTTCTTTGCTATCCAGTTTTCACATCCATCCATGCTCAGAGGGAAGACAATGGCTTGTATGATTCTAACTTTCATGCTCAGTTGTATATCTTTGCATTTTAGGATATTTTCTCGTTTTCGCTGCCATCCCCATTCTTAGTCTTCTCCTGATTTCTTGACTGCAGTCCCCACTCTGATCAATATTTGATTCCAGGTATGAAAATTCTTGTGCTATTCCTATTTTCTCATTGTCTAGGTTGAATCTGTGTAATTTTTCGGTGGTCATTATTTTGGTTTTCATTATATTCAACAATAAGCCTGCCTTTTCCTCCTTGATCTTCCTTAGTAGTTGTTGTTCCTCCCAAATCCCCCCCCCACTTCTTCCAAGGGGGCGGGGAGGGAGGCAGCCTTGGTGATGCTGATGCTGATGCTGCTGCGCATGAGCAGCCTCCATCATCTCCATCCTCTCTCTGCCCAGCCATCCATCTCCAGGCGCACAGAGAGCATCCCTCTCCTGCATCCCAGTTTTCCCATCCAAGGTAGGAGGGGAGGCTTCAGGCCCGAGGGGGGTTGAGAATAGAGTCAGTAGGCTCTTTTGCACCTGCTATGGGGGGAGAAAAGATGGGGGGCAGGCTTGGCTGGCTCCTTCCATCCCTCCTCAAGGCCTCTGCATCTCTTCAAGGATGTTGCGCCTGCCTTGCGCATCCTCTCTACCTGAATAAAAAGGGCCTTTCCTCTCCTCCCCATTGGAAAAAAAAACACCTCCTTCCCCATCTCTCCATCCCCATCCATCCCTCTCTGCCCCCTTTGCAAGGCTGCCACACCCCACCTGTCTCCTTTTCTCCTTTCCAGCTCCAAAACTGGGTCCCCTGCTGTTTTTCATCCTCCCCCCCCCCCCCCCACCATCCTCAGGTGTCCAGCCTTCCCTGTATCCCACATTTCCAGAATAACATCCCCCCTCTCACCCCCAAAACAGCCTTATCCAGATCATTTTTCAGTGCTGGCTTTTCAAGGGTGGATTTCCAATGTGGAATATTGTTTTCACATGCGTGTGTATAGCTTGCCTTTTTGAATGGTGCATGCGTCCTTTTAAAATTGATGGGTATTTTTAACTGATGTGTTTTAGCGGAGGTGGCGTGTCTATTGCTTGTTGTTGTTCTCCGCTTCCATCTACGGGGAGAGGCGGGTAAGAAATAAAGTATATTACAGTACTGTACATAGATATAATATAAATAATATTAGGCCCTTAGTATCTGCTGGGGTTTGGTTACCCTCCACCCCCCATGGATACCAAAATCTGTGCATGCTCAAGTCCCATTATATACAATGGCATAGTAAAGATGGTGGGTCCCTGGTATAAAAGGGCAAAATCAAGGTTTGCTTTGGGGAATTTATAACTTTTGGAATACTTTCAATCCTTGGATGCTTGAATCTGTGGATCAAAAAATCTATGGATATGGAGGGCTGAGTATTATTATTATAATTATCATTGTCATTATTAATACTGGACTAAATGGACACCTATCCCTCCTTAGGGTCTCCAGAAATCACAGCATCACCCCCTTTTGACAGGGATCCCACCAATATTGCAGCTGGTTTTACTTCATTTCATTTATTAAAATAAGATTTTATTAAAGTTGCAGCTGGTTTTATTTACCCAACCCCAGACCTGCTTTCCCTGGGTTGCTATGTCTCTATGTGTGTGTCTTCAAGTCGCCTATGGACTTAAAAATGTCCTAGGGTTTTAAACCCATGAATTTCCTAGGGTTTTCTTAGGCCAGGAATCCTCAGAGGTGCTTTCGCTAATTCCTTCCTCTGAAATAGAGCCTACAGCACCTGGGATTTGTTGGCAGTCTCCTGTCCAAGTATTGACCAGGCCTGGCCCTGCTTAGCTTTCAACATCAGACAGGATCTGATGGTGTTTTTAGGATATTTAGGCTATTGTAGTGCAATGTCCCTTCGTATGTTTTATTTTTAAGCAATGGCTGGAGATGCTCAATAATAATGATAATGATGATGATGATAATAATAATAATAATAATAATAATAATGATACCCCTGAAATAATTCTAGACCATCCCATTTAACTCCTTCTTCTTTTCATCAATCCATCCATCCTTCCATCATCTAATCCTGTAAACAGCACCCGAAATATCTTCATTTTTCTCCCATTTTGTATTTGCCCTCCTTGTCTCAGTTTCTCTCTGCCTTTTTCTATTCCATTCATTTCCTCCAATAAATGCAAGCTGGACACCGTGACTTTACTCCTCTCCAATTCATTTAATTTTAAAATTTATTAATTTCATTCTTTCTTCGTTTTTCTCTCATTTTGTATTTTCCTCCCTCAAGTTCTTCTCTCAGTCTCTCTCTGCCTCTTTCTGTTCCTTTCATTTACTCCAATATTGTATATGCAAGGTGGGCACCATGGGTTTCCTCTTCTCTGCTTTAATTTACAGTATTGTTTAAAAATGTATTCATTTCATCATTTAAAGCCCACCTTTTCTCCCAATATGGGGCCCAAAGTCCAGATTGTCATCTGACCAGGGGGCTTCGAATTTGTATTCCTGCATGGCAGAATAGGGTTGAACTGGATAGCCCTTGGGGTCTCTTCCTACTATTCCATGATAATTCAAAGCAATAAACAAGAACAACAAAAAGGGTATGAAATGGGTATTTCATTCCCTTCTCTAAATCTGGAATAGGCTCACATCTTTTGGGATTTTAAATTCTCTTCTGCATGACTCAAACCCTTATTATTTTTTCCCCTTCTCTCCTTTTATGCTTACACAGAAGGAATAACTTCCAGCAGCCATGACTAAAGACGATTCGGCAGAGCTTCCCTCCGAAGAGGACCAGCAGCCCTTGGACTTCCAGAGCCCTGTCCTGGAGAGGAGGAAGAAACCCATCGTCCACCCCTCGGCCCCTGCTCCGCTGCCCAAAGACTATGGTGAGCCTGTTCTCCTTTCACTCCATGGTTTTCAAGGAGTCGGGCCAAGGGTAGGGAAATGGTATGAGATTTACCTGGCTCCATTTTGATGTCAACAAGGTAGGAGAAGAGCTGATAAACATGCTAGACATTGTATTATTGATGCACGCTCAATTGATATGATATCACACTATTGTATTTTCATTTTTGGAGTTGAAGTGTTTGAGGGGTTTTCTGCCTCCTTTCCAAGCATGGGGAAGAGTTTCCAGCTACAACTCCTTGAATTCCCCCACTCAACATGGCAACTACCAATTCTAGCAAGGGGATTTTGGAATTTGTAGTTTCCAATGCCTGTCTGTCTGTCTGTCTGTCCATCTAAGCTATGCCTTCTGAGCCCAAATATCTATGTTGGCTTTAGATACACTTTAAATTGCAAAGTGGGCACCCTCTGCCTCAGGCAGCAAAATGTCCTAGTACAGTCTTGGTTTGCACTATTTTTATAGAATGGGAAGATGCATAGATAGCCTGTGACAAGTGCCACTTCAGCAAATGCTCCTGGTTCTCAAGTCTTTGCAAGATACGTTCAAGTCAGATCTCAAGTCAAGTCTCAAGTCTCTACCTTCAAGTCTTTGGAAGATATTTTCAAGCCAAGTCTCTAGCTTCAAGTCTCAAGTGGTGTCGAACTACACTATTTCTGTAGCACAAATTCAACCCAAGGGTGCATCTACATTGTAAAAATAACGCATTTGACACCGCTTTAAGTGCCATAGCTCTATCCTATGGAATCTTGGGATTTGTAGTTTAACAAAGTCTTTAGCCTTCTTGGCCAAAGAGTGTACAAGGTTCCTTAGGATGGAGCCATGGCAGTTAAAGAAGTGTTAGACAGCACCACTTTGAATTCAGTTTGCAGCAACTGAAGTAAGCTGAGGACAAAAGTGGGAGGAAGAGAGAGAAATCGGGACATTTTAGAATCAGCTGACTAAATGGGATGATAGAAGATAAATTGAGACTGACCCTGCCAGATTGGGACAATTGGAGCGATATTTCTACGGTGAATATGCACCCTGGGGTATACCTCTATTGACTTGAGGCCTGGCATCAGGAAAATAAAAATACCCACAAATGACTGGGTTGGATCCTGGTTCATCCGAAAGCGCAGCCCACATGACACGGCGAATAATAATTTAAGCAGTCAGGGTCGAATGCAGACACGGTGTGTGGTGTGTGTCGCTGGGTCTGTTCCACCCAGAGCCTGCCAAGCTTCAATGAGGGGCTTTTGTCTTTGCTTTCCTGGCGCTGCTTAGAGGGAGAGCCATAAACAAGGAAAGCGAAGAGGACTGAGGAGAGGAAAAAGAAGGAGAGAAAGAAAGCAATGGGCACGAGAAAGCCAAGCATCTGAAGGGAAACTGAAAGCCCTGGGCACCATTTGGGTCTTGGTCTGGGAGGCCAAGATGGGACAAGGGAGCAATTGTGTAAGATTTTGGAAGTTGCTATAGGGACAAGGTGGACCTGATGTTGGCACCTCTTCTTGACTACAAAAGGGGCACCTAGATCCAAGTCTAATGTGGCACAATGGCACTGGCGGGTACGGGAACAAATCAAATCTGGCATCTTCCCCCCCAATTAAGAATGCTGGCTCTGCAAATGAAATTATCCTTCGTTCCCCTATTTTCTGGCATTGCAGAAATTGCAAAGAGGGTCAGTGAAAATGGTTCCTTTTGCCCTCTTCACAAATACCCTCCATCATTTTGCAGATGAAAACCAAGCAACATCAGAGGCCATGTCCACACGGGTCAAAGGAAAAAGTCCACTCCCCCATCCTCATGGCCACCTGTCTTCACACTGTTATGTGCCTCCAAGTTGTTTCCAACTTATTATGATGACCCTAAAGCGAACCTAACATGGGGTTTCCTTGGCAAGATTTGTTTGGAGGAGGTTTGCTATTGCCTTTTGCTGAGGCTGAGAGAGTGGGACTTGCCCAAGGTCATCCGGTGGGTTTCATGACCAAGCTGGGAATCATGCCCTGGTCTCCAGAGACATGGTTTGGCACTCAGATAAATCAATAAATAGAAACTACAAAGCACCTTTTGATTTTGGAGCTGAACACAAAAAGGTTGTGTGACGTACAGTAGATGCATTAAAATAGAATTAAATTATTACAGCTTGCTATTATTGAGTGGCTCCGAGTTCCTATTCTGGAAAATGACAGTGAAAGGAGGGTTTTCTTTCTTTACTTTCTAGCTGAGAATAGTAGCTTTTCTTAATTAAACCCGAGGTTATATTGGTTTGTCACCGAAGGAAATATCCCCTAAAAGAAACCAACATTGGGTTTGGGCTAATGTGCTATGCGCTAATTAAACTGCATTTTGTTAATTAGAGAAAGGGTGCATGATTAATTGACTAGAAATGACTCATTACGTTCACTCAAGCCTTATTGGAACTGGGGAGGGTGGATTTCTCTGGGGTGCTTCCAAGAGAATCTATGTGTAGGTCATACTTAGAGCTGATTAAATGTATAGACTAGTGGAAAAGGACATGCAGATGTAATGAAAACCTGGCTTTGCTGGCAGCATCATAGTTATTACAATATCAAGAATCACGCCTCTTATAATGAACAGGGCTCCGCTGACATCCATAAAGAAAGCCAACAGCGTGGGTGACCTGTTTCCAAAATAAACACAGCTCTGGTGACTCAGAGATTTAAGCTGAAATCATGAGTCACTGGACGTAGTGATTGTTCAAAACTGTCTCTGTGCCATCTTTGCCTTCCAAGCTCCTATTCCCATCAATTGACATTGCATAAAAAGACCATATATCTATTTATTCTTGGAGAACACAGAGAGAGAGAGAGCAAGAAAAGAGGAAAGGGGAGATGAAATGTGAAACTACAGCAACACCATGGAAGGAATAAGGGGTGCATTCCTACATCATAAAAAGAAGAAGAAGAGTGTTTTGATATGTTTCAAGAACTTTTTTACCCCCCAGAACTACAAAATGCACATGTGAAACCTTGGTAAACTCTAGTAAACCTTGCATTGATGAATAAAATCATTTGCAAGGTTTCTTTCCAGATGCATCCAGGGATGATGTCTCCTTTCACCAGCCTCTGTTTTAATTATACTTTCCATCGCCAAACTTTAATAATAATAATAATAATAATAATAATAATAATAATAATTCTTACCTGCCCATGGCTCGAGGCGGGGTACTACATAGTTAAAACACAATAATTACATAAAATGCACATATTAAGCTGCATCTTTACGCAATGTTTATATTACAAAACGTAGGGCAATTAATTAAATGTAAAATTCATGATTAAAAACTGTACAATTACTTTTGCATTGATCTTCTTTAAAGATGTGAAGGGGAAGTCTTTGCACATGTACAATTACTTTTGCTTCTGCATTCAAAAGCCTTGTTTTTGCCCCCCGTCCCTTTCTGCATCCACACTGAAGAAATAATCCAGTCGGAGACCACTTTAACTGCCATGGCTCAATGGTATGGAATCCTAGGATCTGTAGATTTGTGAGATATTTAGCCTTCTTTTTCAGAGGATCCTGGGATCTGTAGAGCTCTCTGACAGAGAAGGCTCTTCTCTCTGACAGACATGGCAGTTAAAGCAGCGTGAAACTGGATTATTTGGGCAGTGCAGATGCATCCCCTCTGATCTTTCTTTTTCCTCCCATCCTCTGCAGCTTTCACCTTTTTTGACCCGAATGACCCGGCATGTCAAGAAATTCTCTATGACCCCATCACCACTGTCCCAGAGTTGTTTGCCATCATCCGACAATGGGTTCCCCAGGTGCAACACAAGATTGACATCATCGGCAACGAAGTGAGTAATGGGAACACCGTTGGGATAGTAATGTGTTTGGCTTACAATGCATGCTGGCTCACAGTGTCTAAAGAAAGGAGAGAATGTGGCACTGGACAATAAGTGTGAGTCTGAGGGTGAGGAATAATTTTCGTTAAATGTCAGCATCTTTCTTTCTTACATGTCTGTTGCAAAAACCCATAGCAATAGAGGTGGAACAACATGGTGCTTTGGATCAAATGCAAAAAAATTATTATTGATAACTCAAATTGTAAGCTGCTCCAAATCCCAATTTTATTTAAATTGTAAGGTGCTATTATTATCATCATCATCGATGATGATGATGATGATGATGATGATGATGATGATGATGATATAGTGTGACTCTTCCCAAATTCCCACCATGACATCTCTTGGCAGGCAGTTGTACAATCAAGTGCCATGGCTCAGTGCTATGGGATTCTGGGATTTGTAGTTTTGTGAGATACTTAGCCTTCTCTGTCAGAGAGCTCTACAGATCCCAGGATCCGATAGCATGGAGCCACGGCAGTTAAAGCGGTTTCAAACTGCATTGTTTCTGCAGTAGAGATGTAGCTAAGGTGCTGCTACCAAGAAAGCCCTGTCTTATATACTTTATAAACTCATGTATAAGTCTAGAAATTTAGGTTAAAAATTGACCCAAAAAATCTGAGTCGACTTATCCATGAGTCAATGTAAGTATTGTATCTTAATGCATATATATATATATATATATATATATATATATATGGTGAAAGGCAAGAATTTAATCTGCCCTGGAAGCACTGACCCCCTTCTACTCTCTCATCCATCCAGCCTTTAGTATAGTATACAAATAGTTATGCCTGCTGGAATTTTGTAAGTTCTTTGGTCATATCAAAATGCATAAATTTGGCACCAAAAACTGCCATCAACTTACACATGAGGGTGACTTATAGTTGAGTATATATGGTACTCACCAAACTCACTTCTCAGGGTTGTGGGTCATACAACAGGGCCTCTGGTGAAGACCTTATAGGCTGGACTTATATGGGTTCTTTGTCACTATAATACAGAGCAAAAATTGTATAAGAGGAGCTATGGAGGGGTTAAGAGAGAGGAGATCTTTTCTAGAGGCACATGAAGATCAGCCCAAATTTAGGTGGATAGGATGCTTAGTTTTACATGGTCACCAGATCCATAGTGGAGCATCAGGAGATGGAGACACCAGAGAAGAATCCTGTGATGCCTTTAACTCAGTCTTTTGTCTTTTCCAGATCCTGAAGCGTGGCTGCCATGTCAATGACCGGGATGGACTGACAGACATGACCCTGCTTCATTATGCTTGCAAGGCTGGGGCTCATGGTGTTGGTAAGGAAATCTACACAACTATCAAATTCTGGTTGCATCCACACTGCAGAATTAATGCAATTTGACACCGCTTTAACTGCCATGGGACCATGCTATGGGATTCTAGGATCTGTAGTTCTGTGAAAATATCTTAAAGAGTGTTCTGGTGCCCAAACCAAACTCCAATCCCTAGGATTCCATAGGACAGAGCCATGACAGTTAAAGTGACATCAAACTGCATTAGTTCTGCAGTGTGCATGCAGCATCTCTTTTCGATCTCCCGCTGTATTTCTTTCCTACATCTCCCAGGAAAAAGCCACTTTAAACCTTTATCTTTCTAACCTGCTTCCGTGGTTTCCCCTTAACTGCAAGGTCTACATCAGGGCTTGAACACAGCTATTTTTAAAATGTAGTTTGTTCCTATTATGCCCTCCTGTGTTTGAAAAGTAATCCTTGTTGCTACACTGCTTGCTGCTTTTCTATTCCTTTCCTTTTTTGAAAGAATAAAGAACCTGCAAGGATTGATAACACTTGACACATCTCCATTAGAATGTTCCAAAGATGCTCTTACATTGGCTTTTATGAAAGTAACTAGAAATTGCAGCTTGTCACAACAATAAAATCACTCTTCCTTGTAATGGTATTTTTGCAGTGGTTTTGATCCACGTTTGTTGCCCCTTCCCAGAAGTAAATGGTTGCATTTAATTCAGTTGCTCAAGCCCCATTATATACAATGGCATAGTAATATTCTGGCCCTTATATAAAAATGGCAAAGTCAAGGCTTGCTTTTTGGAAGGTATTTATTTTTAAAACATTTTCAAGCCCTGAATGCTTGAATCTGTGGATGCAAAATCTGTGGATGTGGAGGGCTGACTGTATAAACATATTGTAGGGCAGCCTGCAAATAAAATCAGTTTAATTCTGGGGTCTTTTTATTTCTCTCTCAGGTGACCCTGCTGCTGCTGTGCGTCTTTCGAACCAGCTGCTGGCCCTGGGTGCGGATGTGACCCTGCGCAGCCGCTGGACCAACATGAACGCCCTCCATTACGCTGCCTATTTTGATGTCCCCGAACTCATCCGGATTCTTCTAAAGGCCTCTAAGCCCAAAGGTACGATATCAAGTACCAAAGAAAGGTTGTACTTATCGCAGAGGGGGAAAGCTTGCCTCTTAACTACATTAGTGGTTTGACTGTTGGACTATGACTCCAGAGACCAGGGTTCAAAGCCTCACTTAACCATGGAAACCCATTGGGTTACCTTGAGCAAGTCACATTCTCTCAGCTTCAGAGGAAGACAAAAGCAAACTTCCTCTGAACAAATCTTGCCAAGTAAACCTCATGATACTTTTGCCTTAGGTCTCCATAAGTCAAAAATGACTTGAAGGCACACAGCAGCAACCGCAAAGATATATCCTATTTTTAAAAAACACTACAGGTGTTTTAATGCCTGTGCCTCCAAAAACTGTAGATGGCAAGCATATTCTTAAAAAAAGAGGTACTCTATCCTCTTTCCTGTATGCACAGAAGACAGCTGATGAAGAAGAGGGCATCTACACTGTTGAAATACAGTGGTACCCCGGGATACGAATGCGCCGCCTTACGAAATTTCCGGGTTATGAAAAAAATCCATAGAAAAAAACTGTTCTGGGTTACGAAGGTTATTTTGGGTTACGAAAAATTTTTTGGTGCTTTTCGGCGCTTTTTCGCACGAAATCGCGGCTTTCGCTATTAGCACCTATGGCTTTTTCGGCTTACGAAGGATTTCGGGTTACGAACGCGGCGGCGGAACGAATTAAATTCGTAACCCGGGGTACCACTGTAGTCCAGTTTGACACTACTTTAAGTACTGTAGCTCCATCCTGTGGAATCCCAGGATTTGTAGTTTCACAAGATTTCTCGCCTTCTTTGCCAAAGAGTGGTGGCCCTCACCAAACTACAAATCCCCAGATTCCATTCCCCTTGGCTCTGTTCTAGTTAGCAATCTGCTCACCGTATTCAGAACAGTCTCCAAGGAGCAGCCCCATACAGGTGAGGGATCAGAATGCAAAGACAAGCAGTCTTGTACAGATCAGTATCGCATGGCTTTCACTTCCTTCCAGATCCTTGTTTTATACAGAACCTAACATACTGTAAGTACCTTCATTCTTTCTTTCTTTACCTATCTTGGATTAACCACCCCACCTTTATCCCAAAGAACGGTACTCGAGGCTGTTCTTTGTGAAGCACGACGAACATGAATGCTGGCAGCTTGCTTCTTGACCGATATGTTTTCTCCCCTTAAGTTCTCAACTCAACATGTAGCGATTTCAACCATGGGACGGCCCTACACATTGCTGCTTCGAACCTGTGTCTGGGGGCCGTGAAGTGTCTCCTTGAACACGGAGCCAACCCCGCAGTCAGGGTGAGAAGAAGATGGGGGCATTAATGGGGGAAGATGGGGAGGGAAATGCACATGTGGCAGGTGGGCTGAAGGAATATAGGAACCTCTATACCTATCTGGTTAGTACTAGCCAGAGTCCAAACCTCTGGTCTCTTTACAAAACCTCTATACAGCATCGATGAGAAAGGCAACCTTTCTACTAACTTTTCCATCCAACAGAACAGCAAAGGCCAGGTCCCAGCCGACGTGGTCCCAGACCCAATGGACATGACTTTGGATAAGGCGGAGGCTGCCATGATTGCCAAGGAGCTGAAGCAGCTGCTTCTGGATGCTGTACCTTTGAGCTGCAACCTCCCCAAAGTCACCCTGCCCAACTATGACAACATCCCAGGCAACCTCATGCTCATCTCTCTTGGCCTCAAGCTTGGCGACCGGGTCCTTGTGGATGGGCAGAAGGTAAGGATGGCACAGGCTTAGCTGGGTTCCTCTCTAACTCTGAATTGGGGTGGGTAGATTAGCCCTTTCCCGTCATACAGTGGACCCTTAGTATCCACTGGAGTTTGGTTCCAGGACCCCCCCCCCATGGATGCTCAAGTCCCATTATATACAATGTCATAGTAAAATGGTATCCCATATACACACACACACACACACACACATATATTTGTGTGACATGTAAGTGATTCTCCATGGTTGCGTTCTTCCTTTTGCATGACTCGATCCCATCATGTGTTATTACAGGTGGGCACCTTGCGTTTTTGTGGCACCACAGAGTTCGCAAGTGGCCAGTGGGTAGGTGTGGAACTGGATGAACCCGATGGCAAGAACGATGGCAGCGTGGGAGGAATTCGTTACTTTATTTGTCCTCCAAAACACGGTAATTTTAGAACAGTGCTGGGTGCACCCATCACCATAAGGCAACCTCCTTCAGATCTAGCACTTGCCAAATAGCAAAGCAATAGAACAACGTACTCTACAGTTTGACACCTTTATCTATGGGTCTGTGAACTGCAGTTTCAGTTACCTGTATCCAGAAAAAAAAGGTCTCTCTAAGCATCTGGAGGTCCTCCAGTGTGACTCTGAGGTCAACTTCCACTGGAAATGTAGGGTTCACCATTATTCGTGATTTTTGCTCTTTGCACTAAGTCTGGGTTATCTTGGCTGAGATCCCAATTGCATTGACTCTAGTTTACTTCCTGGACTGATGCAGAAAGAGCCAGGATGGATGCTCTCTAGAGTACTGAATCCTAGCTGTAAAATGTATTTAGCACCGTGGAGAGATCCTTCTATGTTTGCTCTTATCCAAGGTGCTTCCAGGAGAGGTTCACTTCTCTATTGACATTCACTTCTCTATTGACAATGAGCAAGGCAACTTTTCTATACCACTGTGTCTATGCTTTAAAAGCATAGATTAAAAACAGTCACACATAATGGATGTTTATGCAAAGGGATCTTGTAGTAGCTTTGAGACTAACTGAAAGAAAGAAGCTGGTAGCATGAGCTTTCACAGACTTTACTTCCTCAGATGTATAGTGGATGATCCATGAACAGACCTATATAAGCAAGCTGTGTGTGAAAATAGCAATAGAAACACAAAACTTGTGGGTATGAGTTGAGGTGACAATTTTTAAAAATGGTTGGGGAACAAAGACAGGAGGAAGGATGTGAATAGATAACTACTGTATATGAATGGTGGTGGGAATATTGGAATGTAGTGTGGGAACCAGAAAGGAAATGTAATGGACTGGCCAAGACTATGCTATTTAGTTTGGGGGGCTAGCTAGTGTTATGATGTGTGTAGTGTGCCAGGAAACCAGTCTCTGTTCAACCCTGTTAGTCTCAAAGGTGCTACAAGATCTCTCTAAATCCCCGTGCAATTGTTTGAAGAATTCTCCACATACAATCAAAGAAGTCATAGAATTGTAGGGTTGGAAAGGGTCCCCAGAGGCCATGGAGTCCAGCCACTCACTCAGTGCAGGGACTCCAACTAGAGCATCTTGGTCCAGCCTCTTTTTGAAGATGTCCAGAGAAGGAGACCACACCAACTGGTTCCATTGCTGACCCACTCTTACCTTCAAGACGTTCCTTCTCAATTGGACCCCTGCTTTGCTTTTTCCTCCTTTGCCATCTCAGGAGTGTTTGCTTCTGTGTCCAAGATTGCCAAAGCTGCTGACCAGACATCTTCCTCAGTCACCTCCACTCCACGGACCCCGCGCATGGACTTCTCCCGCATGACTGCCAAGGGACGCAAGGAGAAAGACAAAGACAAAAAAGGTAAGGGAGTAGGACTTTTGCATTCAGAGGTCACCAGTTGTTGTTGGGTAGCTTTAAGATTTGTTCAGAGTGGGGTTTGAGGCTGAGAAAGCATATCTTCCCCAAAGTAATCCAGTGGGTTTACATGACTGAGTGGAGATCTGAACTCTGGTCACCAGATGAATCTCCCCACATAGTATATATCAAATCAAAACATCTTGCTCTTATTATTATTTCCCATCTGTCCAGCTCTCAGGAAGAAGTCCTTGTCTGTTGGCAGCCTGGACCGTGAAGGTTTGAAGATTGAGATTGGAGATCAAGTCCTGGTGGCAGGACAGAAGCAAGGAGTCATTCGTTTCTATGGGAAGACTGATTTTGCACCAGGTACGAAAGGCAGGCGGGTTGGTTGGAGACACTTGGTAGCAGCGAGGAGAAGGGTTGGGATTGACATATCTTAAGGAGAAAAAGTGTTGGGAGACATAAATTGGATCTGGATTTCGAACTACTGGGTTCAACATTTTCTTCCCTCACTGAAATTGTACCACAAACATTGTTCTATCTGCCACAGGCCATTGTACCATTGTAGTTAAGGTGCCTCTCTGAAATAAGAGTAATACCTTACATGGTTGCTGTGGCTTTTCAGTTTTTTATTTGGCAATTGTAAAGGTTCCAAAAAATTCTGGGGGATTAGAGCTGTAGTCCTTTGGAAATAAGGAAATGTAGAATGCTTAATTCTGACAAAGCCATGCTGTTTACAAATTGTATGCTCAAAGGAATTTGGTTATTTGAAAAATGCTACTGTGCTCCATTGTGGTGTATGGATTCCTTACTAAGAGTAGGACAGGGCAAACCCTGCAGTGGATACTGGGTTGCAAATTTATCATTTAGATGTTTGCAGCCAAAATACTCATTGTGGGATTCAAATTAAAATGTGGATTCCAGCCTCCCTTTCTATCATGGACTATTGCTGGTGTTCATTCAAGGGTCCTTACTGTCTATTTCCATCTTGAGGTTTATCCCAGAAAGATCTTATTGTCCTACTAAATTATTGCTCAGTTCTATGGAATGCTGCCTGCTTCTTTCTTTCAGTTAGTCTTTGCAAATTAATTTTCCAGAGGAACCCTGAATTCTATAACATAGAGCATTAGCCAAAGCAAATATAAACCATTTGTGTCTTTTCTTCTTCCTCCTCTCTCCAGGCTACTGGTTTGGTATTGAACTTGACAAGCCCACTGGCAAACATGATGGCTCTGTCTTCGGCGTCCGCTATTTCACATGCGCCCCTAAGCATGGAGTCTTTGCTCCTCCTTCCAGAGTCCAGAGGTGAGTCGGGTTGTTCCGAATGGCAGATACTCATGGAATACTTAAAGAGGGGATAAGAGTTTATTTCAAAACACATAAGAAGTCCTGTTCCCATTTTGGTTGATGGGGTTGCATCCACACTGCAGAAATCATCTGTTTTGACACCGCTTTAACAGCCATGGCTCCATGAGATGGAATTCTAGAAATGGTACTTGGTTGCGGTACCAGAGCAAATTAAACTACAACTCCCAGGATTCTGTAAGAGTTGTGGCAGTTAAAGTGGTGTCAAGATGCTTTACTTCTGCAGTGTGGATACACCAGTATCCACACTGCATCATATGTTGTAGAAATATGGTAGAGCCCAGTCAACTGCATTTGTGGGTTCACCAGATCATTCTGCTGACAAAGGCCCTGGACTTTCAGATGAGGGTGGGTGGTAGGACTTTTCAGATATCAATTCCATTTAATGTTTATGTTTTTCTTATACTGGGAATTAACGGTGCTTATTTCTGCTGCAGAATCGGAGGCCCAAAGGATGCCCTGGGAGATGGCACTTCAGCAAAGAAGGTCCACCAAGTCACTAGTAGGTACACCCTGGATTTGCTCCTCATCACCCTTTGCTTTCACTAAGGGCCCTTGTGTTAGAGGGGATAGCTGCTCAGATATTATTATTAAATGAATTTCATGGTTAGACTTGGGTCTCTTCCACATGATATTTTGGATTTTGGAATTCTGGATAAAGGAGACTCAAGTTGTAACAATTTAATTTTAAATTGTTCTTTGTTTTAAATGGTTGTGAGCCGCTTTGAATCCTGTGCCAGGAGAAAAGCAGGATTAGTTAATCAAACCAAGCCAAAAGCCTTCATTCCAGTCAACAGACCGTTGGGCAAGACATTAAATCTATATTAAAACAATACAATAAAAGACATTTATGAGTAAAATACTTGCTATCATATTTCATAATGTAAAATACCATTTATTGAATAAATTAATCAGTCCTCGAGATTCTTGGATGCCTTAGCCTCTGGATTTCCAGTAACCAAAAATAGTAGAATTCAAAAGTATAGCTGTGTTAGTCTGTAAAATTAGAACGTAAAGAGATCTTGTAGTGCATTTGAGACTCACTGAAAGAAAGAAGTTGGGAGCAGGAGCTTTCATCGACTTAAGTCTATTTCCTCAGATGCATTTCCAAATTCCAAATCTGCAAAATTTCAAATGCTTCTGAGGAAGTAGACTTAAGCCTTTGAAGGCTCATGCTGCCAACTTCTTTCTTTCAGTGCATTGCAAAGGTACTACAAGATCTCTTTTCATACAATAACCAAAAAGGTGCCATCCCAAGCAGGAGGGAGAAAGATATGAAGGAGAGGAGGTATCATTCATAGAGTTTTCATCTTCCTTGGTTTTTGAAAACGGTTGACCGCCTTCTTTTTTCTCTCTTGCAGTTTCACAGCCAAAGCGCAACTTCACAGCAGTCAGAACCCCGAAAGACATCACATCAGAAAGCTCCATCTCTAGGTAAGAGCCATAGGGAACTAAGCACACCTAGCCCTGAAATCCCTTTGTTGTCCCTATGTACCTTCAAAGCAGCTCACACTTATGGCAGTCCTCTCACAATCCTAGGTTTTTCTTGGCAAGGGGAATTTTACCCTTGCCTTCCTCTGCGGCTGAGAGACTGTGGTTTGCCCAAAATCACTAGGCTGCATCAGCACTGCAGAAGTACTGTAATGCAGTTTGACACCACTTTAACGGCAATTTCAATGCTATTGAAATCTGGGACTTCTAGTTTCTTGGATGCCAGAGCTCTCTCTCACAAAACTACAAACCCCAGAATTCCTTAGCAGTGAACCATGGCAGTTAAAGCAGTGTCAAACTGCATTATTTCTGCAGTGCAGATTCAGCCATAAACACCTGTGCAAATCTCACTGCTTCAGTAGGTCTATTCTAGTGAGGACTGGTAACTGGATTCAGGCTCCTGTTTCATATTTTATGGGAGAAGGGTGAGGGAACTCATATAAAAACTGAAAACATCAAGCAGTGGGTGTCATTATCACCTGGAGAAGCCAAGGACCTGGATTTGGAACCTATGAGAACTAGGTTCAGTTCCAGAACTGGTGGTTTTGGACTCATTTTAGTTTGTATCCACAGTACAAAACTGTAGCAGTTTGATACCAGTTTCAGTGCCATGGCTGCATCCTATAGAATCCTGACATTTGCAGTTTGAAATGTTGAGAATTCCCCATCAGAGAGTGCATTGTTGTTGTGTGCCTTCAAGTCGTTTCTGACTTATGGTTTTCTTAGCATGATTTGTTCAGAGGGGGTTGTGCTTTGCGCATGATTTGTTCAGAAGGGAGTTGCGCTTTGCATTTCTCTGAGGCTGAGAGAGTATGACTTGCCCAAAGTCACCCAGTGGGTTTCCATGGCCGAGTGGGGATTCGAACCCTGGCTTCCTGATGAGAAAAACATCTCCACCTGTCTTCTCTTTTTCTCTTGCAGGTTACTTTTTTGCTGCTGGTTCCCTTGGATGCTTCGTGCTGAGATGCAGTCGTAAATTTCTCCGTCTCCTCTTCGTTGCTTCCTTCCTTCCTTCCCTCCCTCCGTTCCTCTTTGCCCTGCTGTTTCTTCGCTCTCCAAGTACTCAAAGACTACTCTTCGGTTCTTTTTCTCATCTCTCCTTCCCTGATTGCTGTTCTAGTGAACCCCAGTGCCTTGTTAAAACATATTAACACCCCCTTCCCCACCTCCCCAGGTAGTTTGTGAGAAATGCTATTCTGAATTAATAACTTTTTTTCTGTTTCCTGGCACACATGCCAAGGATGGGATTTTTGGCTCAATAGGTCTCTTCTAGCACCTCCTTCTTTTTCGTAATCGGCCACGAAAGTTCGTGCAATTAAAAGAAAAGGGTTTTATCGGGGGGCAGGCTTAGCAGGTATAGTCTCAAAAGAAGCCTCTGCTATTTCTCCCTGGTATCAAAAGTAAAGAATCAAAATGCTCAGTTCTTAATTATATCTATCTTGGGCTGCATCTGCACTGCAGAAATAATCCGGTTTGACACCACTTTAACTGCCATGGCTCAGTGCTATGGAATCCTGGGATGTGTAGTTTGTTGTGACACCAGAGCTCTCTGGCAGAGATGTCTCCAGATGTCACCAGGGCAAAACTCTAGTGCTCCCACCATTCCCAGAATTCCACAGCATTGAGCCATAGCAGTTGTTAGTCCAACACTTATGCCAGGAGTTGCCAATAGTGCCAACGAAACTGGCTCTCCCTCGTTGCAATCTGAGCTGCCTGTTCAAGCGGTGCTTTTCTTTCTGATGGATATATATGGAGTCCAGATGCAAGAAGACACCTTGAGCGATGTGTAGTGTGTGTTAGCAGCTGTGCTTAGCTTCCTACATACAGTATTTGTTAAGATAACATACAGGGGAGAGTAAATCACCCATTAACAGCCTTTGATGGTGTACAATGTGTGTGTCTCTCTGTGCATATATCAGACCTATATTCCCAGGAGTCATTTTCCTTTGAAATGGTTTTTTAAAAAGTGGGAAGAAAGAATATTATAACTGAATTTTATCTCATTCATTTATCTGCTGCACTGTGTTAGATCTCATTCCATCTAGGTAATATTTCAAACACATACTCCACATAGTTCCTGATTTTCCTGATTGTCGAATAGCAAAAAAGGAACATAAAATAAACTAAAAATGATAAGCCTCCTGGAGCAAAATGTGCCAATCCCAAATGCTGATGAGGTTGAGTGGAATAAGATTCCTGGGGTCTAGATTTAGGTTTGGCAAGAATCAGATTTACAATGCAAAATATATGCATCTGAAAAGTGTCAACCTTTAGCACTTTTAGCAAATGACTTTCTTCCTCAGCCCCTAAATTTTGAAAATGAATTCTCATTTTCCATCAAATCGAGGAAGCTGGGTTTTTACAAAGTAGAAGGAGAAGCTTTGAAACGTTTAAGGATCATGCCAACTAGTGTCTCCCATATCACTGGGGTGTTAAACCAGTGTAAGGTGTGAACTGTAAAAGAGCTATACTTCCAGCCTCATTGTGTGCAACTTTTCACTTTCTGCTTCCGGCACACTTCAAATACTGTGAGGTTTTAGATACAGACTGCATCTTAATTCAGCAAAAATATGCAATTTGTTTTTAAGAAAGGAAAAGTGTGTAGAATTTAACTCCAGAATGGGCTGAAATTTTAGGACTATCCCTAATTTGGACAAGGAATGCAAAGAGTAAGACTCCTTTTGGTCTTGAGCAAATTCCTCACCTGTCTCTCCTTCTGCATAAATGTCAGCGTCTTCCTTTCCATGTTTTTGAGCTCCGTTTAGAAGCAGGGAGAAGCAATCCTGAAACATGGCCAGAAAGTTAGAATTAGAGCAGATTATTAAGATTTCCACTTTAAAAGTGCTCTGCCTTCAACATCTGCAATAAGAGCAGAAATCTAATAGGTGCAGCTTTTGGGGGCATGGGCACCCATCAAACAAATGCCACATCTCTTGAATTTTCCTTTAGTCTCCAATTTCTAGCATTGCAGAGCAATGCTCTGTTTCCATTCCCTGCGTCACTTTGTCCACCTCTTTTCTTTGGATGCCTATACTGAAAATGACATTTTAAGCGATTGCAATGCTAGAAATTTTGGTGGACTGGCAGAAAATGTCATTTTCTGACATCACGAAGCAGAATATTAATTGAAGCAGGGACTATTCTTCCCTGTACCTTAGCTACATTTTTGCATGTAGTACAGAGGAAAGATATTTAAAGTATAGCAAAAAACACCACCGATGCCCCAAGCTTGGGATAACATTTGGGATTTTTTTAGGGGGGGCGGAAGATAGCCAGATTCCTGTTAGGAATTTACATTTGCAGAAATTAGAATTAGGCAGTTTCATAATGTCCATATCCAGTAAAGGGCTACTACTACGCTGCTACGTAGAGGAGCCTGCAGACAGATGTGCAACTGGACCAATGTACATCCATCCCATTGTGCATTGGGACAATGGCTATCCAAGTACTCTTGGATAGCCATTGGATAATAGAGCCTGATGCAAATGGCGACACTCACCAGTGTCCTGCTATGCACCTTTGCAATTCACTATCAGGGTTTCTTAGTGCCTCTGCTGTGTAGCTAAGTGCAGTGGACCCTTGGTATCCACTGGGGTTTGATTCCAGGATCCCTGTGGATACCAAAATCCATGGATACTCACATTTCCTTAAATTCAGTGGCACAGAAAGATGGTGCCTCTTGTATAAAATGCCAAAATCAAGGCTTGCTTTTTGGAATTTATTGATTTTTAAAATGTTTTCAATCCATGGATGCTTAAATCCGTGGATAAGAAATCTGGGGGGGGGGGCTGACTGTATACGTAAATTTACGTAATGTAGACAGCGACAGAGGCTTCTGGCTGATCTTTTCAGACATATTATGAATTCTAGCCTGTCAACCTTGAATCTCTCAGTACTCTGTCCTCCCATCCTCTATATCATCATATCTTGCACCCGCATTTCACCATTTCACACTTTAAACACACGTGTCCCCCCTCATTCCCTTGTCCTTGTAGATCCATTGTTAGGAAACTTCCCGCAGTCCCTCATTGACCAGCAATAATTAATCCCTTCTGTTGATTTCAGCTTCACATCCAGCGAAACCTTGCTGTGTTCCCCATTCCCCTTTTAAGAGTATATCCGCACACACAATTACAGCAGCTCAATACCACTTTAAAGTACCATGGATCCATCTTCTGAAATCTGGGGTTTTGTGGTTTGTTAAAAAGATTTGGAATTCTCTGCCAGAGAGCATGAGCTTACTACTCCAAACAAGAACTCCCAAGGAACTCTGAGTGTCAATCTCTGTTGTTGTTGTTGATGTTAGCTTTTGTTATTGTCGTTAGCTGCATTAACATCGACTTCAAATCGTGGTAATGAGACTGAGACCTCTCCAAGACCCCTTATCCTTAACAGCTTTGCTCAGGTCTTGCGGACTCAGGGCTGTGCCCTCCTTAAGTCTGTCCATCTGATATACTTCTTTCCCTGTTTCTTCTTCTCTTTCTCCTACCTTCTACCTTTCCCAGCATTATCGTCTTTTCTAGTGAGTCATGTCTTAGCATGCAGCCAAAGTACAGCTGCCTTCTCTAGACATCCCATTTTTTTTGGGAACAGGCTGATTTTCTTCAGGAATTCTTTGGAGCGCTCCATTGTCCAACTATGTTTGCAATGTGATCCCTAGTGCCTCTTCCTCTCTTTTACTATAGAATTAAATCTCAGGTTGCATCCGCACTGTAGAAATAATTTGGTTTGACACCACTTTAACTGCCATGGCTCAATGCTGTGGAATTTGGGGGTTGGCTTGTGGCACCAAAGCTTTTTGACAGAAGAGGTTAAATCGCTCACAAAATGACAGTTTCCAGATTCTGTAGCATTGAGCCATGGCTGTTAAAGGGCCAAAGCACACTGCAAAAATAATCCAGTTTGAGACTGCTTTAACTGCCCTGGCTCTGGTAACTGGAGTTGTGTGAGCCATTTCGCCTTCTCTGTCAGAGAGCTCTGGTGCCACAATAAACTACAATTCCCAGCATTCCCTAGCATTGAGCCAGGACTGTTAAAGTGGTCTCAAACGGGATTATTACTGCAGTATGTTTTGGACCATCGTGGATCAAAACGGATTATTTCTGCAGTGTGTTTTGAACCATCATGGTGTCAAACCGGATTAATTCTGCAGTGTGGATGCATCCTTAGCCCCTCTCTTTTCAAGGTACTTTGGTGTCTTCCGAATCTCTCACCAAACGACAAATCCCAGGATTGCATAGGACGGACCTATGGCAATCAAAGTGATATGAAACTGCTATAATTGTGCAATGTGGATGCATCCTAAATCTTGGGATTGCATTTTTAGCTATGGTTGCCTTGTCTTCCCAGAAGATAGTAACGTTCCAACCTCAGTAGCAGCCCTTTTGCGGTACTCCCCCCATAATATTTCCTTTCCCCCTTTTTTCCTGTTGGAACCACACTGGGTTGCGTTCTTTCTGCCTACATGTATATTTTTTATTTTTTAAAGAAAACTAAACAAATAATAATAATTATCTTTGTAAACCGTCGCGTGAAGATGGCTTTTGTCAGGCCCTCTGTTGAGCTCTCTGTTGAATCTTGCATGGTTTTGTCTTCCCTGATCCCTCTCCATCCAGGCTTGCTGGAAGAAAAGGAATTAAAACAAAATATGTTTAGCATGATTTTAAATATAAATATATATATAAATATATATATACACACGTACACACATTCACACATGACACACGGATGTATATCACTATGCCATTGCTTCTCTGTTATTAAGGAATTAATAAAAAGTGTTTCTATGTGCATTGCCTCCAGAAGTCTTCTTTTCTGTCTTCTTTGTCAGTGAAGGACTGGGGAAATATATTGCAATAGACCCTTGAAATAAAAGGGAGTGGAAAAGCCAAAGGTAACATGTTGTGATTGTGTACCTTCAAGTCATGATTTGCCCAAGATCAGTGAGTCAGCTTCTTTGACATTTCTCACATCAAGGAGATTGCGGGTTTATCCCATGAATATCCCAGGAAAATCGCGCAATTACGTGATACGATTTCACGCGACGTCACGCAAAACCCGCCATTAAAGTGGTCACAAAGAAGCATTAACGGGCATCTTTTTCCCTTGGGGATTTCAGCACCAGTGCATTTCTGATATCACTTTTGTGTGTGATAATCATTTGTGTGATTATTTGCCATTTTCTTGGCTTTAAATGCACTTTAATCTCTCTTTAACGCTGGATTTGGCCCCAGAGTAACAAAAACCTATGGCTGAGTGGGGATTCGAACCCTGATCTCATGGAGTCTCCACCGTAGAAATAATGCAGCTTGACACCACTTCAAGTGCTTGTAGCTCCATATCTACGGAATCCTGGGATTTGTAGTTTTACACGGTCTGTAGCCTTCTCTGTGCCAAAGGGTCCCTAACAAAAAACTACAAATCTCAGGATTCTGTAAAGTGGAGCCATGGCAAAGTGGTGTCAAACTGCATTATTCATACTGTGTAGATGCAACACTACAGAATCCTGGGATTTGTAGTTTTGCAAGATCTTCTCTGACCCCTCAAAATGGCGCTGGTGCCTTCCCAAAACTACAAATCCCAGGTTCTGTTGGATGCAGACATGGCAGTTAAAGTTGTGTCAAACTGCATTATCCCTACAGTGTAGATGCACCCCTTACAGACTCCTGGGATTTGTAGTTTTAGCAAGGGGTGGCAAAATAAAAAAAGATGCGCTTGTGCCTCCCCAAAACTACAAATCCCAAGGTTTTGTAGGTTGGAACCAAGGCAGTTAAAGCGGTATCAAAGTGCACTATTCCTATAGCGCAGATGCAACCTAAAAACCTGCCTCCTCCACCATTCTAAGAGCTCTAAGCTAAAAAGGCTTATTTTGCAAAGCTCTGATTGGTGCATTGGGTTGAAGCAAGGCGGGGCTTTTGCAATGCTTGCTTTTCATTGGGCGAGAGCCCTGCCACTCGAAAAGGAACCCGGAAGAGCATGCTGTCTTCTTGCAAGGAGTGGAAGAGGCTTTGCATTTGCAATGAGAAAAGGTGGGTAGATCAGGAGCCCTCTGGGTTATTTTATTTGCAGAGGGGTCAAAAAGAAGACTTGTTGGGTTCTGGGGTTGCTATCCTCCTTTTCTTTTTGCATGCCCTAAAAGTTGGCAGAGCAGATAGAAATCCATCAGGAAGAGCTGTTAATGCAAAGTTGCTTGGTTCAATTTTTAATTTCTTAAAGTCATGACATCTCAAGCATTTCTTTCTGTACTTTCTGTGCAACCCTAGTTTAGCATCTGTTTTCTGGGAAGCACCTGCACAGGTTGAGCCTTCCTTGAAATGGATGGGACCAGAAGTGTTTGAGATTCATTCACTGAGGAAGAGAAGCCACTGCATACGTTTAATGAAATATAGACATTTGGCTGATTTCTATAGGATCTAAAAATTAACATTTTATAGGACCCCATTCCCCAGAGTTGGCCCCAAAAGGCCATTAATAATAATAATAATAATAATAATAATAATAATAATAAAATTTATTTTTATCCCGCCCCTTTGCACAGTGCAATCGCGGCGGCTGACAGCATTAAAATATACAATCCATATCCCACAATCTCATCAACTCCCCTTAAAATACAGTTAAGCAATTTACAATATAAAACAGAACTTAAAACAGTACACAACAAAATAGCAATGATTGCAACAAGAAAATCAGGGTCCATTAGACCTCTGTTTGGCTTAAGCATTGCCTAATAAAGGTGCATGTTTTGCTATAATCATGTTGGGACTGTATTATATTTTTCATATTGGTGTCTGAGAACAGAGCGAATGCAGAAAACTCTTATGGGAAGAAATGTGATCTTGGGCAAGTTGCTCTGAATAAATCTTTCCAAGTCTATTCCATAAATCATAAATCAGAGCTGATGTAAAAGCACATCATAACAACAATTGTTTGCTTGTTTGCTTATTTTGTTCTAGCTTGTATTACCATCTACTGTTAGATGCATTTGTTATTTTTAGATTGTACGCTGCTGGCATGTTTTATTATTCTTATCGATTCTATTCATTCTATGTACAGCGCTGTGCAAATTTATAGCGCTTTATACATAAAATATAATAATAATAACAATAACAATGCTAGGCTGCATTCCCACTTGCAAGTAAATTGCTTTGAGATCCAAATCGATGGGTCGGTTTGGCAGCGGAGCATGGTCCACACTGCATTTGCCCCAATTGCATTTTCTTGCTGCAAAATAAAATAACCCACTTGTGGTTCACATTCACAAATGAATCGGTTCAAAATGGACCCGCTCCAGCCGGTCAAAGGGCAAATTTAAATCGATTCCGATCCGCAGCTGGTTCACACTTGCGCGGAATCGATTTATCCAAAAAGACATGGAACAAATCAGCATCAAAAAGACGCGGGTTAAATGGGTCAAGCGCATGGCCCCCCCCCCCCTCAAAATCGCTTCAACAATTCAGTTCAAGTGTGTGAACCAGAATCATTTAAATCAATTTGCGATCCGGTTTAAAAAGTAGTGGGAACGAGGCCCTAGCAGCATATATTACAAGGTTCTAATACTACAATGCTAGAATATATCACAAGGTTGTGTGAACTTGTGTACCACCAAGATTAGAAAATTCCTAAGAAAACCCTTGAATGCAAAAAATGCACCTTTATTAGGCAATTCTTAAGCCTAACTGAGGTCTAATGGACCCTGATTTTCTTGTTGTAATCATTGCTAGAACTTTATCTAAACAGTCTTCTATTGTAGGTATTTCTAATTCTAGAGAAATGTACATGGCGCCAGTTGTGCAGTGACCCAGGTGTGAAGTTGTTAATGTATGACCATTATCCTCCAAATAATATGCCACCCAATATTTCATCCCATAGTGCTGACAAGACTCAAGAAAGACCCAGGAGACTGTGTTGGATCTCTATTATTTGCCCCCAGAGCATAGTTTGGGGACCATTGGTCTTTAGTTATGAACCAGTGGCATGTTGGTCAGTGGACAATGAAAAGTTGTCCTGTTTGGATCCCACTCAGCGATATAAATTCTGAGTGGGATCTAGTCTGGCTAAAAACAGTCCAATGTGGTGGATAATGATTCCCACCATTCCAACCGCAATAGCCATTGGCCATGTTGGATGGGGATGCTGGGGGTTGTAGTCCAACACATTGAGGGATGCTGGAATGTGGAAGCCTGCCATAGGTTTCTTTGGCAACAGCTTCTTTTGTAAAAGTGTGATGGCTTCACTGCCAGAAGTAGGCCTCATTTATACAAAGTAAGGACCAAAACACGCTGCAGATGTAATCCAGTTTGAGACCGCTTTAACTGCCCTGGCTCAGTGCTAGGGAATCCTGGGAAGTGTGATTTTGTGAGACATTTAGCCGTCCCTATTAAAGAGCACTGGTGCCACAATAAACTACAGTTCCCAGAATTCTCTAGTGATGGAGCCAGGGCAGTTAAAGCGGTCTCAAACTGGATTATTTCTGCAGTGCGTTTTGGACCTCACAGCCTGAGGGAACCTTTTAACCTCTCTGAGGTGATTTTTTTATCACTGTAGCGAGTCCTAGCTTTCACAACACACTTATTTATACGTTTTATATCATGTTTCAGGCAATTTTTACCTCAGGATTTTTAAGTTCTCCACAGCAATGTGACAGAAATAAAGAAATCCAATGTTCAAGCCCAGAAACAAAGTGTCTATAAATAACAAAAGAGGGAATGGGGCAGAAAGTAAGCCAAAGAGGCGACAAAGGCAAGACAAGTGAAGAATAATAAAGAAGGGAGGCAAAGTTAAGGAGCCCCTAACAATTTGAGCCAAATCAGGAAAACATTGGCCACTATCAGACATCTTAAATATTTGGTGTATGAGTTATTTAGCCTCAGCCTGAGAGAAACTTTTCACCTCTGTGAGGCAATTTTTATCATTGTAGCGAGGCCTAGCTTTCACCACACACTTATTTATATGTTTTATATCATGTTTCAGGCAACGTTTACCTCAGGATTTATAGGTTCTCCATAGCAATGTGACAGAAATAAAGAAATCCAATGTTCAAGCCCAAATTAAACTAAAACTAATTTTTTAAAAAATGAACTCCTTTTCCTAGGCCTGTCTTGGATGAGAATCACGGACATGTGACGGTTTGAGAAGAAACGGCTGAGAAAGATTGGCGTCTCCTCCGCCATCTTGCAAAATGTCAGAAGCACGCAAAAGTGTTCTGGAATTGGAGGCCTTTTGTGTGGAAAAGGTAGCCCATCTCAAGGGAGGAAAAACCCGCTTGTGTTAGATCACTGGGAAATTTATTTGCCCATTATTTATTTATTTCATTGCTTATTTTCTTTGTTGCTCCAAGATTCTCCTTTTTAAAATACGCAATAAAAAATTGCAGCATCAATCAACACAAAGACACTTGTTTGCATATTTTACACTCCAGTACTGTACTGTCTTGGTTACAATTTCATTACAATGTCTGTTTTGCCCGTCTTTTTCTTTCATTAGTCCTTCCCTTCGTTTATCTGAATTGGTAAGATATTGTTTCTTTTAATATGATCCACTTTGGATACACAAGATTCTCTTTTTCATTCACAGTCTCCTCCAGCTGCCTATTATATTCCCGATTTCATCTCTGAGAAAGAGGAAGCCTATCTCCTCCAAGAGGTATGGACATTTGTGTGTGTTGCCACATGCAGAGTTAATGCCATTTGATACCCCTTTAACTGCCATGGCTCCGTCCTGTGGAATCCTGGGATTTGTAGTTTGTTGTGGCACTAGAGCTCTCTGACAGAGAAGGCTCAGTGTCGCACAAAACTACAAATTCTCGCAGCATTGAGCCATGGCAGTAAAAGCGATGTCAAAGCGCATTCATGCTCCGGCGCATATGCAGAATTAAGACTAATTCATTTGTCTTTTTGACAGTCCAGTTTGTTCAGAGCCTTCCACCAAAACCGCTTTCCAAAATGTGTTGATCTTCTTCCTGCCAGCTTCCTTCTCCATCTGGCTTTCACAACCACACAGAGAAACTGTAAATGCTGTGGCACCATAGACAGCTAGTGACCATTTATAGTAACTTGAGAGTGCCACGAACGAGGAGATTTTAAACACATCTGGGTGGCGTTTTTGGATGAGGATCTGGCAGCCCCGTTGTTCTTGCAACCCACCCAGGAATGTCTTGTGTTTTATTCTTCCCAGGTTTATGGGGCCCCAAAGCCGAAATGGACTCAGCTATCTGGACGGAGGCTGCAGAACTGGGGTAACGTTTGCATGGGTTTCAGTGTGTATGAGAGACAGGGAGCATGTGCTGGATTTGCATATTATTTTTGAGGCATAGCCTTAAAAGCACCCAGCGAGTCAGTAAGAAATACTGTGTAAAGTCCAACCCCCACCTGAAGATAGTCAAATAATGTAACTTGGAATATGAGCAAAGTGCATGAGAAGAGCAGATGGTTAAGGCATGCGTGTGTATGATGTGGCAGTAAAAATACATATCATGTGATTAAACAAGGACAGATTATATAACACTTTTGCCTACTCAGAACAGTTTACTTTTTCAAAAAGAAGCTTTAAAACACACTTAGAGGAATGCAGCAAGTTGGTATGTCATTGGACTACAATTCTCATCAGCCCTAGCCAGTGCTGAGGAGTGTTGTGTGTTGTAGTCCAACCACATTGGGAGGGCTGCGGGATTCCCATCCTAGCAATACAACAAAGAGGAAAGACAGATAGCAGTGATACAGTAGGCCCTTGGTATCTGCTGGGTGCATGTGCCGTCATTGAGGAGACCATGTGTTAATGCTCCAATCCACAGAGGGCAAGTCCATGGATGCGAAGGGCTGACGGTAGTTAATTGTGATTCAACATATCTGGAGTATGGCTAGTATAATCTGTATGCAGACAAAAGTTGTTGCTCTTGCCAGCCATGTTGCGGGCACCTTTCTGCACTGATCATGTTTTGTTTCTGTGGGTCATCTTCTTCCAGGAGGGCTGCCCCACCCAAAGGGGATGGTTCAAGAGAAGCTGCCCCCTTGGCTCCAGACCTACACAGAGAAAGTCTCCTCCCTTGGCGTTTTTGGAGGGGAACAGGCCAATCACGTCCTAGTAAATGAGTACCGTCCTGGTGAAGGCATCATGGTAACTGAACAGCTCTCATGCTTTGAAATGGGCCATGGGTGTGTCTTTTTCTGCTCTTATCTCTAATCTGCTCTTATCTCTTGCGCAGAGGTGGCCTGCTTTCTTTCCTCTATCTGATAATCGGCACTCTTGAGTCAGTCCACCAAGGATTTGACTCCAAGTATTTCTCTACTCTCCAATTTTGGCCTCTTCTTAAATGGCAAATGTATATCACTGTAATTAGTAATGACACATTTACTGTAGTTTAAATGGCAGCACAAAGCGTTTCATACCCCAGATGTACATGAATTAGTCATGGCAAATTGTAGTGAAATGGTAGCTCAAGGCATTTCGTCACCACTGTATCAATTGATAGGCTACTTAGATTGACAGAAAATAAACTATACAACTATATAATAAACTGAGTCTCTCTTATCCCAAATGCTTGGGACCAAAAGTGTTTTGGATTTTGGAGTTTTTAGATTTTGGAATAATGATATATTTTCCACACATTGCTTTATGATTAGTTTTTATTTTGAAGCCGGTATCAGAGCCAGTACGTTTCTACTAACTCCAAGTCTACCAAAAATAGCTTCCAGCTCCACAATTCCAACTGCTGATAATTGGTGTCCATTTCCCTTACAGCCTCATGAGGATGGACCATTATATTTCCCTACCGTTACAACCATCAATTTAGGGTCTCACACCCTCCTCGATTTCTACCATCCTGTCAGCAGAGGGCAGCAAATGGAAGTTGAAGAGGTAAATGATGTTAAAAACCAAATATCATGTTATCTTCACTTTTTAGCCCCTTCTTGTGGTTCACTGGTTCTGGCAGGCTGGATATGTCGGCCTCGCTGATCCAATTTTCATTGTGTATTTGATTTATGTCCAGGCTTCCTCTCCAGTTCTTTTTTTGGAACTACAATTCCCAGAACACCCCAGCTGACATGTGGCTGTGATGGGGGATTCTAGGCATTGCAGTCCAGAAGCAATGTTTCCAAGCTCACAGTCTTAAGGTGGCTAATGATTCATTGTTTATTATCTCCTACCTTTTTCCTGGCATGGGGCACTATATAATCTATATTATATTACACTATTATATTTGGGAGGCTGATTTCTATGAGGAAAAGTGAGGCAGGAGAAGGAATCTTGTATTTTCCAGTTGGCTCAGGCAAAAGCAAACTGCTGCAGCTTCTCCAGCTTTTCTGCTGTAGACCATGTTATCTTATAGCAGTAACCTGGGCCAGTGTTTGGCACTAAATGAAGTCTTGACGAGACCGGGAACTACACCGAGTTCTGAAACAGAACAGAGTCAGAGGCTGTAATGTTTTATTTTCAGACTGTGCATTCTTTCTCCTAGAAGCATCACCCCTAAGGGCTGTGTTCTGCTTTTTCCAAGGAGCTTTCCCTGCAGACAGAAGAGCAGCGCCACTTCCTATCCTTGCTCCTCAAGCCCCGGAGCCTCTTGGTCTTGCGGGAAGACATGTACACCCATTACCTTCATGGTATCCGCTTCGTCACAGAGGACACTGTTACAGAGCAAGTGGCTAATGCATCCATGTGCGGCTCCAAACTTGGAGACAGGTTGCAGCGGGGGACGCGGGTGTCGCTCACGATCCGCCACGTCCCGAAAGTACTGAAAACCTCTATTATTCTGGGCAAAAGGAAATGACTGTTTCGCTTTGCAGGGTGCAGTGTTCTTCCAAGCAAACCAAAAAAATCCCATTGTGTGTAGAAATCTTAGCATGCCAGGGAAGTAGAGTTCTCTTTCTGACATGCAGGGACTGCTCTTTGCCACGAATTACGGGTATGTTTTTTGTTTTTTTTTAAGATTCTTGGTTCAATATGGAAAAAAAATACTCCATTTACCAGTCTCCGCGCACGTCTTCAGTGACTTTGCTTTGCTGTCTGCGGCTTGTGAGAACAACCCCCTAAATGCACATGATTTATGCAAGAGCAGCCACTAGCAACCACAAATCTGCATGCGCTATCAGGAAAGGGAGGAACAGTATGTGTGAGAGAGAGACAAGAATAGTAAGCCCTGGAGACAAAGACAAAGGAGGAGGAGGCTATGGCAGCAGCTTTGATACATACTGTATATACACATGTATAAATTGACCTTATGTATAAGTCGAGGGCAGGTCTTGAGACCAAACGTATAGATTTTGATATGATCTGTGGGCAATTCACACCCTCTCAGCCTCTGAGGATGGCAGTGGCAAACCCCTCTGAAGAAACCTGCCAAGAAAACCCCATGAAAGTGTCACCATAAGTCAGAAATGACTTGAAGGCACACAATAACAATGAAGCATAGAGGCATGTAACAAAGGATGTAAAGGATGAAACAATGGAAAATGATGCCAAAGAACTTACAAAATCCCGTCAGGTGTAACTGTTTGTTCTTGACCCTAAGGCGAACCTATCACAGGGTTTTCTTGGCAAGATTTGTTCAGAGGAGGTTTGCCATTGTCTTCCCCTGAGGCTGAGAGAGTGTGACTTGCCCAAGGTTACCCAGTGGGTTTCAAGGCCAAACGAAGAATCAAACCCTGGTTTTCAGAGTCATTGTCCAGCACTCAGACCACTATGCCCTTTCTGACCTTCCCCTGGCAACTGGAAAAACCAACTGCCAGTGGACTTCTCATATTTTTTAAAGAGGTATTTTCACATCTGATGCTGTCCATAGTGAATTGTCCCTTGGCCCTGGACTGTTTGATGTTGCTGACTCCGCTGTAGAAGAGAAGACCAAGAAGGCTAGCTAGCAAAACCAGAAGATCTAGACTTTGTTTCTTGTTTGTGATTTGTTCCCTTCGCCTGCTGTGTCTCTCCATATTAGTTCTGGCTCATAAAATCCAAATTCAAATCTGGAGCATATCCATTTCTGGCGTGTTTCACAAGGAAGTGCTACATTTAAAAATCTGAAGCTTGACATAAAAAGACTGATCAAGCATATGTGAGCAATGCAGAATTTCAGTTTCTGGTTCTTTGAAGAAGGAAATAAAGAGAAAGTCATTGTCACCATTCTGAAAGTATTTGGGTTCAGTTTGACGCACTTGTTGGTTTACCAATGGACCAGAATGACAAAATGAGTGGCCTTCCAGAGGCAGGTGGACTGCCTTGGCATCCAGCAACAACAGTCATTGTTGTTATTTCGTACCCAGCTCTCCCTGTGGATTGAGGCAAGGAACAACGTCCAATTAATATATAACACACATCAGTTAAAATACACAATATCATTTTAAAAGGACAAATAAGACAAACAAAACTCCATTTAAAAATTCATAATTTAAAATTCAACATTTAAAAACCATAGCATTTATAGTAGCATTTACATTTCTATACCGCTTAATAGTGAACTCAGCACTCTCTAATCATCTTGGATAGCCCTGCCAAAAAAAGACTGGTCTTTAATGTTGTTTTAAAATCAAACACCGTATCCCTTCCCTTAAGGCTGATGGGAGTTGCAGTCATAGATAGGGTATGAATTAGTGGCTAAACAGATGCTTCTGGCAATCTCACAGAGGTGTCTTAAGATGCTCTAAAGATGGTTGTTTTATTGGTAAAAAGACCAAGGCACATTATAGCATAAAAAACTGGATGCGTTTCTGCCTCTTTGTAAAAGGACAACACAAAAACACATCAAGGACAACACGTAAGAGTCTGAGAACATTACATGAAAATATGATTACATTGCTACATTGGGGTTTGCGCATACCTGTTTAGATGCTGTTTTTTATGAAGCTGCTTGTCATTGCTTGCTGATGGAGGGGACACCTATCTTTGACTCAGTCCTGATATATTATTCTGTTTTGTTTACTGCACAGCCTATTTCCTGATGCTCTTTATCCTCGCAGAGAGTGCTCAGGTGGAACAATTAAAACTATGCGCACATACGACTTCTCTGGCCTTGATAATAGGCTCTGCAGGAGTGCTATGGCTTTCATTAAGCCTCGGGTGGCTTTGAATGCACAAGCCAGTGGAAAAAGTGCATTGAATTAGCATGAGATCTGCTAAGGTGTGGTTTGCTTGATGCAGGTGACAATAATGAGAGTACAGGTTGTTCTTTGACCATATAATTTGCTATAACAAATTTAGCTGGGAAGGGATTGTAGCTTTGTGGTAGGCAAGGATGGGTTAAGTTGGGGGCATTGTTCTGGCCCCCAGTGAAATGTCCAACAGGTCCTTGGTATCCACTGGAGTTTGGTTCCAGGAATCCCCCATGGGGACCAAAATCCATGGATGCTCAAGACCCATTAAATATAATGACGTAGTAAAAGGGAAAAATTGAGGTTTGCTTTTTGGAATTTGTATTTTTAAAAAATACTCGCAAGCCATGGATGCTTGAATCCATGGAAAAGGAATCCGTGGATACAGAGGGCCCCAAATTTCTAGCATGGCAGAGAGTGGGATACTGAAAAGGCAACTTGAAGGCAGTTAGCAACATGTGAATGGTCCTCACGAGTTACCAGTGATGTAGACCTGAGTCAGTTGACTCAGACTTAAGGTGGACTTAAGGTTGTTTCAACTACTTGACTTGGCAAAAAGGACACACTAACCTGACTTGAGACTTGCATATTTTTAGAGACTCGCTTTCTGGTGCCATTCACTTTGAGCAGCAGGCAAGACCTGGCCTCAAAGTATGGGGTACATTTCTCAGAAGGGAACAGCAAATGCATTGGGCAATGGGCTTGAGGTAGAAGGACCCTTCTGAAGCTTTTGAAAAGCTTTAAAAGGCTCCTCTGATGTGCAGCGGAGACACCTGCCAAGCAGACCTAATGCACTTGAGACCCTGCCTCAAGACCATTTAAGGCACTTGCTGTTCTATAGAAAAATGCACCCTGCCTCCCTTTTTAAATTAAAAGTTGGCCCCAAGATTTGAGACTTGACTTGAAAGTACCTTGCCAGGGCTTGAGACTTGGAAGGTAGGGATTTGGCTTGAAAGTATCTTGCTAGGACTTGAAGGTAGAGACTGGAGACTTGGCTTCAGACTTGACTTGAAAGCATCTTGCAAGGACTTGAGACTCAACTTGAGACTTGAAGGTAGAGACTCGGCTTCAGACTTGACCTGAAAGTATCTTGCAAGGAATTGGGACTTGACTTGAGACTTGGACTGAAAAACTTGAACACATCACTGCAGATGGTGGCAAGGGTCACTTACTAAGGGCCCTGATCCTGTAGCCGTGCTTTGCATGAGCCAGGTGTAAGCGTGCACCTTCTCTCCTCTTATTATTTTGCATGAAGCGGCAAAGGGAGACGCACCTGGCTTGTCTGTGAGTTGGCTGTTTTCTTCCCGCTTGTTGTTACCGTTGGAGAATCAAGTTACCTGACAACCTGACCCCTCCCTGTTCCTGGTTTCTCTTTGTGCAGGCATCTGCAGAGACCAGAGAACAGTTCGTTGGCTTGTGTGCGGGGAAAGCCAAACACCTGGGCAGAGATTTTGGGGAGAGTTGCATCCCTTGCAGCCAGCCCCTCTTCCTTCCCTGGAGGGACAACATCTGAGCAAAGCGGATGGAGGTCTCCGTCCCTTTTGCCAGGTTTCTCTGCAGCTGATGCAATGGATTACTGTTAGGACACCTGTTTAATGATTGACAGCTGAGGAAAGCCAAGAGGTCAGGCTCTGGAGCAGAAAGGTTTCAGATTCTACGCTGGCTGGATTTCTCCTTGCGGGGACCCTGACGGCCAAATCAAGAGGTGTCTTTCCGGAGATCCTCTCTTCAGGTGAGTCTGATGGGAAATGAGACTTGCCCCTTAGTTTTTCCAGATGCTCAAGAGGCGACCTGGCTATGAATGAAATGCCATCAGATTTGACATTTTTAGCTTTGCTTTTCTGGATGGCTGCTGCAAATTTAATGGGGAGATTAGCCGATGTACAGCTTTGCTTTTATTAATTGCAGGAGGCTTATGAAGGCAGGCATATTAACTGGCTTTTAAATATGCTGGAGCTATTTTCGTTTCTTTGTGGCCCAGTAACAAGGAATGAGCAGGAAAATAATAAAATGTGGGTTTTTAACAAATACTGGCAAATCTTGGTTGTTAAAAGTCTGAATGTCCTTGCATTTCCTTTGGTATCTTGCAAAGGCTGTCTAACTGACAAATAAGTAGAGATGGATGTGTTTACACTGTGGAAGACTGAATGCACTCTGTGCATGTTCAGAGGCCAATTCATTATTTTCCCTTGACGTATCGGTGGTGCTGAAAGCAGAGCTGTGTTATCCTTCCAAGCATGGGCTTTCATTTCTGCTGTTTTAGAAAACAAACCCCAGCCACCTGGAGGATTCTGGGTATTGCAGTCCTGTGTGTGTGTTGCGTTAAGCTACTTGACAATTTAGGGTGACTCCATTACTTTTGTAGGGTTTTCTTAGACAAGGACTCCTCAGAGGTGTCTTTGCAACTCCTTTCTTCTGGAATAGAACCTACAATGCCAGGTATTGGTTAGTGGTCTCCCATCCAAGCACTAGCCAGGGCTGACCCTGCTTATCTCCCCCCATAATTACATGAGTCTCTTTATTACATTCAAAAGTTAATAATAAATAATAATAAAAGTTGCACATGTGTATCATTACTTTAAATTGCTCTTCAGTTAAATAAATCTAATACCACCCAAAATGTGTGTATAACCCTTTTTAATAAAAGATCAGCTTCCTCTCCGGCTGTTTTGGACTTTCTCTTTGTTTGTTGAAATGAAATTTCTTTTCTTTGAGCCCAAGTTATAACCTTGATTCATGTTGCACTCTTAATGAATTTCCTTCTGTTGCTTTTTCATGTTACAGCTATGTCTTTGCTGCATCGTTCTTAGATGTTCTTAAGTGATCTTCCTAGTTATTCAGTGTATTATTCCAGGCTTGTCCATCTCTTACTCTTGTAAGTTCTTACCAGTTTCCAATCTTCTTTTACTTGATTGGTGGTATTGTCTCTTATAAGGGCAGTCATCTTCTGAGATCAGACACAATCTGGTGCGCATCCTCCATCTGCAAAGAATACAGTAGTAACTTTTCCCAAGTTCTGGCAGTGCCCTAATTTCTTCAGATTTGAGAATTTGTCTCAGGGTGCATCTATATGGTAGAAATAATGCAAATTGACAACACTTTAGGTGCTGCAGCTCTATCCTATGGAATCCTGAGATTTGCAGTTCTGCAAGGTCTTTTGCATTCTCTGCCAAAGAGCGCTGGTGCCTCACCAAACTACGCATCCCAGCGTTGTGTAGGATGGAGCCATGGCAGTTACAGTGGTGTCAAAGTGCATTATTTCTACAGTCCAGATGCACCAGAAGTTTACTTAACCCAAAGACAGCCTCTTTCTTGGTGGATAATTGGGAGGCGTAGTATGAGCTGCAAAGGCTGGGATGGGATTATGGGAGGAATGCAGGAGATTTTCCCAGAGGCTGGACAACATTCCCAGGATTAGAGAACAGCCTGTCCAACGCAATAAGAAAGTCTGACTTGGGTGTGATGGAGGCACACCTTCCAACTGTCATGATTTGGCAGGGAGTTTCCCCATTAACTTTCTATCATCTTTCTATCATCCCACCTGAAGCTTTTCAAGTAATGCATAATAAAGAGATCTGTGGCACTCGCTGCCGCAAGGTATGAATATGTGGACTGTATCACCACCACAATGTCTATCCTTTTAGCTCAGGATCCTCTGTCCTGACTGACAACAGTTTGCTAGGATTTCAGAAAAGGCAGCCTTTTATTTCATTTGTATGCCTGCATGGCAAGGTTGGACCTGGGACTTTCTTTTTCCTTGTAGGCAAAGAAGGTGTTGTACAATGGAGCTAGGCGCTCTCCCCGCAGTCATTCACTGAGATGGCTTATTAAACAAAACAATTCATGACGATATCTAATGATAGCTCTGACCTCTTTCCCTAAATAGAACCTCCATGTCCGGAAGCAGTCTAGCTTTGACTAACCGGTTGCAACCGACAAACATTGGCAAAGGGTGACTCCTTTAATGTCCTGTTTCTCAAAGGCACCTGGTCAGCCCCAGTCAGAAAAAAGGAGGTTAGACTTGGCCACAAGTGTCCCAGTTGTCATCTGTGCAATTGTTCGAAGGTATGGACAAGCTGCCTGGTGCTGGTGGTTTCATCTATTGGATTCATACCCCGCCTTTCTCCCAAAATGGGATCCAGGGTTTGGGATACATAGTCCAAGTAGTAGCATTTTCCAGGATACAACGGGCCCTTGGTATCCGCTGGAGTTTGGTTCCAGGATACCAAAATCTGTGGATGCTCAAGTCCCATTAAATATAATGGAGTAGAAAAATGGCATTGCTTATATAAAATGGAAAAAAATATATCAAAGTTTGCATTTTGAAATTTATATATAAAGTATTTTCAAACCATGGGATGTTAAAATCCATAGATAAAAAAAATCAGTGGATATGGAGGGCTGACTGTATATCTGACTATGTGGTTGCAAAAGCCATTTGGAGAGTAGTGAGGTTCACGAAAGCCATGCATGAGAGCTGTACTTTGCTGTTTACAAATCCACGTTTCACCAACTTGGGAGCCAGGAAGACACAAGAGTCTATGTGTATCTTGGCAGTGAGCGCATGCAGAGGGATGGCATGTGCTTTTTGCATGTGCTTTGCAGCCATGGCCCTTTTCATCTCCCACACCCTTGTGTTGACTTTTTTGGTTGCACTCCTCTAGGTAAGAAAAGAGGGGGAACCTTCTCTTTCCCATTCAGCTCAAGCAAAAGCAAACCGCTGCAGCGTCTCCTAGCTGATGCGTTGCTTCTCCTTAGTAACTTCTGCCATGCTGACCACACATTGATGCTGCTGGCCACATGTTTCCCAGTTTTTTGTATTTGCAGTGTTGGAGAGCACATGACATTTGACACTGGAGGCATGTACATCTACGGCGCTATATAAATAAACAATACTAGTGCCCAGAGTCCACATGGAGTGAGGGATCTGGGCAAGGAGAGGACTGCAATGTACTCTGTGCATGTTTTACATTAACTTCACCCCTTCCTAGAAATCTGTTCATGACCATTTCCGAGGGTCAAAATTAAGCCGTGTTTGCAAGCAACGTATCGCAAAACCATCGGCTGTGAACAGACTCGGCGTGAAGTGGCTGGAACATTTTTGTGCCAATTTTTCTGTTGCGCGTGGAACGCCGGAGGCAGCCCAGGACCAGCGAGAAGCTGCGCTCTTGTTTGCTTTTGTGCAGCAAGAATTCATTACAGCCGGGAAAGAAACACCTTGTTTGTTTTTTGCTGCTGTGAAAATATTTGCAATATTTGATAAAGGCAAGGCATGACTCCAGCAGCTTTTAACCTGAATTTAATAGGAAAGCTGTCTGGACTGGAGCTGCTGTGTGTCTCCTTTCAGAAAGGAAAGAGAAATAAATATGAGAGTGTCACTTTGAACCAGGGACTAAGCCTTGGAGCAGCAGACTTTCCTTAGCAAAAGTGCCACTGAGAAGCTGCAGAGTACAATACTTTTATTCTCTTTATCATTAAGGAGTGCCATGTTGCCTTGGAAGTTGAAGTGGAATCATGGAGCTAGAATTGCGTATTATGAAGCGACCCTTGGTAAGGATGACCAGATTTCTACCTTTTTCCAGGACGTGTCTTACATTATGTCCAGTAGTAAATCTGAAATGTCCTACATTTTGAGCATGACTATGAAGCATGAATTTATATAGTGCACCTGCGTGCATCATACATGGGCGCAATATACACAGCTTGAGATTTTGTAAGCCTTTTTAAGATGCTGCACCTCTTTCTCCTGAAGAACTGATGCGGCAGTAATGGGCTTTGGCGGCTGTTTGGACTGGTTTAAAAGTGTCCGCTGCTTCCCCTTCTGCCCACTCTGTTTCATTTATAAATAAATACAGATAACACCAAAAAAGACAGTAAGCCGACAGTGACCTCCTTCCAAACCTGAGTAAGCATTTCACCCCTAGAAACTGGAAACACTGCAAGAAGTGGAAAGTGTACACATATCAGCGCAAGTATAGCTCCCTGGATGAAGTTCCTGGGCATTGAGTCTCAGCAGAACATTTCATACCAGAGGCAGAAATAACATGGAAAGAATGGGAAACGATTCCTACACCACCAATAAATGTGTGTGTAGTTTATTACATGGGGAGAAATGTGGAGTTTAAACTGTGATTAAACCGTGAAAATTGTGCAATTGACATTTAACTAGGCAATAAATGGGGAGGAGTTATTGCGAAGCTAGTTTTTGAGTCGCTGCAGAGGATTCCCCCCCCTCCCTAAATCCCTTCCTCTTGCAACAATATCCTTTGGGCCTTTTCTTCTAATAAAAGCATAGCCTTTCATACTTTTGTGTGTGTGAGTATCTATATGGGAGAGAAATCCCATCCCTCCCGCCCTCCAAGACAACACCTCTGGGCGCTATCTGTTACCTGAGCACAAAACCACTCACGAGGCAGAAAATGGAGAGGAAAATCCAGTTGTGTTTTCTTTGTTCCTTGATTTATGACAGGGGTTATTCTTTATTGACTTGCAACCTGGCTTTGCCACCTTCTCAGGGGCTGGCCATGGGGCAGATGCAAAGGAGCGCGTTACGGGAAATCGGCTGCAGAGAGCTGGGCCTCTGACAGCAAGCAGATGTCCTCTCTCTTTGGAAATCAATAGACGTCAAATAAATTACCTGTATATATTTGGCTATAAATTGACCTCATGTATAAGGTGAGGGCAGGTTTGGGGCTCAACATTATAGATTTGGGTATAATTCATGGATACATCGAGGGTAAAACTTAGGGGCATGTAACAAAGGATCTAAAGGATTATTCAGGCAGTATGGCCATATTGACTTGGAAGATTTGGGGAGCGTAATGGTTTGAACGTTGGACTTTGACTCTGGAGACCAGAGTCCAAATCCCGACTTGGCTATGGGAACTCACTGTACTTTCCCTTTATAAAGTCACACAGTCTCAGCCCCGCAGGAAACCCAGTGATAGGTCACCATAAGTCTAAAACAACTTGAAGGCATACAGCGACAAAGTCCAAAATGGTCCCTTTTCCAAGCCATTGGGTTCTTTTAGGGTTGCCAACTGATCAATTGTTCCTATGCCTTTAAAAGCTGGTTACAAGAAGGAGTTCCATCTTCTTCACCAGTGATTCTTTGGTCCTCCAGATGTTCTGGACTTTAGTCCCCAGAATTCCTGACAGTTGGCCAAGCTGGCTAGGGCTTCTGGGAGTTGAAGTCCAAAATACACAGAGAACCAACGTTTGGGATCCACTGTTCTACACAGTTAAAAGTGCAATAGTTCCAGCTTGTTTTATTAAACGTTAAGGAGCCACAGCCTGTTTTTCGCTTGGCAGTCCTAGGTTCTTTGCAGACCTCTGATGTAAATCTCCTTTTGTGAAGGTATATACTATTTCCAGCCAAGCAGGTGATGTGGAAAATTCTCAACAGGTTTTCTTTAAATGGATTCCCTAGACAATAAAGCTTCCATGTATTTGTTTGCTCAGAAGTCAAGAGACGCTTGTGAACTTGGCTCCCAAAGCATTAAACCAGGGAGCTGCTGTGTGTTTGTCTAGAGAGGGCTAGAGTCCTTCCTTGCATCTGGATTTTCACTCTCCTCCGTAACAAACAGCCCTTTGCCCTCCTTGCTTGGTGTTTTCCTTACAAACCACTACTTTGTTTCTCAGTGAAGAGTGATTTGAGGCTCAACCCAGCCTTCTGGGTGTAGACCACACTCTTAGGCTGCATCTACACTGCAGAAATAATCCAGTTTGGCACCACTTTAACTGCCACGGCTCAGCGCTATGAAATTCTGGGAACTGTAGTTTGTTGGGGTACCAGAGCTACAATTTTGGGATGTGGGCCTGTCATTAAGAAATGTGTGCATCATATCATTTATGAATGTGGAAAATATCTTAATTTTGTTATTGTGTGCCTTCAAGTCATTTCCAACTTATGTCAACGCTAAGGCAAACCTATCATAGGGTTTTCTTGGCAAGTTTCTTCAGAGGGGGTTTACCATTGCCATCCTCTGAGGCTGAGAGAGTGTGACTTGTTCAATGTCAGCCAGTGGGTTTACATGGATGAGGGAGGATTTGAACCCTGTTCTCCAGAGTCATAGTCCAACACTCAAACCACTATACCATGATGGCTCTCATCTTAATATTACAGAGAAACACATGGCTGGGTGAACTGAAAGCAATACTTCTATTTGGTATTTAGGTAGAACATAAACTTATTAATAGTTCCTGCCTAAATGTCAGCCCTGAATGTCACAAATTTTGAATTTCGACTGTTCCTTACTACTACTTTGAAAACTTGGTAACACCAACAAATGGAGTCATTTCCTATAGTTAAGCAAGGAGGCTTCTCTTTGGCTTAAAATGGACCAACAGATGCCTAAAATGTTCCCCACAAATTGGGGGCATTTGAAAGCAAAACCAATTTCTGATCTTTTTCTTTTGCAGGGCTGTGTGTGCAATCCACAAAGGTCTCCTTTGGGGGTCAATCTGGCCCTCCAACCGTCAAGAGTTGTCCGCCCTTGTTCTAATTAAAGGAACCATTGCTCCAAAGACCACCATGTGCTTCCACAGTTGGAGATGCCTGACGCATCCAGAACCAAGGAGATAGCAAGGTCGGATCACCACACAAGTCTCCAGCAATGCAGAAAGGTGACTTGCAGTGGGATCCTCTTCCTCTGGATTGTCAGCAGCTGGTGCCAGAGACAGATGCTCAGGACCTGTGCACCGTGTCCATGGAGAAACGGATCAGGTGAGGGAAGGTCTCCTCTTTTCTCTTTTTGGTATATGTTACATGCATAGCTCAGATGATGAAGTCACTATGTTGTATAGTTGACGGAAAATTTGGTGCCAGAGGCAGAAATAACATGGAGAGAATAAAGAATAGGTCCCTATATTATAACTTCCAACAGAGTCACACAGAGATTCCTAGGGAGAACATTGCAAATAAATCCTTGAATAATCAAATTTGCAAAAGTCAAATGCAGAGGAATGAGTTATTAAATAACCTTTGGGACAATTAAGCTTTATGACAATTAAAAGAACAGAATCACATGCATGCTTATATATAGTTGTTGCCCAAAGGAACAGAAATTTCAAGGACTGAGGGACATAGTTTGAAATCGCTGCAGTGGAAGCAATGAAGGATATATATACACAACAACAGTATTGGAGCATGTGTGTGATTCTGGGTTTTAATTTATGGTACCTTAAAGAATCAGACTTTTTATTTGGCATAAAGTTTCATGGACTGCAGCCCAATTGGGGTTTATTCCACATTTTTAAAGGAGCTGTCCCAAGTGATGAACTTATTTGGGGGGCAGATTTCAATGCTTAGGATGTTGTTGCTTTGTTGCTGTTATTGTTATGTGCCTTCAATTCAACTCTTGACTTATGAAAACCCAGGGTTCCTTGGGAAATTCACATTTGGAACAAATGGAGCAATCCATAATGGAAGCCACCCAAAACTGATCAATGGTATGATGATGCTCCAGGTCCCAGGATATCATCCTTTGCCAAGGTGACCAGATGCCCTAATGGCAAAGCAGGGCAAGACACTGCAAAATGTAGGCCGTTCAAGAAAAATGTAGGACATTACAAAACAAAAGCTACAAACACTGACGTAAAGGTAAATTCATGCTTCTTAGCCATGCTCAAAATGACACTCAGAATGGAGGACATTATGGAATTGCTCTGGGACAGAAATGTTAGCACAACTCAGGCATGGATGGATTCCATGATGTGCCATTAGGTTCGTTCATTTTAAAAGTCAGTTTCCAGTCCAATGTGATATCTTTTCTGTTCAAAATGGACCAGTTGGCTGAAGCTGGTTGGTGCTCCCCAGTCCGTCTTTGCTCAGGTCATGGTCCAATCCATTTATTTGTTCCCAAACCAGGGAGCAAGAAACTTGGCGTCTCCAGAAGACCCTTCAGGATGTCCTCTTCCGCTTCCAGGACTGGTTGTGGAACGCCGAAACGATGGCCATCTCCCCCAATTCTTTGCAGGTCTCTTATGCCAGTTCCAAGAAAGAGCTACAAAAGTTTGAGGTAAGGGAAGAGCCTTTTGGAAGTAGGTCAGCTATTTCTTTCTTTTCAGCATCCTTTTGCAAAACTTTCCCAGTGGAGAGGAGGGGAAAGCATTTGATAGCCTGGGATCGGCTGAGAGGATTGTAGTCTTTTTATCTCAGAAAGAGCAGCCGTGGGCCAAAAATAACAGAGAGCAAACAAGTGAGGCATTTAGGATTCGTTGCCCACCACTCTTTGGAAGGAAACCAGGGGAGGCGAAGGAAGGGGGAGAGAGAATATGGCTTTGTTCTCCCTCCATTCACACTTCTGTGTGAATTTCCACCTTGAAAATCCACAGCAATCCTGCTCACCTTGGGCTTCTGGGGGAGAAAGGAAAGAAAGAGGAGATTAGATGGGTTTGCTTTTTGAGACATGCAAAGTTTTCACAAGCGAGGCCTCTCTTGACTCCCAGCCAGGGTTGCTCAGTTATTGGAAATTTGCAAAAGCAAACTGCTGCAACCTCTGCTAGCTTCTCCATTTGTCTTCATTACTTTCTCCATCCTGACCACAATTTGATGTTGCTTGGCCACACATGTCCAGGTTTTCATCTCTGAAATGTTGCAGAGTATGAAATCAAAAGTGTATTACCTGTATAGATGATATCTGTATTATATATGACTAATACTGTGCTCCTCTCTTGGCCTCTGTGTTCTTCGCTGGGAGGGACCAGAGACAGATTTTGGCCTGCCACTGACCAGAGTTCAAATCTTCCTTGCAGGCACTGCAAAGGCAGGTCTCCGACAAGCTGCTGCCTTTGGAAGCCTTGAACAGGCAATACCATCAGCTAGTGAGGAGAGGCAGCATTTGCCCGCAGCTCAAGTCTCGAGTTCAAGAAGTCAACCAGCGCTGGGATGCCCTGAAGGCTCAGGCCGCTGCTGTTTACAAGAGGCTGAAGGTGAGGAAGATTTGCCAGGTCAGGACTATCTCAGTTGGGGTCAAAACCTTGAGGTAGGTGATGCCATTAACCAGGATACATTAACCATGGAATTATTGGAAAGGACCCCAAGGGATATCTAATCCAGCCCTCCACCATGCAGGAATACACACCTAAAACACTCCCAAGAGGTGACTACCCGACTCCTGTTCAAAGTCCTCCAAAGACAGAGAATCCACCATCCTCCAAGGCGGTCCGGATATATTTTCCCCTCATATTTTTATTTGTATGCTGTAATCTGTGAAGCCAATTGATCCAAATGAAAAGAAAAGGACTCCACTGAATATTAGAAAAAATGCCTTGACTGGAAGAGGGGCAAGGAGGGGGACAGAATCTTGTCCTTCCCAGTTGACTCAGGCAAAAGCAAACTGCTGCAACCTCTTTGAGCATATTCTTCTTCCTTTAATAACTTGCATCACCTTGACCACTCTCTGATGTTGCGTGGCCACACGTGTCCCAGTTTTCATTTGTGAAATGTTGGAAGGTATGATTTTTTGAAAGGTAATGGCCTTCTTGCCAGGTGTGAGAGTTTACCCAAGGAGCCCTTGGCTTGGAAAATGCAGTGCAATGCATGTGAGCTTTCTGCATCTTTTCTCTTCTTCTCTCAGTATTTTGTGAGCCAATGGGAAGAGTTTGAATCAGAGCGAGAGACCCTCCAGCTTTGGCTGATGGAGCTGGACCTCCGGCTCACTGACGTGGAACACTTCTCAGGAGGCACATCGCTGGAAAAAATGATCCAGTTGCAGGTAAACATGCAGGACTCTTATCTCCCTATAAGAGCCTGCCTGGACCTTAAGATCTCTTAAAAAGAGCTATCTTTCTTTCCCACCATCCTCTTGGATATGGTTAGGTCACAAAAGAAGGGTTTTTTGGTGGCTGCTGCTCCCACATTGTAGAATTTCCTCTTTTTTCACCAGCAAGCAAAAGACTTTTCATTAACACAGGTTTTTGGTCTTTAATGGTGATGGAAGGGTCTTTCGATAGCACCTTTACCTTTTGCTTTATACATAATATGATTGTAATATGATTTTATAGTTTCCCCAAATGTTTATATGTATAGTCGGTCCTCCATGTCCACAAATTCAATCATCCTTGGCTTGAAGTATTCCAAAAATATTCCAGAAAGCAAACCTAGATCTTGCCATGTACAATTTTACTTTGCTGTTGTATATAATGGGACTTGAGCATCAACGGATTTTGGTATCCACAGGAGGTCCTGGAACCAAACCTGGATATCAAGGTCCTACTGTATTTTTGTTTTAAACTTACACTGGAAGCTTTCACAGCTCCCCTATTAAGAACAAGTGGGATATTATAATTAATTATATCCCAGGCTTTAGTATTCTGAACAGGTTAGCTTTTCCTGAGAAAAACAAAAATTAAGTTTTCTAGCTTTCAGGATTCTTGCAGAATATTTTAGTCCTATATGCAGCAACCATCAAAGGTTCAGAGAAGGTCAGATCTTGGCAGACAAAGATTCCTTTGGAAGTCAGGCAAAAGTGGGTTAGTTTGCTGTATTTTCTATACTCACTCCCAACACTTGATTTTGTGACATAGAGAGACACAGTTCCCTCATCTCTAAAATGGGAAGAATTGTAGCATACCCAGTTCTTTGTTTTGGAAAACAGGTGATCTGTCCCAATCCTGCATACAGGTCTGTGATTCACAAATCCTCTTTCTCCAGTTTTCATAGGAGAAGATGGCAGATTTACTCGCTGATGTTTGGGACTAGCCTTCTTTATGTTGCAGAATTACTCTTGCCTGGGCGTACTCCTGGCATTTTGAGAGATACAGTTGGACCCATTTTTTTGTTGTCAGGATTCAGACCTGGAACTTAGGAAATGGTCATGACAAGATTACCTCTGAACATGGGCAGAGGACACTTTTCTCACATCAACAGTATAAACACAACACATCATCTGGAACATTTCTTAATGAAAAAGGGAGGTATAATTAATAGTACTCGCCTCTACCACCAAAGAAGCCCTAGGTGCAAGCGAGGAAGCATCCAAGAAAGCTTACATAAGCTCTTTTTAGCCTTTGGGTCTTTTGAAAAGGTGATAATATCTCCAGGAGATGAAAGTTTCAAAGGGACCACACACATTTCCTGGTTATTGTAATGTGCTGAGCAGCGCTTTCCTTGCACCTGCTGCTCTGTATACCTACACCTGGAGGCTTCTATGGGGAGGCAGGGAATGATGTGCAAACCAGGAATGTTTATCCCACCTTTCTCCCAAAATGGCATCACTAACCCTTTCCTTTCTCCTTTGCAATTCGAGCCCAAGCAAAACTGTTTGGAAGAGCCGACATGGCATAGTGATTTGAACTTTGGACTACAACTCGGGAGACCAGGGTTCAGTACCCAGTTTGGCCATGAAACCCATTGGGTGATCTTGGGCAAGTCACACTCTCTCAGCAAATGCGCTTGGCAATGAGACTGACATGATATGCAGCAGGGACAGGCTGCTGAGCAGACCTCAAGCCCATTGCCTAATGCACTTGCTATTCCCTCCAAGAAATGCACCCGGTCTCCCTTTTTCTGTTAAAAATTGGCTCTCAGACTTGAAACTTGACTTGAAATTGTCTTGCAAGGACTTGAGATTTGACTTGAAACTTGAAAGGTAGAGATTTGAGACTTGATTTGAGATTTGAAGGTAGAGACTTGAGATTTGACTTGAGACTTGAAGGTAGAGCCTTGAGATGACTTGGGACTTGAAGGCAGAGAACTGAGATTTGACTTGAGATCTCAAGGTAGAAACTTAAACTTGAATTGATACTTGAATGTAGAGACTTGAGACATGACTTGAGACTTGGACTGAAAAATTTGGATACCTCACTGCTATGCTCCAACTCTTTTCCAGGCCTTCCAGGAAGATGTGCAAGCCAACGCAGAGCGTGTTGACCATCTATTGGTGCATGGGGAGCGTTTGATTCAAAAGAGCCATCCTGAAGATGCTGAAATTTTGGAAGAGGAGCTGCGGGACCTGAGCTGCTTCTGCCAGGAGGTCTTCCGCAGGGTCTTCCGCTTTCGCCGCCGACTGGTCAGCATGAGGCTGGTATGTGCTGGACATGGGTGGCTGATGCCCACTGGGGGTGATGGGATGGAAAGTGGAGCTGGCATGGAATCTAGAGATGTAATTCATCACTCATTTCTCTCTTCAAAGTGCTGACGAATGATTTTCTTCCTGATGTCAGAAGGCCTTAGAAAACTGCACAGTTTAGGACTTTTGCAGTTCAGGACTTAATTCTGTGCAAAATCTGCACATGGGTTTTTGTACAAATGTCAGCATTTTATATATAGGAAACAGCATGTCAACCTCAAGGCACTGGAAGAAGGCACTTGTCGTAAGTAGGTGAAGTTCACACAGAGATATTTAGGGCTTCTAACATCCCATGGGTATCTCCTACCTTGTAATTTGAATCCAGGGGTTAAGGTGTGAGTCTTGCCTGCAAAGCAGCAGAAAACAAGTTTGTTCCTTTTTCTACCTTGGAGTCAGAGTTCAAGACCCTATATGTGTACATAGCTCTGCAAGTCTTGTTCTGTGTTTTTACACTGTCTGTCAATTCTCACGGTCCGGGAGGGGCCCTACTGTATTTCTTACTGATGGGAAGCGATGAGAGAGGCAGTTCAGGTTATGAAGATACAGCTGGTCTCAGCTTGGAAGGGGAGGAAATGAGGGTGTGCTCCAAATGGGGCTCACCTGTGTTTTCTTTCCCCCTGGGGCCTAGAGCAGCCAGATCTTCATGATTTGGATTGCCTTCCCATTTCCCACTCCCTCCCCTTCACACTGGTAAGCACACATCAGCAACAAATCCTGAACATAATGGGACTTAGGCATGCATAAGCTGCAGTTGCGTGCTTGTATGCAGTGGGGGTCATCTATATCATAATTCATGGTGTCACCTCTCCAGCCAAACCACGACACTTCATTGGCTCACTATGGCCATAATACATGTGCATTAAAAGGTCCAAAAAGCAAATTAGCTTAGAGTTTAAACCTTGTAGGTATATTGATACAGTATATGTAGGCTGGGAGTGCTAAAATGTTTTTGTGGTTATAACTGCACATAAATTTTACAATCATTTTGATGCCATCCCCTTTGATGCTGTCACTGGTGTGGACTGTATTCTCTTGCACTCCCCTATTGATGCCACTGCATGAATGTCACCAACAGGACTCTAACCAATATCTTCCCTTTTCCAGGTCTTTGAGGACGAATGGGTGTCAGACCGTGACAGTGACTTGGAGTCTGATTGCTTCTCAGTGGACTCCTTGCAGTTGGACAATGGGGAAGCTGGGCAACCCCATTCTCCTCTTGACCCTCTGAGCCAGTCCACCCCAAAGAAAGTCCTCCTGCAGCATCACAAGAGGGCAGCTCCCAACATAGCAAGGACTATGGATTTGGAATGGGATCCTTCAGTGGATGTTGGAGGATCCACATCGCATGACGAAGAGGATTCCTCATACTACAGTGCCATCACAGGTGAATGCAAGGGCTATGAGAGCAAAAAGCTTGAGGCTGCATTTGCACTGGAGAGTCCATCCTATGGAATCCTGGGATTTGTAGTTTGTTGTGGCACTGGAGCTCTCTGACAGAGAAGGCTAACTCTCTCACAAAGCTACAAATCCCAGATAATTCCAGAGCATTGAGCCATGGCCGTTAAAAGTGGTGTCAAAATGCATTAATTCTGCAGTGCAGATGCAGCCTGAAGTTGTATTTTCAGTGCAACATTTCAACTATGGTTTCCTATTCTCTGATAGGGAAAGCGTTTTCTTGGGAAGAGCTTGTGGGACCCAAGCAGCCCCAAAACCAGACACTCAAAAAGAGAAGCTGCGGTCATCCAGTTGAACCGATGGGATTTGATCCCAAACGTATTGAATCTTGGCTGGGCCAGAGTTGCCAGGAGAAGAGGCGAATTCAAGTTGATACAGTAGAACAGGTAAGCTCTTTATCCAGAAGGGGAAAAATTGTCTATGATTTTCATTTTAAAAAAATTTTAGTTGCATATTCATGAGTTTGCATCCAAATTCTTGAAATATCCTGGGTACCTCTCACTTCTGCCCTCCAGCTGATCATGTTTCTCATCCAGTTTCATGTGATGTTTCAAAAACTGATTTTCAGCCATTTCCGCCGAGCCTCCTTTAGTCTTCTTCAGGATAGTCAAAGGACTAAATAAAGTGCTTTAGCAGTATTACATTACTTAAAGTTTGCATTGATTTTTGGGAGAAGCCCAACATTCAAACCACTACACCGCTTAACCCACAAACTTAACCCACCAATAAGGTTCTAGCCAAGAGCTGGCATGGAGTAGGGGTTTGAGTGTTTGACTGTGACTCTGGAGACCATGGTTCGATTCCCACTTCAGCCATGAATCTCATTGGGTGACCTTGCGCCAGTCACATTCTCTCAGCCTCAGGGGGAGGCGATGGCAAACTTCCTCTGAATAGATCTTGCCAAGAAAACCCCATGATAGGATTTGCCTTATGGTCACCATAAGTTGGAAACAACTTGAAGGCACATAACAACAACCAAATGTTCTGGACATGAGATGAAGTGGCTGCTGTTTTTGTAACCTCACCTTTGCAGCACTGTCTCTTTTCTCTGTTCTGCAGGATGCTGGAATATGCATGCCCATTCCCCCACCTGCCATGGGGCAATTCCCAGTGCCCTCTCCAACAACCAGGCACCGAACAAAGCAGCAGAAACCACAGCAGCGGACCAAGAAGAAAGCCAAACCTCTCCTCATCTCCCCACCTGGTTTGGTGAGCAACGGTCAGGTAGGGCCGTCACCACAGGACATAACCCCAAGCCTTTTGGTTGAACCACTTTGGCTGGCAACTGAGAAATGCAACCAGGTCAAAGGAGGAAAGAGAAATAGAGCCATCTGGTCCATGAATAAAACCAAAGATGGAATGACTAAATCGGAGTTGGGTTATATTGCACCATCTCAGGTTTTGCAATGCCCAGGCTGAGGAAGAGTTCTAAATGACCCGAAGGCTCAACTTTTCAATGATAGTAGTCTGGACATCAGGTTTGTAGAAACCAGAAGAAATGCAAGCTAGAGCCTAACATTTGGAAGACTACAAGTTTCCCACCCCCTAAGTATTATCACCCTCTAATACTTAGTCTTAGAAACCTATAGTCTTCCAAAAGCCTTCCCATGGTATCCATAGTTCTCTCCTCCAGTATCACATTTCAGATGAGTTGAGTCTCTTTTGGTCAGCTTCCAAGTTTTCACATCAATACGTATCCATTGAGCCTCATTATCATTTGATGTGTCCAAAGTACAATAGCCTCCATTTAATCATTTTGGCTCCCAGTGGGAGTTCAAGTGTAATGCGCTTGTGGGCTCCAGGCGCAAGCTGTGCTCTCATAGCTCCTTCTCAGTGCCTTGATGCACTTGCTGTGCTTTAAAACAGTGTTTCAGATGAAAATGTGAAGAGACAGACCTTGCCTGCATTCACTCTCTTCTCTCTAATTTTCCCTCCCCGGGTTGTGCATCTGTTCACAGATCTCCAAGGAGAAACAGCTCGATTCCCAGCCTGCAGAAATTGCAATAACTACAAAGAAGGGGTAAGAGGCCTTTGGAAGAAGCATCCTTTCTTTTCTAAGGACACTGCCCTTGAATTCCCATTTTTGGGAATTAATATGCTTCAACATTTCACAGGGAGACATGCAGCCAAGCAACATTAGAGAGTGGTCTAGATGGCAAAAAGTATTAAAGAAGGAGAAAAGACAAGCCAAGAGAAGATGCAGCATCTTGCTTTTGCCTGAGCTTACTGGGAAGGGCAAGATTCTTCCCTCTCCAGGCCTATCCTCTTTCTGTGTTAACTGAATGCAAACCTAGTTTGCTTTGAAATCACTTTGCAGTGATTTTTTGAGCATTCAAATAATATTCAGAGGATAATTGTTTTCTCTCTTCTGTCTTTATGTTGGACTTTTACAAAAAGCAATCATTTTTTCCGTCCCTCCCTGAAGTTTGCTAGAGTAAGCTGAGGATAATAGGGGAAAGTGGGAGGAGGAGAGAGAAACCAGGACATTTAAAAAGTGTGAAAGGATAACTTTTGCCATCTTGACCACACTCTGATGTTGCTTGGCCATGCATGTCCTGCTTTGCATTTGTGAAATATTAAAGGGCATGGTTTAATGAGCAGCTGGCAGGCAACCAATGGATCTGGTTAAAGATCTGGTGAAATATGCTCTATACAGCTGGTTCAGAGCAGAGCTTTTTTTAGGTTGCAACTCCCAGAATATCCTATTCTCGCTAGGGGATTGTGGGAATTGTAGTCCCCAAAAAAGAGAGCTGTGAAAGAAAATGGGAAAGGAGAGGTTTTTTCTCCCTGTTTTGCAATGCTGGATCATTGGATGAAGCTGAATGGCATTGAGAGATTCAGGGCCAGTAGAAGCAATGGCTAAAATGATTAAGAGCTAATATTTGTAGGTAGTTTTTGCATCTGATCCAGCTGGCTGCAATTCATGTTCCTTTCTAGTCTGAGGCCTTTAAATTCTGGGTCTGAGGTGCATTATTAGAATAAAGCAGACACTTATTGGGTGGGGAATTTTTGAAATATCAAAATACTTTCTAGTTTTGCAGAAGTCTCCAGTGCCATACAGAAACATGGACACTCAGGGAGGAAGTACTGGCTAGAGAGGTCTAGAGGAATGGTTCCCAAATTTTCTGAGCATGTACAGAGTTCCTTTCCCTCATTCCTATATACCCACAGCTTGTTTTACCATCATCCATCCCAAGACCTTTTTGCTGCCATTGGCAAAATGTGAGCTAGCCTTCTCTCTCCTGCCTTTCCATATCTAGATTCTGGCTGCTCTGAAGGAAAATACTATTTTAGAAGTCTGTTTAAATGCAAATTTTCTTAGGATTTTAAAGACATCTGAAATTAAAGTGGTAACAAGAATGAGTAGATTGTACAAAAAAGACCTGGTCTAAAAATAGAGCTGCTCGGTTATCATTTGTGATAACCAGTCAGAGCGTTGAGAAGTTACTTTGTGTGATGTAAAGTAGGTTTGGGGGGGGGGGGACTTAAATCCTGGAAATAGTCATGACTAAGTAGCAGTCATGAATACAAACAAGTTACCTCGATTTATTCATATGTAACTCTTTTGCGAGAGCCAGCATGGCATAGTTGGACTATGACTCTGAAGACCAGGTTCGATTCCCAGCTTAGCCATGAAACCCACCTTATGCAAGTCACACTCTCTTAGCCTCAGAGGATAACGGCAACCCCCCTCTGAAGAAACTTGCCAAGAAAACCCCATGATAGTTCTCCTTAGGGTTGCCATAAGTCAGAAATGACTTGAAGGCGTACAACAGTAACAACTTTTTGCAAAGAGATATCCCAACCACAAATCTCGTGGCGCCTCCCAGATTTACAGACTTGCCTTTTCTCCTTCCAGATGTGATCCACCATCACAGCCTTGGCTCAATATCCCAATCCAATCCCAGCAGCTTCCTAAAATTCTCCTCATCTGGAACAGACTGATGATATTCTTCTTTCTGACCTTTTTGCTGGTGTTCTTCTTCTGGGCCAAGCCTTCCTCATTATCGCTCTCAGAGCCTACCTGTCTTCAGGCCAACGGTTATGCCAAGTCTTTCCATCTCATGCTGAAATACAATGGCCCACCACCCACCTAGCAAGAGGAATGGAAAGGGGACCTTTTCTTGTGGGCAAAGCCAACTGTAATGGAGAAGAAATTGGTGTCTGGGAGTTGCATGGGCTATTTCAAAACTTGTTCCTCCCATCGGTTGTTTGGCTGCATCTGCTCAAAAGAAGACTCAGATGGGTTGAGACAGAACGGTTTCCTGAGACAAAACTCTTTCCATTCACAGATTGTGATTCCTAACACTAGTCCCAGACCCACTGTCTTTCGTCAGTTATTCCGATAGGGTGTTTCTGTTGCCGTTGTTATTTTACAAGGGCTGTCTATGCAACTAGATGGTACATCTTCCTATAGCCATGATTTCTGTAGGCTTACTTTTTGCAAAGGAGTTTGCACCATAACTCTTGCCGTTCTCTGCGTTGCATTTGGGATGCTGCTCAAACACATCAGGATCTTTACCAGTTGCGGCTTTAGAGGGGTATAGTCATCTTACTTCCACTGCTACCTATTATGTATATATACATATATTATGCATATGTATATATCTGGCATTAAAGGTTTTCTAATAAAGGGAGGCAAGGAATGGAAGCTGGGTGTTTTGTGTTTGTGGCAAGCTGAGGGGCCTGACTCCAGCCCTTGCAACACAGATGGGAGCTGGTGCCAACCACCCCCTTTGGACTCTCCAAAAAGGTACGTTATTGCAATTGTGTCCATTTTACAACTGGGAAAAACTGAGGCTGTGTGTGTGTGTGTTTTGGAGGCTGTGAGACCCTTGAAAGTGGCTTTCCTAAGGCTCACAGCTCTACCTCAAATCCTCCTGCACCCATTGAGCCATCTTTCCTCCCAATGTGGGAGGAAAGAGATGCTCCATCATCTTTCCCAAAACCAGGACTCATCCAATCCTTCCATCAGGGCAGACAGCAAGCTTCTTCCAGAAGGAAAGGAACTGCTGCAGGAATCTGGAAAGACGGAAGACGGCTGTGTGTGCAATGTCCAAAATGGGGTAAGGATGAGTCTGTGTGATCTTCTCCATCCCTCTTCATTTCTGCACAACTGCATTAATGCCCTGCAAGCAGCCGGGTTGCCATGGCAACCCAGGGATGGGAGGGGGAGGCTGGCAGGGTGGGATGTGTGCCTTCTCCTTCTCCTCCTCCTCCTTTGCAGAAAGTGTTGCTTGGATGGTCAGTTGCAAGAGCAGATGGGAGCGAAGCAACAACAGGATCAGCTCAGGCAGCATCAGGTAAGAGGAGGCCATGCAACTCCTGGGAAGGCATTCAGGGATGGATGTGGATGGCAAGGAGGGCAGTATTTCCAGCTGGAGGGAGGTAGGCATGCATGGAAGCAGAAGCAAGAGTCAGCTTTACCATGGAAGGCACTGCCAACATGCCAGGGGTATCAGCCTCCTACAGCAAGGTTCATGCATGCTCCACGTCAACAGAGAGCTCAATTGCTGAGGTTGAGCAGGTGAGAAGATGGGCATTTATAAGGACTAGAGACTGTCATTGCCTTGTAGTTATACAAAATGGAAAAAGCTCTTGGGTTGTTATCTTCTCACTGCTCTGTACCTTCCTTTCCCCAAAAGATAAAGACCAAGTATTGGGAAGCAGTGGAGCAGTGACTCCATGCCAGGTTTTATATTTAAGGGCACTCTCCCGGGTGCTGAACATACTTTAAAAATAAAGACTTCAGCACTTTGGAGAGAGTGCCTTTAAAGTGCAAATTTAAAAGCTGCAATAGGTTGACTGTCCCACTGACTAGGAAGGCACCAGCTGCCACTGAGGCTGCAGCCACACTTCAGAAATAATCCAGTTTGGCACCGCTTTAACTGCCCTGGATGAATGCTATACAGTTCTGGGAATTGTAATTTTGTGAGCTTTCTCTGCCAGAGTGTTCTGGTGTTGCAATAACAATAGCATTTGCATTTCTATGCTACTTATCAATGAACTCAGCACTTCCAAAGCAGTTTACAATGTGTTTGCCAATTGCTCCCAACAAGCCGACTCCTCCTTTTACCAACTTATGAAAGGATGGAAAGCTGGGTCAAGGCTGGGATCGAACTCACAACCTTGTGGCTGCAGGCTCCTACCATTTCCAGCATTGAGCCGTGGCAGTTAAAGTGGTGTCAACTTGGATTATTTCTGCAGTGCGGAGTCTCGACACTCCTACTGAACCAATGACAGAGCCCCCCAATTCTGTACATACACACAGAGTGCCAACTCCGTCTCTACTCACTCAGCTTGGCTTAACTGCCCTTGTGCTAGAGATCACAATTTGCCTCTTAGCCAAACACACACACACCCCGCCCATGTGCTACAATGCTTACGTTACTCCTTGCTGATCTTAAGAGTTAGAGGTGAAGTTGTAAGGTTATTAAATGGTGTTGCTGTTATTTGCTGTCAAATCTTTTGCCTTATGGCAACCCTATGAAGGAGGGACCTCCAAAAGGCCATCAACTTCCCTGCTCAGATCTTGCAAACTCAGGGCAGCCATGCTTTCCTTGATGGAATCCATCTACCTGTAATGCAGTCTTCTTCTTTTCCTGCTGCATTTCACTTCAACAAGCATTATTGTCTTTTCGAGGGAGTCTTGTCTTCTCATGATGTGTCCAAAGTACAACCTCAGTTGAGCTATCTTGGCTTCTAGGGAGGTGGTTTTGCCAGTCCCTTCTTCTGAAATAGAGCCTACAGCAGCTGGGATTCATTGGCAGGCTCCCTGCCAAGGAATAACCAGGGCTGACCCTGCTTAGCTTCCAAGATCAGACTAGATCTGGTGCCTCTGAAGTATTTAGGCCCCTTTCCCAACAACTGCAAGGTTTCCACTGTCCAAACCCAGGATGCGTAGAAGCTCTGTATGCATTGTTTATACATCTCCTTATTTTATCCCCAATGAGAAGCCAGGCATCTTGGCTCCCAACATCTTGTCCTGGCAATCCTAAACTTTATTTGTGTGACCGCTAGGCTGTACATTCTCACAATCTCGAAATGGAAGCCAGGCATTGCAGACTCCATTCCTTCTCCTGTTTTAGATTTGCAAGCTGCCTTGAGTCCCTGTACTGGGAGGCAGGCAGGATATAAACATTAATAATAATAATAATAATAATAATAATAATAATAATAATAACCACCCAAGGCAGCATGTTCCACGGTCCAATAGCAATTTCAACCAGAAGTTCTTCCTTAACTTTAGATGGAATCTCTTTTCTTGCAATTTGAATTCACTGGTTTATGTTTCTGGGGCAGCAGAAAACAAGCCGACTCCATCCCTTCTGGTATTTAGAAATGGTCATCAAATTTGGGACTTTTGTCCCAGAAAGCCTCTAATATTTTTAGCAACTATCCAAGAATCAGGAGAAACAGGTTTGAGTGACAGACTTGTCCTCCAGGATTTGAATCCCTGCTCAGCCACAAAAACCCACTGCATGACTTTGGGCAAGTCACTCTCTCTCAGCCTCAGAGGAAAGCAGTGGCAATGTGCCTCCTCTGAACAAATCTTGCCAAGATAAAACTAGAAGAGGCAGTGTGCTGTAGTGGTTTCTGTATTGGACTAGGAGACCCAGGTTTGAATCCTCACTCAGCCCCAAAAATCCACTAGGCAATCTTGGGCAATTTCTTTCATTATATGACTGGAGATGCCTTGCAAATATAAGGGGAAACTTTTAAAGAAATATGTCTTATAATTTTCGTGGGGCTTCCAAGTCCACATATTTTTGACTCTGAGATTTTTATTCGGAGCCAATTTTTCTCCGTTAGCTAATCCCGATTATAATAATCTTTGAAACGTCCATTGGCATTAGGGTTGCAACCTTTTAATCGGATTAACTTAATCGAAGAGGAGGGAAGGACTCCTTAAACCAAGTGCAGCACTATCCCTGACTCAATTCGGTGTTATAATAAGAATGATTAAATGCTTACTAAAATTGCGGACGGTTGGCAGTGTCATATTTAACTTGCTGCCCCAGGAAGAAGGATCTTTCATTGGGGTCACTTTCAAAGCCCAGAGTACTGAATACAGATTTTGGAGTTGTCCAAGAAATATGCAGATTTGAAATATGCATTTGAACTGTATTTTTAATTAATCCACTAAGATTCCCCCCCCCCCCCCCCGACTGAGTAAGTATGAACAGCTATAGAAATGGGAACAATCTCAAACTCCTTTCAATCCCCTTTCCACTCCAAAAATAAAAGGTGCCAGGCTTGCAGATGTTGGACGGATTCATTTTTATCTGGAAATCCTCCATTTTCTAATTCTGCAGTTCTTCAGATGTTGTTGGACTGCAACTCCCAGCTTTCCTCAACATTAGCAACGCCGGCTGGGGCTGATGGGAGCTGCAGTCCACCAACTTCCAGAGAGATATGATTTGCACTCCTTGTTCTTACCAAATATATAGGGCAAGGAAGCAGCAAAGAGCTTCAAACATATTCTGCCCATGTTCAGAGGTACTCTTTCTAGCAAATACATCCCAGGCTCAAAAGCTCTCTGATTCCAAATTGAGATTTGGTCTCTCCTTCCTGATCCCTGCCTGTCTTTTTCTGGGCAGAGAAGTAAAGGATGGATGAACAATATTTTCTTGTGTTCATCATGACAACATCTGGAACGCTGTATGGCCTTTTAGAGGACATTTCAGTGCCACAAGGACTCTTTCGACATGCAGAAGCATCCAGCGGAAGGAAAGAAGGAGCCGGCAACAAGCTAGAAATAGACGCAAAGCTTAAAGGCTAGAGGATTACGGTAAAGAAGTGATCTGTGGCAAATTTGGGATGGCTCTCTGGATGCATCTTGTCAAGCAAAAGAAGCAGGACAGCTCACTTTGGACAAGAGAGGAAGGATTCTTGTGTTATTGTTCTGTGCCTTCAAGTCAAGTCTGGCTTAGGCCAACCCTAAGGCGAATGTATTATGGGGTTGTTGGGGACAATATTTCTTTAGAGAGGGTTTGTCTTTGCTTGCCCCTCAGGCTGAGAGAGTGTGACTTGCCCATGGGTATTGATGGCTTGAATGAGGATTTGAACCAGTTTCCAAGAGTCCTAGTCCAACACGCAAGCCGCAATGCCACACAGGCTCTTTACTAGAAACTTTTGTCATTGTTGTGTGTCTTCAAGCCCTTTCTGACTTATGGCGATCCTGTCAGGGGGATTTCCTTGGCAAGTTCCTTCAGAGGTGGTTTGCCATTGCCATCCTCTGAGGTTAGAGTGAGTAACTTGCCCAAGGTCACCCAATGGGTTTCCATGGCTGAGCAGAGATTTGAATCCTGGTCTCCAGAGTCCTAGTCCAACGTTACACCATCTTTTGACTTGGTGCAAAAGAATCATACTAAAAGCAGGTGTACAGGCTAGGAACTGGCAACATTGACTTGAAACGTTGACTTTCACTAAGACCTGAAAGCTCTTCAGGTAAGGATCTACCTGCAGTGTGGATTTGTAGCGTTTTCTCCTCCTCCCCAGCTGCATTGATTCATTTTGATGTGTGTTCAGCTCCTTCTTGAATGTCCAAAGCAACCAGCAGAATTTTGCATGGTCAGTTGTCCTGCAACAGGGAAAAGGAGGCCCACCTGAGCAGCAAGACAGGTGAAAGGCTGTGCCTATGTCAAAACTGGGTTAGTGAGGACTCAGCTATGGGCCCATCCTTCAAGGTATGCAGAACCCCATTACTGAGAAATTACTTGTAAATGTTTTTTTTTTTTGCCTTTTTGGACTTTACTAGTGAAATTTTGCATTTACAACAGCTGACCAGTTTGATCGTTACGTTGTGTGTGTATTCACAGGCAAAGAAGTGTTGCAAATCCACTTCCAACCTCTCTTTCTAAACCCACCTGAGAAAATAAAAGATGGCTCTCTCATCTGGTCAAATGGTAACAGAGGATTACTAGCGAGGAAATGGAAGACGAACCCAAATGTGGGAGACTTTTTGAAGAAGGAAAACAGACCTGAGAAGGCCTTCTTCTGGATGGCCTAAGATGCCATGTAGCTTTGAAAGAGATGGAGCCATGGACTGGATGAGTGACCTTACATGAAAATGCAAAGACCAGAAACTTCAGCCTTCAATAACCTTATCTGCCAAGGGAAATCATGTGGATAAGGAACAAAAATTGACCAGAGCTTCATGGAAGGAAACAAGCAGATGAGAGAGCAGCTCACAAAAGCCAAGCCAACCATTCACTATGATAGAAATAAGGACCTGGCTTTGAGGGCTTCTTCAGGGATTGAGGGCTCAACGTCCAAGAGGGACCCTACCAGGGAGAGCACCTCAGGAGATGGTTTCTTCAAGAGGTGCCCATTCTGGTGGAGAAAGGAAAGGGCTGCCAAGTCCCTTCAGGAAGAGGCAGTGCCCAAGAGCCGCCTGTGTATGGAAACTGCTCACGAAAGCCCCATCCCAGCTGTCAGAAAGCCAGCCCCAAGGGAAGAAACTTTGGGATGGCTCCCAGGTGAGGAGTCTGCAGGAGCAAAGCCAGGGTCCTCCTTACTCAGGAAATTGTTGTGCCTGAAGGTCAGTCCCTCTCGGATGAAGGAACCACCCCACGGACTGGAGGCGTCTCCGCTTTACAGAGCAAGTATGGGATGCGGACCTGTTGCTGCCCTCAGCAGAACTGCAGACCCTCAAGGAGAGTCTCCATTGAGGTGGAAGCCCAGAGCTGAAAGCCATAGTCCAGCAGAAGCTACCTCCAATGGTGCAGAAATGGACATGGCAGACACAACCGCTAAGCCAGAAGGATCATGGATAACAAAGCCATGGAGAACATTCAGGACCGCGATTACCTCCCGAGTCAAGAAGAGATCCATTCTCCCAGGGATTGAGAGTAATCAAGGGGCAACAGAAGATGGGGATCTTCACATCCCCACCGAACAAGAAAGCTCCTCTAATCCTAAGACGAACACAGCCTTTGGAGAACATATGACTAACAGGGCAGCTATAGAGGACCAAAAGCCATCAGCAGCATTTCCAGCTAACGTGGATAATGCTCACAGCATCCAGGAGAACAAAAGAAGCCAGAGAGTCTCATGGCATGGCATGGAGATCCACAGAACGGCAGAAGATGACACACTGGGTCCTAACACGGAAGCCAAGGAGGAGAAGAGCACCTCTTTAACTCTTGAAGGTGGCCGATGGGAACAGAATCTAGTCCACAAGAATGTTTCTGAATGGGACAACCTCCAGAAACAAGTTTATAACCTTCTTAGGGGAAATGGGGCAGAGGTGGAAGAAACTGCAAGGGAAGATGAAGACCTCGAACAAGGAAGGTGTGCTTACTGGGTGGAAGGACTGATGGAAGAGGAGGAAGATTTGGCCGATCTTGCTGAGAATCCAGGTGGGCAGGGCATGCTGATGGCAACGCGGGATTTGCGCTGGTTGAGCAATGAGTTACTGGGAGGCCCAAAATCCTGGGAGAAGGAAAAGAAAGTGGCGAGAGAAATTGATCAAGCCCAGGACAGTGAAGGAAAGACCATTACAGAAGACGCTAGTGATGGTGACCAACGTAATGGCAAGGTGCCGCTAGACCTAGCCACTGACATGAGCCATATAACCAGTTTCCTGTTTCCGCCACCTTTCCCAGGAAGTGACCCAAGCCATGTTGTGGAGTCACTCCACTACGATACATCTGGGACTGACACCCCAGAGGAAGAAGGAACCCTGTTTCCACAGGATGGCCAGCCATTAACCCCTCTGGAGTTCCCCCCCTCATCCTTTTCAACCAAGAGCTTAGAGCAGGGTCTCCTAAGCCCACCACCATTGAAGCCCTATGAGATGGTTGCTGAGGACAATGAAAGAGAAGGACAACAAGGGCTGGCAAGTCCCACAAGGAAAATGCTGCCGTTCACCCAGGAGATGCACCAAGCCACAACGTGGCTGGATGCCACAGCGCCTGGCGCTGAGGTGGACAAGCAGTTGATCTACATGGCAGCTGTGGAAATTGTGGGTGCTACGATCGATGCGGTTGCAGTGCATCTGGCAAAGAAAGAGGAGGAAGAGCAAACCGAGTCGGGGCTCAACAAACAAGCCCCCTGACGCCTCTATTTTTGGAGATGTGACACATGGGCAACATAGATCTTTTTCGTAGGCTGTGACCTAGATTTTCCTGCACCTCTCACCAGTCTCTCCACTTTGTTGCCCCATTGCAATGCATCTGAAGAATCCCTTTCTTTTAAAAAGCATATTTTATTTAATAGACTTCCCTGGATGGAGTGGGGATCATGAGCATTGTTTGAAATCTCTGTAGTCAATTCAATCAAAGCTGTTCCTCATTCAGAGGAAATGCAGTGGTTAGAGATCTCATTTAAGGAGCAAAGGCATGAATGGCTCAGAAAAGCAAAGCAAAGACTTTTATTCTAGGAAGATTAGAAGGGTTCTGATCTAATTCAGGCTCATTCAGCCAAGAAGATAAACTGATGGGACAAGGTGGAAGAAGATCCCTAAGAATATCTGTTTAGACCACAAAAGGGTCTATATAGGTGGCTGAGAAGGGATGTTGCGCTTCTAATAACCATAACCAGTTTGACACCATTTTAATTGCCATAAGCTTCCCTTGGTCAGAAGAGCCAGGCAACAAGAATGCAAAAGTTATTATGTACAGGTTGAGTCTTTATCAGGCATATGTCTGTCTATAGTGGTATAGTCATCACTGTTGGTCAAAAAGCCATGCTTAAGTATCTTAACTGAGCCAAATCCTTATAGAAAAAAATATCAAGGCGATATGGACTGAGTAAAACCACTTAATTTAAGACAAGGCATGTTATTCACTGGCAGAATTTCAGGAAAGGGATCCAAACCATTTTTTCCTATTACGTGGCTGGTGATATATCCCACCCTTGTGGCTGAAGCTGGCATTGAACACTGGAACTTTTCATGTCTGGGTTTTATCATTTAATGTCTATTTGCACACTCATTCAGTTCTGGGTCACTGGAGATGCGCCTATTTTTATTGCAAACAGAATCAGGGGTTGGGAGCCTCAACATCCTCAGAGGACTTTGCTGAGTTAGTTCTAGGCTGAATTTTAGAACCGATGGCAGGTTCTGAAATTTGGCAATGGAAACTACTTCACCCTGGATTGAGCTATTTTGTTCATCTGAATTGGCAAGCTTTGGCAGGGGGCATCCAGGGGCCTTTTCTATCCCGTGCGACCTGATCCCTTTTGAACTTGAGCAGCTGGGAACAGACCTTTGGGATCTTTTGCAGGTAAACAGACATAACCATACCTCAGTTAAGAAAGAAGTTGCTTTTTACAAAGTCTTTTTATACCTGCCCAGCCCTCTCCTTCACTTCTTTAGCCTCTGCCAAGCTGGAAGTATTTTTACTAGCATCTGCATTGGGAGGACAGGAAAGTTCAATATGGTTTTGTCAACTTTTTGCATGGCTCTCCAGCCCTGGCTGTTTCATTTCACATGTGCATATTATCTGTTTCGAATAAAAAGTCTGCTCAAACGTGTCGAACTGCTCTTTCTTATTTTCCTGGTGTAGGAACCTATTCCTTCTGTGTTACATCTGCCTCCAACACCAAAGTTTTTGCCAAAGAACCAATGTCCAGAAAGACATTAACTTCATTAAGTGATGTATAGCTGTACCCTTAATATTCCTTCCCAAAACACAGTCCCCCTTGACACACACAAAGACACAAATTTGGGGGTGTGATTTTTTTCTTCTTTTAAATATTACTGCATAAAACACAGACACCTTCCCCTCCCAGAAGTCTTATGTACAATTTCAAAATAAATAAAGATTCTTGGTAAGGAAATCTTAATCTTCCTGCCCTCCCGCCCCGAATCATCCAGACAATTTCAAAGCACATCGGATCAGAGGAAAGGGGAGAACAAAAACAAAACAAGCCATGAGTAAAGCTCTCTCCGTGGCTCCAATTGGGTTTCATTTTTCATTAGAAAACTATTTTTTAAAATGCAGAACTAAGGCTGGGCATGATCTACGTCAAGCGGTCCAAATAGGGAAGGCTCTTCTTTATTGTGCAAGTCAAGAAGAGAGCATCGCTTTGGACCTAAGAGCATGAGAGGGACAGGGCAAAAGTGACTGTATTTTGAACAAAACGGTTTCCATCCAATTGGACCAGAATGGGCAACTGTGAGTGGCTAGCATTAGCCCCTTAGGAGATAGTGGAGGCATGCACCCCCAAAACCTTTGCCCCAAAACATGCTCTAAGGAGCTCTTGGACATATTTTGTACCCTCCTGACCATTTTATGCTCAGAAGAGGCTTTTTTAGCAACAAGAAATCACTTCTTGTTTTAAAAAAAGGCCTCCCCTGGAACTAAAATGGCCTGGGAGAGGCCAAAAAACATGGGCGAAATGCCCCCACACACCCCTGAGGAAATTTGGAGGCAAAACAAGTCTTTGAAAAATTCATATCCTTCCAGATGTGGTCCATGGGCAATACTATGCCGACCCCCAAGTCAGATTCAAACCGGAAAGGATGGAATGCCCTCTCTCCGCCTGTCAGTTAACAAACTGTGCTCTTGAGGTCCCTGTGATGCTCCTGGCCTGGAGCACAGATATAGGAGTTGCTGCTACCAAATTTGATCCAAGAGCCTTCAACTAACCAGGTGAAAGCCACACACAACTGGCTTCATGCTCAGCGGTGTGGGGTCCCCTGTTGAGTTGCTCTTTATCCATGGCTCCCCTTATGTTGTTTTCATTGGGTTTTAGGTAATAGCAACATAAGAGAAAGGCTGTAGAAACCCCATTCCAGCGGCAAAGGTTTCACTCCTCTCCTCCTTGCAAAATGAACTCCTGACTCAACTGAGGTTAACACATAATGCAAGCTGGGATGTCCAAGTGTCAAACTGCTCACAGAAAGGACCATTGGGTTAGTGTAACAGACTGTTTTATCACTTACACTAGGAGATAACCAGTCACTCCCTGCACACAAGAAGAGTGGCAGCAAATGTGCAGACCACTGCCATGGAAGAAGCAGGCACTCAGCACATGCATTGAGATCAGCCTGGGTTCATCAACGCCTGGCTCTTGGGAAGCCTACAAGCCAAGGCACTTATGGGAAGGCTGGCTTGGAAAATGTCCCAAGTCAACCTTTCCATAAGTGTTTTGGCTCATAGGACCCTCTGAGTTGAGTGTTCACAATACCAAAAAAGAGCTGGGTGCCAAGCAATCTGGTGTAGAAACGCTGGCAGGATGTTCCGTTTTGCTGGAACTTCCTAGGATCTCAGCCACAGCCCTCTTCCTTGCCTTAGTGACAGACAACCGTGACCTTCCACATCACTCCCTCTTTCTTTGTCCCTTTCAAAAAGTATAGCCTCTGTTGGCCTCTTCTCTGCAAATACACCCACACTGTCATCAAAAAGACAGGTGCCCATATCTTACGCCTTTTAAAGAAATTCCTTTCATGGAGACCCTGAGCATCCAGCACCAACCCATTCCCTTCCCCTCCTCCTATCGAAAATGAAACAATGGAGAGAAATACATGCATATGCTTGTGGTCACTGGTCACCTTTCCACCACCGAGGCCTCGCAAGGCTGGGATGACAGTGTAACCTGGAGGAAGGCGAGCAGAAAAGGCAAGACATTTGTAACGTTCCTCTCAGCTCTGGATTTGTATATACACACACCCTTCAGCCGTTACATTTCCTGCAATCCACACAGGTCCAACCACCGTAGTAATCCCAAGCCAGGCAATACTCCAGGCCTGAGTAGCCTCTGCGTTTCCACCCTGGAAAACCCACTTTCCAAATGCAGTCTGGGAGAGAGGCAAACGGAGCCAAAAGTCAGTCGTGTCGTTCCAGGACCCTCCTCTCCAACAGGAGGAAACAGGGACCTCAGCGCTTCTGCCCCCCAGTTTTGGTGGGGCAGGCAAAAGTCCTGGCCTGACAAAAGCTCCAGAGTTAGAAAGGCAAAAGGTAATAAAATAATCTTTTTAACCATATACAAATATATATATATATATATGGAGATATATATATATATAAATATATGCAAGTGAAAAAATGAAAAAGGAGATGTCCATCTTCATCCCTATACAAAACCCATCAGGAAGGGATGACGGCCGAGCAAGTGGTCTGGATCTGGTTTTTATTCCATCTTGGACATTTCAAACTTGGTGGTCACTATTTCCTGCAAGGGTCACGGGGAAAAGCGGGGAAAGAAAAAGAAGAGAAAAGAAATGATAATATCCTTTGTCTTTATAGCAGGACAGGAATTCTACCAAAAGTCCAGTATACTAATGGAGCCTGCCTTTATCTCCGCTCCTATTTCACTTTCTCTCCTCAATTTTCCATCTCATTCATGCTGAATGGAGCTCTGAATATGCCACTGAAGCACACTTACCTCATCAGAGTCCAGCAAAGGAGGCAGCACACTGGAAGAGAAGGGAGAAGGATAGGAATTACACTCCAAACAAAATCATGGTATCTGTAGCCTGCTAGTGGGTGGCTCTGTGTTCCGGTAGTTACATTTTAAGAACTTCAGCTACTTCTACTTCCTTCTATTACTATTTGATGCAAGACTAATTTTGTAGTCTGGTTTTCTTGGACATTTGTAGGCTGCTTCAAACAGAATGGTCTCAAGTCCACTAATAGGTGACTAGATCGATCCTCCCCTCCTGGGCTAAGGTGACAACTAGGTGCCCTTTCCTGCCACACAGTTACCGGCGGCTTTTCAACACCCTACTTTTCAGTAGCACACTTGCAAATTACATTATAGCACTATGAATCCACTTTACCTATGAAAGCAACATCCTATGGGATCCTGGGGTCAAAGTGGTGGATCATAGCGCTATAACTGTGTGGTGTGAAAAGAAACTTAGGTGGACTTGAAGCAATCCATTACTCGCTGAAATGACTGAACGCTGTATAGCTTGACTGCCCAAATAAACACACAGGAGATCTATATCTCTATATATCTGAAACTTACACATCAGCCATAGAAGAGGGAATGTTTTCTTCCACCCATTTCAAGTCTTCATCCTGCGAAAGGAGAAAAGAAGCACACTAGTTGGAGAGAGCAAGGTTTAAGGAGGTAAAAGAGTAAGGAACACAAGCTGAACAAATTAAATATGCTTTTTAATAGCATGGCTGGGAAAACCACCTCTGTTAAAATTTCACCTAGTTGTATATTAGTAGGGGCACCCAACCCATCCACCAGAACAGTGTGAGGCCAAGGAGTTTACAATCTCAAAAAAAGTGATGATAATTCAGTTTATTTTCAAATAATTCAGTTTATTTTCTTGGATTTGGTCATATTTATTTGCAATTTGCAGCAACCGATGTAAGCTGAGGACAAAGAGGAGAAGTGGAAAGAGGAGAGAGAAACTGGGACCTTTTAAAAGCAGGCGATAAAGTGGGACGGCAGAAGATTAACTGGGAATTAACTGAGAATTAGTTGCCAAAATGGGACAGTTAAAGGGCATGTAATCCTAAAACTTAAAAAAGGAAGGGGAATGGGGTGTGTATGTTAGAATCCATTTTATGGTGGTACAATACAAGATTCTTACCACTCTGCTGCCCTTGAGGATCCCATTGGCTTCGGGTTTTCCACCTCTCATCTTCATTCCTTCTGCAAAATGAACAAAGAAACAAAAAACTCCTCTCAGTCACAAAACGGATCTCTTTCAGTCTGATGTTATTGTAGACGGAAATGATGGCCTCACAAGTCCCGTCAAGTCCTATGGGGTGGAACAGGTGTCCCCCCAAAGGGGTCCAGCCTGACTTACCATAGGCCTCGTTGACCATGTGCTCTTCATCTTCATCCTCCTGTTCACTGCCTTCATCTACCAAAGGCATAAAGGCATATCTGTGAAAGTAAGCCAAGAAACCAGCATTATCAGGAGGGGACAGTGACGGGATGTTCATACACACTGCTCTCTCGGCTTGGATTGAAAGTGCATCCTATAAAACTCAGTACCAATATAGGTACTACAGGATCATTCCCAGACCCACGACTAAGAATTCTTTCCTTGGCTGCATCTACACTGCACAATTAATGCACTTTGACACTGCCTTAACTGCCATGGCTCAGTGCTATGGAATCCTGGGGTTTGCTGTGACACCAGAACACTCTGATAGAAAGGCTAAATATCTCACAAAACCCAGGATTCCATTGCACTGAGCCATGGCAGTTAAAGTGGTATCAAACTGGATTATTTCCAAAGTACAGATGCTGCCAAAGTCTTCCACCTTGGATACAAAGAACCCAGACCTGGATGGGGCTTCTCCATACCTTTGGTTATTGGCAGATGGTCTCCACAAGAACATGATCACCAACAGGATGATGGAGAAAAGGAACCTCCAAAAGGCATCATCGATCCAGAGTTCCCTCCAGTCCTGGTGAGTGAGGTTACAAAGAACATAAGCTCCCAAAATGGCATAGTCCTTTGCCTAATAACCTTGCAGACATACTAAAACTCTCCCAGCCCCACAGAAAAGCCTCTCATAACCTCCACATACCTCTTTTCCATCAAAGGCAATCTCAAAATGGCAACACGAAGTGATGCAACATCCCTCCCAAGCACCATTTGGTGGCCCACTCATGCTTTAAACTGAAGCCTCTCTAGGAAAAGCATTTACTCGCCCTCAACCCCCGTTTCAAGTTTTCGTTTAGACAGGAAAAACTGCTTGTTGGTGGTAAATCTTTATTTGGGGAATACATTCCAAATGACCCCCCCCCCTTTTTTTTTTTAATAGACTTGGTCGAGACCTGCAATATCACTGAGACACTGGGCAAAGGATGCAATAACTAAGAATTAAGGGGTTGCACCATTTTTTAAAAACTAATTTTAAAAAGGCAGGGGAAAGGCCCAACTTGGCTCCCCGATCCCCCCATCAGGAAACGCCAACTCACAGACTGACAGGTGGCAAGCCGGAATGTCTTTGTGGTCCAAATAATGAAGATCACCGAGGCTGTGGAGAGAACCATTACACGGAAGTCAGGTCTAATGGTAGGGGCTGAAATACCAGTTGACTGGGAGTGTGGAGATATGCACAAATGTTTTGTTCCACATCTTGGTGGGGGACCAGAACCTGGATTTTCCACACCCCAGATCTGTGCTTTAACCACTTCATACCACTGCCTCTAAAAAAACCCATCGGAATGGGTAAGTCACACTTCTCCTACCTGATGCCCGCCAGCTGTCAGACTACAACTCCCATAATTCCAAAGGAGTCGGGTATCTCTTCCACTCAAACACACACACACACACACACACACACACACCCCTTTCAATGAAATCAACTCACCAATGACAGCGAAGATGAGAGTGTTGGTAAAATGGCGGTAGAGGGAGAGCTTGACCAAGTTCCGACGGAGTTTCAAAAGCTTCATGGTCTGCACCAGACTAATGAGGATGTGTTGCTCATTAAGGAAGACAGTATTGTGTGGAAAGGGGAGGAAACAGAGAAGCCACCCAGATGGGGAACATGGGAACTAGACCTCCCTCCAAGCAATGTACAGTCCTGGCACCACAGGCGATAAAACCCACTTCCAAACTGACTCTCCTATCATTGTGGACCTTACCATAACTGTCCAATCGTTCACCCGGAACGAGGGCAACTGTCCACCCCATTTCCCTAAATATTTCCTTGCAATGGCCCAGAAAAAATCAAGAGCATTTCAAATTACAAGTGGCGAAAAACAGAAGAAACTACCAACGGCCAACTTTAGGCATCAACAAAATACACAGCTTGCTTCTGGACTTTCTGAACCAAGCTGTATTTTTTGAGTCTGCTTCAATCTCCTACTGTTGCAAGATCCACCACGTATATCGATAGATCTTCACAAGCATGAATGTGGCTTACATTGGAGTTCAAGAATCCCAAGCACTGGGGTTTTAATGTCAATTTAGAGTGGAAGGTTTCCGGATGGTGCAAAACAGGTCTAAGTCCTCAGTCCTTACTTTTGAAAACAAGGAGAAAACACAAGGAGGTGATGACAAGCTAATCCTCGAAACAGGAATAACCCCCCCTAATATAAATCATAAATTGATAATGCAATAAGATATCCAAAACAAACAGTGGTTATATCCACTTTCTACTCTACAAATGCAAGTGTCTAGAACTATACGAATAAAAACCTGTAGGGTAAAACAACTTCCATTAATTGCCACAGAAACTGATGTACAAAAATCCACTTTAGAGAACTAGGGATCCCAGTAGGACTATAACAATCTAGAAATCACGGCAAACGACAAATTACACTTTTACAAGTTGAGTCCCAGTAGAAATGAGATACATTAAAGCTAGCTGAGGGTTCCTCTGGGACTATAAAAATCCAAGGGTCACCATAGATGAATACCCTTTTATTACCTGAGGGTCCCAGTAGGAGACAGCTATTATCAGGATGTATATACGGCTGTTCCAACAATCGTCCTCAGCCGTGCGCATTCATTTATCCAAAACATCAATGCATACTGTGGAAGTATATATTTTGTATGTTCTTATACAAATGGAAATTAAATGGGTCTAGATGATTAGCTTGTCATCACCTCCTAGTGTTTTTCAGGTTTTAGGATGGAGCACCAACACAAGTAAATAGCCCTCTGTGCCCCATCCTAAAAGGAATGCACTTATGTATCTAAATCACTAACAAAGTGCCAGCCAGTGGCTCCACATATTAAAAATAGGGCTTTTAAGACTCTCCTCTAGAACGCATGACCACACTATCCTACCTTCTGGCTCCTGGGACAGAGGCTTGTACTAATAAGAGTTACAAGTGAACCAAAGTCCCAGAATCCCTTTCTTCCTGTCTTACCGACTGCAGAGCCAACAACTTCCCTTTCCCAGGGAATCCATGTTAAGGGGGGGGGGATCCATGTCATTATGGCAAAAGAGGTCAACAGCTTAAAACACAGTGAATGTTTGTAGCGTTAGAAGGTCCAAAAACTGTCCGAGGGAAGAGGGAGGAGGAGGAGAAGGTAAGGAACAAGCAGGTTAAACCCGAGATAGGCCTGCTGTAGAGGATATCCACCAGCAAAGGGCAGAGTCAAGCATAGCCAAGGGGATAGCAGCTAGCAGCACCAAGTCATCTTGCGCCTGGGGAAAAAGGAGAGAAAAAAAAAAGAGAGAGAAGGAAAAGAGATTTTTGATGAGGAGAGATAGGAGGAGGGGTAGGAATACAGAGTGTGGGCAAAAAGCAGGGTTCATTTGCTGTTAAATATAGGACTTATCAACAGTTAACATTATCACCTAGGGTGAATGAGAATTGCTGGCAGGTGACCCACACAGGGATGTTGTAAAATAGAGAGGAGGGAAGGCTGTCAACATGCTGTAAGCATAAACCACACAGTTTCTTACACACACACACACACACAAAACTCCTGGTAAAGGATATCCACCAGACGATACAGGAATCCACAAAAGCCAGAAAAATTTCACAGCCGAGGGTGGCTACGTTTGGTTGTTCCTGGGGTAGAGGATAATCAGACGCTGAGACTGGAGTCCCAGATTCTCCTAGTCCAGCACACACATACTCCTGGTCCTACTTTACCCCCTCCCCATTGGCTGACTGTCTTCCCCCTTACCGATTTCACCCGCAGGACTCCTTCGATGATGGAGAAGATCAGGTACATGAGTCCGACACCAACGACACGGTTCAAGAGGGCTCCCAGTCGCGGCCTGAAGGCAGGGAAATAGAGTCTGGTCAAGAGCGGTGCTACTGGTTATACCCTGAGGCTGGGTATCTTAATTCTGTGATGAAATGCTGCTCTCCCACCCACCATGGATAAGGCCCTGAATTTACTCATGGGGAGCCAGGGGTATGTCGCTACCTATTTCAAACAAATGAAAGTGCATGTGACCTACAGGAGTCTGAGAGGGCCAAAAATTGAGAGGCTGTGGCTTTCAGATTGTTATCAAAGCTGAGCTTCTAAATAGAGATACCAATGATTATGGGACCTTGGGGCTTCTTCAGGCTCTGATCCTCAGCTACGATGCTTCCCTCTCCTCCTGAGCAAAGCTACTCCACCAAACACAATTTCTTATTTGGGATACTCACTTGACAATGCCATATCCCAGGCTTGCAATGATGACAAGTACTCGGGCCAACATCCGCTTCACAGCGCACAAAACCTCAGCGAATATCACAGCTCCTTGAACTGGAAAAAGAGGAAGATGGAAAGAATTCCTTTGAGACAAAGCATGTTTTGGTGGAAGGGTGAGAGCTGGAGAGGAATAGCTGGATGGCTTTGAAGGAACACTCCACAACCTTTCACTGGGATACTGCTCCTCTGTGTTTAACACAGATCCAAGGAGATGGGATTATTCAGAGAAGAGAATTATGTGACCCAAGCAAGAACTGCTTGAAAATCACACTAATGGAGACCTTGGGGCTTGAGAAGACTGCTAGGGTGGGGGGCAGGGTTCAGGGGCTACAAACATGGGCTTCAAGGGCTCCATGTGGCCTCTGGGCTGCACTATGTGTACCCTTGTTTTTAATGCTTTGCTCTTAGATATTTAACTCTTTTGTGGGGTTTGTCAGCATACACCACATCACACTGTACTGCAGCAAACTGAGTGACCCAACCAAGTTCAATTCTACAAAGGAAAAATGTTTCTGCTTGGGAAGAGGGTTCAAAATGAACACCACTCACCTGACACTCCCTGGCTCTGGATGCTCTGGAACTCAGCGTAGAAGACAGCCTTCTCCAGCATACCCAGAAGGATGACGCCACCGATCCAGAACTGAATGCGGAGGATGTCACGCCAGTAGCAGGCCAGAAGGATGAGCCAGAGGACACCATAGAGAACATACACGATGCACATCACCATATAGAACTACAGTCAGTGCAGGGAAGGAGGAAAGAAAAGAGATGGTTGAGTTTGGAGCACTAGGAGAATTCAGTATTGCATGGGAAGTGAACTTGTGGCCCTTGGATTGCATCTTGATCTCATGAGATTCCTATGGGATACCACTTTCTCCAGGCCACCACATTTTGGGGGCACCTTGGCTTTCTCTACACCATTAGAACAGATTGAGATTGACTGGTTTATTTAAATATTTATGGCATTCGGTAGGCTCAAAATCAAACCAAATTGACAATGCACCAAGACTAATGTACACGTATCTACATGGAACTGACTGACACTGCATCAACATTGCAGAAATAATCCAGTTTGACATCACTTTCATTCTATGACTCAATGATCCCATAATGGTAGGCATGCATGAAAGCAACAGAACTTGGAAATATTATCTTTTTCTGGATTGAAGCTCCCAGAATCCCTTACAGCTATCCTGGCTAGGGATTCTGAGAGTTGTAGTCATCAAAAGTAACTTTTCCAAAGCATTAGGACACACTAAATTCTTTTTTACTCCAAACTCCAGGAAAATAAAACTAAATTGGTTAACACACAACCATTCTACAGTTTTCCACTGTAATACAGTTCCAGAGGAAAGAGCTCATCAGGTGTTTATCTATCAGCGAAGAGCATCCTTTTCAGGTCTACCATCCATGCCAAATTCAGACGGCTACCTATGCACAAAATGGTCCCATATTCACCTGTTCCTCCCTCCCCCCCCAAAAAAACCCCTCTTTGCTGCAGTGGAAAGAGGAAAAGTTCCCAGAAAGTAGAGAAAATTTAAAGGAGGATTATGGGAAACAGAAACTACCAGGGTCAAAGAATTCATTACATCCTATTCTCAACCCTTCTTAGCTCCCTAAGATTTTAGTCTTAAAGCTGCTTTCTTTCACTTTTAATAAAACTCTTGATTCCAAAAGCTTTGCCTCAGGTTCCAGGCTGGAAATTTTTGGAAAACAAAAGGTTTAAAAAGTGAATGCCACGTGAATCCCAGGGCACAATTCTAAAATCATGACATGGGGTTTGGTTCAAAGGGCTCAGAGTCAAACTGAACTGACCATGCACCAAGACTGATACAGCCACATCTATCTCTGCAGTGGAGAAGAAAGGTATCGTCTCAAACCTCAACTCACCACCATCAGAGGCCACTCAGAAGCTGAGATGTACTGGTAGACAGGATGCTTCATCTGGACATCAACTGGAGGTTGAAATGGGAAAGGAAACATGTGGATGAAAAAGGCACTGAAGAGGATGGTGCAGCTGAGGAGGAAGTCATCAGGTGTAAAAATGACCAACCTACATTCTGGAGACCCCCACTCAAAATCCCACCCCTCTTCTGTATGACGACGAAGGTGCCTTTGTTTTCATGGTATGCTGGGCAAAGGAAAACCTACTAATACCCCATTAAACCTGTTGGTATCACTCACTAGGGATCTCCCAGTTCGAAGACTGGCTCTTGATGCTAAGGATGAAGACGTATGGTCCATCGTCCCATGTTGCAGCAATTGCTGAAGGCTGAAAAGCAAACACATCCTGAGTCATCCAAGGAGCAGCATTACGGCAGGCTATTCATGGTGAACTGGCCGTCTCTAAGAAGGCATGATGGGAAAGACCCCCCTGCCCTGAAGCTAGTGTCAGAAATCAGAACTACACCTTCCAGAATCCCCCCCTCAGCCCAGCCACTAGCTATGCTGCCCATGATGTACTCCAACCATAACTTGGGTTTGGCTCTAAGGAGATGAGATTCATGCATAACACAACACGACTGGACTGAATTGGAGTCATAAGGCTGCTCTCTTACGCTTCTAAGCAATTTAAATCACCTCTGGCGGGGTCTTTTTTGCATCAGGTTTCTTGGTGTCTTCACCATCTGTCGGAGCAGAGGGCTTCCCTGCCTGGCCCTTCTCTGTTGCTTTTTGTCCTTCTTTGGGGATTTGGCTGCTTCCTGCCTCCTTTTCCTTCTCATCTTTCTTGTCATCTGAAGGTTTGGGGGCATCCCGCTTTTCTACCCCTGGCTGTGGATTGAACATGGACATTGGTATTAGGGGACGGAGATGAGAAAATGAGTCTCCTCTGACCCAGGTTCCTGCAACAGATACATAAATGTAAGAGCTAGTGAACCCCAAATTGACAAATATGGCAAACTGCTGTTGCTGAAAATGCTGCTGTTATTGTTTAATCCTCATGTAACAGGAAATTTTCCAGGAATTTCATTTTGTCACAGAAGTCACCAAAACCAAACCAAACCAAAAAACTGGATCTGAATGGTAGGCATTTCCCAGCATCTGCCTGAAAGCAGCTTTCCCCACCACCAAGCAAACACCTTTGAGTGTTAACGGTTTGTTGCTGAAGGTCTTTTAACTGGGGTGTGTTTTAGTGTATTTGTGTTGGTATCATTATAGTTTGACATTATAGTTCCTTTTAAAAACTCTTTTAAATTCATGTTTTTAATTGGCATACATTTGCCATTTAGGAAGGAGTCAGAGCCAGACAGTAGAAAAACAGAGGCCTGTTCCAGACTGCCCAAATAAAGCTGCTTTGGGTCTCTTTGCAGGTATGCTGTTTAAGTGATGCATGCATCCTAAGAATCCGGAAGCTGCACCAAAGCTGCACTCCAGAGCTTAGGAATGGAGTGTGGCTTTGGCGCGACCTCCGGACTCTTAGGACCCATGATTCATTTAAATAGCATACCTCCAAAGAGACCCGAAGCAGTTTTATTTTGGCAGTCTGTAACAGGCCAGAGTTGCTGAAGGTGTGTTGTATCCACAGCCTTAGTTGCTGAAAACATATACTCCAAATCATGTGAAAAATACATTTCCTATAATGGGGGGCCAACCAAATATCTCTGGGAAGCCTGCCATCAGGACATGTGCATTACTGCACCCTCCATCTCACTCCCCAGCAATGGATAGGCAGAGGCACATTGCCTCTGGGAATGGAGGGGATATATGGCTGTTCTGACTAGTAGCTGCTGATGGCCTACATTCTCCATGAATGGATCCAGTCACCTTATAAAGCCCATCATGGGCCAACCCAAGCCAGCTCACAAACTCCTCCTTTTCCTTGTAAAGGAAGCCCCCGTCTTTTGATGCCCTCTTATCTCAACTCACCAAACTGGCGACAGGTTGTTGCCCTCGTAAAGGCCTCAGTTTCCGGGGCTTTGGGAGTTCTGTGATGTGCAGCTAAAAAAAAGGGAGGGGAGACAAAATCAACCCTCTTCTCTCCCACCAAAAGCCACTGCCCCTGAGACAGCTTTGCATTCACTGCAACAAAAGAGGGAATCCTGCAGCTATACAGATATTGTTGAAATACAGTAACCAGTATTTCTCAGCATCAAGTTTGTCAGTGAGAGTGATGGGAGATGTGTTCCAAGAACAGATGGAGGACTGCACTGTGAAACAAATCTGCTTCTAATATGGTTGTAATATTTGCCTCCATGTTGGTTTCACTGAAGCAGCTGGGCCAAATCCTGGCTGCAGGGTGAGATCTGGGCAATATAGACCCAAAATATAACTTTTTATAGCTCTGCTCCAACATGCTATCTAGGTTTTTTTCTTTCCAGTATGCCACCTAGAAATACAGTTGAATCCTGATCCCACCCCATGTTTTGGCCCTACACAAACTGTCCTTGAGTGTACTATGAAGCCCAAAGCTTCCTCCTCCCGCTATTCTGTTTCTTTTCTAGGTGTCCCCTCTCCCAGAAACTGCCTCGCCAAACTTTTTTCTCTTCCAAGATTACCCTACCCCTATCAGATTACCCTACCCCTGCTTCAGAGACTGCTGGCCTAACCCCATCCCTTCCAAACCACCCCAGTGTCTACTGTTTGCTAATGCACATCTTCCTTCTACCTCGACGCTCACCAAAGATCTCTTTGAAATGAGCTCCCATTTCCCCCACTCTCAAAAGTCTGATGCTTGTCTGCCATTTTGAATGTCCCACCTCATGAAGGCGGCCGCATTGAATCTGGGTGCTCTGCAAAGTGTACTGGCCATCCCCAACTGTGCTGACCGCATCTTCATAATTCTTCAGGTATGAAATGGCTTCGTTTTTCTGTTTGGAGAGAAAGGGAAAATGTAAACAATTCTTCAACAGGAAATTAATTTATGTCCCTGTGATTACACACTTGAGTTTTGAGTGTCATAGTTGTGGGACGTCTCCACCTTCCACCTGCCCCAGAAATCCCATTGGCTTGGGCTGGGATAAGTATGGCCCACAGCCCACGGATCTGATTTTTGGGAGCCCCAAAGCACCCCCAGTCTATCGTACCGCCAACCCCCGCCCCATCGTCTCTTACCTTTATCTTATGTTTTATATGCATTTTAAACTGTTTTGAACATTTTAATAACAATAATCATTTACACATTTTAATATCTTATCATTTATATATCTTTTAAACAGGATTAAATATGTTAATATTATGATCTGTTTAAGGTTTTGTTATGTTTTTAAATTGTACCACATGTTTTTCTTATTGTGTTTTGTTTTAATTCTATGCTATAAGCCGCCTTGGTTCTCACATGAGGAGAAAAGCATCAAATACAAATACATATTTGCGGATGTCATTTCTGCTGTCAAACATGTGGGAATGCAACGGAAAACTGTCAAACTCCCCTTCCAGCCCCTGGAACTGGCCCCTGACCCCCGACACACAGTTGATCTCCCCTGCCATGGGCTCTTAGGGTTTCCTGCCTTGTCCCTTCTTTTCCTATGAGTAAAGAGCTGGCTCGATCCTCACATTTATGTAGACCTCATTGTGGCAACGGGAACTGCGGAGGTACCATGTAATGTTCAAGACGATTTCAGAGCTGTTGCAGCGCTCATGTGGAACTGCAAAGGAAAACACAGTGAGGTCAGGTCTATGGGAAGCCAGCTGGGAGGGAAGATCTGTGCACACATTTTACAGAAGCCCTGGGACTTACATTTGACGATAATCCAAGTACCGCTAAACATCGTCTTGGAGAAGGTGAACACATTCTCTGTCTGGTTCTGGGTGGGGAAAAAAGAAAACACAACCTGAAGAACAGGGAAAGCATTTGTGGAGAGGGGCACACGCAGTCCTGGTTTTGGGCCATTACTTCCCCAAAGAAACCAGTTTAGGTGACCAGGGAAGAATTCTCCTTTCACGCTGACTCATAACATAAGCAAACATCTAGCCCTGGGTCTCCAGTGGAAATTTTCAACCTCAACTCCTCTGAAGGAGAAAATGGTGAAGGGAAGAGAAAGTATTGATGATATGCATGATAGGCAATGTTTTCCAATGGGTAAAGTTTGCAAACAGACAAGAACAAACACAAAGGAGTCTCAAGTCCACATCATGTGCTACAGAGGAACTTGCAGGGCAGCTTTGAGCAAACAACTACTGTCAGACCTCCCATCTCTGTTTACTGGGATAATCAGGATGGCCTACGATGGAATACAAGTGTACTATGTAATACAGGGTTTGGGGACATTTGTCCCACCAGAGATCAAGGCCTATAAATCCCATCAACCTCTCCATCATAGGCAAAGATCAGAGTCCAAACTATACAGAAGGCCAAAGAGTCCTCACAGCACTTGAACTGCAGAATGCTGTCAAGTAGGGCAACAGCATGAAAGTCAAGACATGTGGCATCTATTTTCTTTACAGTTATAGATCTTAGAATCGTAGGTTGGAAGAAACCACAAGGGCCATCCAGTTTATCCTCATTCTGCCATGCAAGAAGACACAATCCAAGGGCCATCCAGCTTCTATGAAGTTATGTAGGACAGAGCCATAGCAGTTATAGTGTCGAACTACTTTATTTCTGCAGTGTAGCTACATCCATAAAGAGGCCTTCTGCTGCCCACATGTTAAATTGTGTTCTAGGAAAATAGGTCTGGATTCCTTATGCCATTCTTTTGCTGACTCAAATCAGCCTTGCAACCTGTTGTTTTCCAAGGGCAAACATAGCTTTATTGTGCCCAAAAGCAATAAAGGCAGCTCAGACCTCAGAACAGCCCTTATCTTGCACTGGGGGGAAATCTGGTTACAAGGGCACCTGGCCAGGAGTGGCAAGCAAGCCCAGGCAGAGAGGTTCAGGAGAGAAGAGAAGAAAGCACCTTGTTGAATGAGACTGCTAGCCAGCCATAAAGCCCTGGGAAACGGACTACTACAGCTCACTCATGGAGAGGTTACTACATCTCCGAGGTTTATTCCATGGAAGACCAGAACTTGATCCAAATATTTGCTCCAGGCAAAGACATTTTCATTCCAACAGGCTTTTGAGATCTGAATGTTGTTGAAGAAAGGGCTTTTGGCAGGGCCTTGCATTGCTTCTGATTATTCTTTTTACAACACATTTTTATTATTTTAATTGTATTCTTAACAATATTCTCAATGCTTTTTATTGCTGGGTGCCTCCAAGTTGTTTCCGACTTTCGGCAACCCCCAAGATGAAACTATCACAAGGTTTTCTTTGTACGATTTCTTCAGATTTGCCATTGAGCTTCCTCCGAAGTTGAGAAAGTGTGACTTGATCCAGAGCATCCAGTGGGTTCCCATGGCAGGGCAAGGATTCAAACCTTGGTCTCCCTGAAGGCTCAAGATTTCGTAAAACTATAAATCACAGGTTTCCATAGGATGGAGCTGTAGCTATAAAGTGGTGTCCAACTGCATTGCTTCTACAACACAGAAGCACCCAACAGTTCTCACAGCAAAGAAATTCCACATACGGTTTAGATGCAATCTTCTTTCTTGTCATTTGAACCCATGAGTTTGTGTTCTAGTTTCTGGAGCAGCAGAAAATGAGCTCTCTCCAACTTCTACATTACATCCCTTCAGGTACTTTAAAAAAGGCCATCACCTATCATAGGGATGATAGAGCGAACACATTCCTCCCAGGGCAAAACAATCCCACCATGCTATACCCCCTAACTGGCTGGCATCAATCTCTTCTTATGCCCGGCTGGCAATGTCATGAAGAGCTGCCAAGCAAAAGGCCTCCTGTCCCTTCCTAGTCAAGAAAAACCATGGCTGTAGGAAGTCAGAAACTACAAATAGGACACCGACTGGGAATGCTACGGGGGACACTAAGTAACTTGTATGTCGGGGTAGGTAAAGGGTGGTAAAGTGTGGCCCCCGGCTGCACGGGGCCCTAGGAATGCCAAAGTGCATCCCTGAAACCCTCCACCCATTTTTTCATTGGCATTGATTTGGGGGAAATTTATTTTGCCTGAAAACTGGCTAACAGCACCTAAAATTGCGTGTCAAACGGTAGTTTGTGTCCCTTATTTCCAAGATGCTGAAACTGCCCCCCAACAACTGAAAAATAACAAGAGCAAAACCAGCTGAAAGTAGATCAAAATGGCAAATGAAAGCAATGCCAGATTTGTTCAGAGGAGGTTTGCCACTGACTTCCCCTGAGGCTGAGAGTATGTGACTTGCCCAAAGTCAGCCAGTGGTACTGTTACCAACGTATCCCAAAACTAAGTACAATTTGCCAGTTGTTTCCTCTATCTGTTGTGGTGGTGGGCCTTCAAGTCATTTCAGACGTATGGCGACCCTAAGGTGAACATATTACAAGGCTTTCATGGGAAGACGTGTTGGGAGGTGGTTGGTTTTTGCCTCCCTCTGAGGCTGAGAAAGTGTGCCTTGCCTGAGATCACCCAGTAGGTTTCTATGGCTGAGCAGGGATATGCAGCACATCTTTCGGCTTCACCGCTTCCTAGCCTTCTGCATGCCAGCAACGATCAACGGAAAGTAGAGCAAGGCAGCATTTCAAACCTTGAGGGAGGAAACAAGTTCCAGATACCTCACTTCTCTGCAGAGCTTGTCAGCCTCCGTAAACAGGTCCATTTCAGAAGCAAAGAAACACATTTTCGGCACTCCCTGCTTTCAAAGCGTTTGCAGGGAAAAGGCATTTTACCTCTGCTGCGTTTACATTTTGATTCCATCCACCAATCTGTTTGCTGAACAGTAATTTTATTCCCCTGCCATGTTTTATTTATCTTCAGGTAGACTGAAGTACACTGAATGTCGGATTTTATGGATGAACAAATGAAAGGGACAGGAAGGAGCGGTTGGTGGAGGAGGAAACACACCTTCTTAAAATGCAGTTGACTTCCAGGTAACCTCCTTTTGGAGGAAAAAGGCTCCTCTTGGCAGAGAGAGGGTGAAATCGCCCTTTATTTCAACAGAAGGAAGGGGGAATTGGCAGCATTTGGGTCGAAAGAAAGAAAGAAAGTGCAGTGGATGCATGCAAAAATCTATTGAGGAAGCAAATTAGGTTCAACAGTTGCTCATCTGTGAGACAGACACTTCTACCAGTCTCTGTTTTACTGGATCTCCTGAACAAACTGGCCTAAAATGGGAAAGGAGAAAGGAAAGAATGAATGCCGTGACATCTTTAACACTAACTGATTCAAAGATATAGCCATGTTAGTCTGTGGAATCAGTACATAGAGAGATCTTGTGGCCCCTTTGAGAGTCACTGAAAGAAAGAAGTTGGCAGCAGGAGCTTTCCTATGCTTCAGTCTACTTCCTCAGACAATGTTTAGTATCCTCTATACTGTGGCATAGTGTAATATACTGTAGTACATTTAGATGTAGCTGCGTTCGTCCGTAGAATCAGTACGTAGAGATCTTGTAGGGCCTTTGAGACTCACTGAAAGAAAGAAGTTGGCAGAAGGAGCTTTCATTGACTTCAGTCTTCTTCCTCAGATGCATTTTATTTCGCCTCTGAAATAAACCAGTGCATCTGAAGCAGAGCACTGAAACCATGGAAGCTCCTGTTGGAAGAAATCACTTCATCTCCAAGTTGCTGTTACATTCCTCCATGTTTCCATTTCGTGCCAGTATAGACTAACATGGCTCTCTCTTTGAAACATGAAGACAATTAGAGGCCAACCCTCCCCGAAATCTCCACCTTGAACAGAAAATCCAGCAGACGTTGGAGGGGAAAGCCATCTGCAATGCCACCCTCAGCCCCGGTTGCTGTCTCCTCTTCATCTAGTCGCTGCCCTCAATAAATCGCACTTGAGATGCTCCTCAAGAGAGACAAGGCTTTGGCTTCCAGTGCTGTGAGCTGCAAAATAGCTGCTCTCCCATCCTGAAAATGACCCCAAACAGAGGAGACCCCTCAGCTCTTTCCTATCTTCCTCAGAGGCCGCTTTCATTTTCATGCCTTCTTCTAGATAGGATGGATTCACATCCCCAAATAGGGTCCAGTCTTTCTCTGCCCCTCTGAAGGCCTCCTCCCTTCCCCTTGTCGCCAACAAAGTGCTCCTCAACAGCCGCCCAAAAAGGACTCATTCTGCCATTTTGGACATGGGTTGGCTTGAAGTATCCAAGTCTTCCCCCTGAAAGTACCCCTGTTCCTCTCCTAGGCCAAGGCTGGGCAGTGTGCAGCCTCCTTCAAAGCTCTTTCTCGGTCACACCAGATTCCCCAGACCACCTTGGCTCCAGAAAGCAGAGAGAGAGAGAGAGAGAGAGAGAGGAAGGCCACAGGTAAGGCAGACTCTATGAAGGGGGTCTTGGGTATGGATTTGCAGGACCTGAGCAGAGCAGTGGCGCCTCAGGGGTCTTGGAGAGGCCTCACCCAAAGGGTCGCCAGGGGCTGAGATCCCCTCAAGGGCAGTTAGTCACAACAGGCACACAGACACAGGATGGGTGTCTGTATATATGTCTATATATATATATATATATATATATAGAGAGAGAGAGAGAGTGATCTGAGTGTTGGAAACCCCCATCCTGCCATGAAGCCCAATGGCGACCCTGGGCGAGTCACACTCTCTCAGCCTCCAGGGAGGCCTAGGAGACCCTTCTGAACAGACCTGGCCAAGGAAGCCTTAAGGACAGCCTCAGGGCTGCGGGAACTCAGACAAGACCTGGAGGCACACAACAACAACAACAACAACATGCAATATAACAATATACAACACACAGCCCAAGGCGTTGAGGGTCCGTGGCCTCTCATACTGCATTGCCTTATGTACTATACTCTTATTAGGATCCCATGCCTTCCTCCTTCCCTTTCCCAGAATCCCACAGAAGTGTCCCAAGTGCGTCCCTTCCCACGTGACCCTCCTGTCGCGACAGGCCCCGCCCCCTCCGTCGCGACACTGACCCCTTCCGCCGTTCCGCTCCAGCGCCCGGGCTCCGAGGCGGTCCCTGCGGCGGGCTCCGGCGCCATCAGGGCTGCCAGCAGCGGCAGCACAAGGAGCCCCAGCCGGAGCCGCGGCCCCGAGCAGCGCGCCAGGCGCCCACCCGCCGCCATCCTCTTCCGGAACCAAGGGTCACGTGGCACACGGCGGGGCGGGGCCTCGGGGAAAGGGGCGGGGCGGCCATGGCACTGAACTCCGCGAGGCCCCGCCCGGGGGGACTGCGCATGTTATTTCCGCAGCCTAGCCCCTCCCCCGCCCTTAGGCCCCGCCCCGAGAAGGTTGCGCCATGTCACTTTCCCGCACGAGGCTACGCCCCCGCGCCGAGATCCCGCCCATGTCACGTTCCCCTGCGAAGCCCCGCCTAGAGAAACTGCGCGTGTCACTTTCGCTCGTGGCCCCGCCCCCTTCGCTAGGGTCCGCCCAGGGAGGTTGTGCCGTGTCACTTTCCCCGAGGCCCCGCCCAGAGACACTGCGCCACTCGTGGCCACGCCCCTTCACTGAAGGCCCGCCCACCCTGGCTCAGAGAGGCTGCAATATGTCGCTTTCCCAGCCTAGCTCCGCCCTCTCCCTTAGACCCCGCCCTCCCCGCCCCGGGAAGCTCCGCTATATCATTTCCCAGCGTGGCCCCGCCCCTTTCCTCAGGCCCTGCGCAGAGAAGTTGCGCCGTGTCATTTTCCCCGCGTGGCCCCACCCCTCCTTCGCCCAGAGAGGCTGCGTCATGCCATTTCCTCCGCACGGCCCCGCCCACCTCCTTTAGGCCCCGCCCACTCTTCCTGCACCTTTTAGGGACCGGCTGCAAAGAGGCAACCCTGAGGAGGGACGAAAAGGACTTCTACCTAGGGTAGAAGTGTCCAGAGCCTCCGTGGACTATGTTATACTGGATCAGTTTGAGTTGGTGAGTACCGAGGATGTGGACAAGATCCTCGGAAGTGTTCGGAAAACAACCTGCTCTCTTGATCCCTGCCCCTCATGGTTAGCGGCCCAGGGGGGACCGGTGGTAACCACATTGTTACGCCGGATTATCAACACCTCTCTCAGGGATGGGCGATTTCCATCGGATCTTAAATTGGCCATTGTAAGACCGATCCTAAAAAAGCCCTCCCTTGACCCCCTGGTACATAATAATTATCGGCCTGTTTCGCTGCTACCATTTTTGGGGAAGGTGATCGAGAGGGCGGTTGCGCTCCAGCTTCAGACGGTCTTGGATGAAACGGATTATCTGGATCCATTTCAAACTGGCTTCCGGGCGGGTCACGGGGTTGAGACGGCCATGGTCGCCTTGGTCGATGATCTCCGTCTGAGTGCTGACCGGGGAAGCGTGTCCCTGTTGGTGCTCTTGGACATCTCAGCGGCTTTCGATACCATAGACCATGGTATCCTTCTGGGACGCCTGGCTGAGGTGGGAATCGGGGGCACTGCGCTCCAGTGGTTCCGGTCCTACCTCTCTGGGAGGTCCCAGATGGTGCAGCTGGGAGACGTGTGCTCCAGCGAGCGGGCCCTTAAAACTGGGGTCCCTCAAGGAGCCATTCTGTCTCCCATGCTATTTAACATTTACATGAAACCGCTGGGAGAGATCATCCGGAGACATGGGGCGCGGGGTTATCAGTACGCTGATGACACCCAGATTATTTTCTCTATGTCTCCGACTGATGCAGTGACTGGGGATGGCGTCTCTCCTCTCGTGGCCTGTCTGGAGTCAGTAATGGGCTGGATGAGGAAAAACCGACTCAAACTGAATCCAGAGAAAACGGAGGTACTAGTGATAGGTTCCCCCGGTCCGGGAATGGCGGTGGTTCCACCTGTCCTGAACGGGGTCACGCTCCCGGTGAAGGACTCCGTGCGCAGTTTGGGGGTGCTTCTTGATTCGTCGCTTCATCTGACTGCTCAGGTGAATGCGACGGTCAAGAGCACTTGTTATCAGCTCCGGCTGATTCGCCAGCTGCGCCCATACCTGGACCGGAGGGACCTAGAAACTGTGGTACACGCTCTGGTAACTTCGAGACTGGACTTCTGCAATGTACTCTACATGGGGCAACCCTTATACCAAACTCGGAAGCTTCAAATGGTACAGAATATGGCAGCCCGGCTGGTCACTGGCGTATCCAGGACCAGCCACATAACACCTGTACTTAAAGACCTTCACTGGCTGCCCATCCGCTTCCGAGCTCAATATAAGGCGTTGGTTATTACCTACAAAGCCCTAAATGGCTTGGGCCCAGGATACCTAAAGGACCGCCTCTCCCCATACAATCCGCCTCGCACCCTCAGAACATCTGGGCAGCAATTGCTGAAGGTGCCTGGGGCTAGGTTAGCTTCTACTTCTAGAAGGGCCTTTTCTACAGCTGCCCCAGCCCTTTGGAACACGCTGCCCACCGAGCTCCGCTCATCTACTACCCTGGCCCAATTTAGGAAGGATCTCAAGACCTTCCTATTTAAGCAGGCATTCCCCGATTAAGATCCTGTGGGCCTCCCCTCCTCTTCCGTGGCCATGAGGACGGGCTATGGGGCTTTTATTGCTGTTTTTATTTTGTATATTGATGTTTATGCGCTTTTAACTTTGTATTTGTATGCACCTGTTGCACTGTTGTAAGCCGCCCTGATCTTCTTGGAAGGGCGGGATAGAAATAAAGATTTTATTATTTATTTTTATTAAGCAAGGGGCTGTTAATATTCGTTCTGCACTGTAGAAATAACAACCAAGTATAGCTCCCAGGATTCCATGGCACTGAGCAAGGGCAGTTAAAGCAGTTTCAAACTGGATTGTTCCTGCAGTGTGGCAGCAGAGTGAGGCTCTGCTTTGGCCCCACTTTAACTGCCTTGGCTTAATGCTATGGAATTCTGGGAGCTCTGGGGCCACAACCAACGACATCTCCCAGAATTCCATAGCACTGAGCCAAAGCAGTTAAAGTGGGGCCAAGCCGGATTATGTCTCCAGTGTGAATGCAGCCTATGAATAGTCTTTGGGCCTAAGACTCCAGAGTGACTCCATTTTAGTTTCCATTGCTGCAGCAACAGCCAAAGAGGCCAGTCCTCCATTGTGTTCTGCCTTGGCCGAAGAAGGCCTCCAAACCGTCTCTTCCTTCCTGGTCTGGAACCGGATTTGCCGGTTTCCACGAAAGGGACTCTCCTCCTCTTTGGCCTCCGAAGGAATGGCTCTGAATCACAGGCCAAGAATGTCCCTCTCTGAGGGAGGGAGGCACACCCTTCGGGAGGAAACAGGGGCCCTTGGGCCTGAAGTGAATCCTGCTATAGCGGGTTGATACCGCTTTAACTTTAGTGACTACGCTGCACAACCCCCCTCAGTGATGGCGGCTTTCTTGGGCCACATTCTCTCCTGACCCTTGGCCCAGAAGCCTCACGGGAGGACCATAGCAGGAGGAGCCCATGGCACTCCTCCCTCCCTCCCTGCCTTCCTGCCTCTGAGTGCCCTCCATGGCTCTTCATGAACTCCCGTTCAGTCTATGATGTTTATCACACTATGCTCTTAAAGAGCTACTATTCCAGTGTGACTCCTCTAGCAGCCTCCTGTTGCATGCTGGGATTGGCAGTTTTAAGGAGCTGAACTTCTCTGCCTGAGAATTCTAAATACCCCTCCTTAAAACTGCCAATCCCAGCATGCAACAGGAGGCAGCTAGAGGAGTCACACTGGAATAGTACCTCTTTAAGAGCTCGTCTGATAAACACCTATGACTGAAGCACAGGATTCGCTGCAAGGAAGGAATAGAGGAGAGGAAGCGCAACAAGGCGGGCGCTAGGACCCGGAGGGATCCGCCGCCCGCAGTGGCTCTCTCTCTCTCTCTCTCTCTCTCTCTCTCTCTCTCGGGCGTGGTGGGGGTGGGGGTGGTGGATCCTCCCGCCGGAGATCCGCCCGGAACCACTTCGCAGCTCCTCCGCAGCCAGGTAAGTCGGGTCCACACAGGGGAGCCGGTCCTGTCTCCCAAACAGGATCCCCTTTCCCCGGCAGAGGATCCCTGGAGATTCCTTGCTCTCAAAAGGATCCACTTTGGATCCAAACAGGGAAGGCTGGCTCAGCCCCAAGCAGGATCTTTTCCCCCTTGCAGTGGATCCCTTGGGATCCCCAATTGGTCTCCACCTTTTTTTAGGGGGGATCTGCTTCCTCCATTCCCCACCCGATTTATTTAGTGCTCTCTCTTTCCTCCTTTTCCCTTAGTTTCTCTTTTTAAAAAAGGATCCACTGGGATCCTTTTCCCGGGCCCCTTGGATCCCTTCCCGCCTACTAGATCCCCCCAAATTCCCTTGTTCCCAGCTCTGCGCCAGGTTCTTGAGAAAGATCCCCTATTACCCACCCCTGTTACCAATTCAGTTGCTCTGATCCCACTGGATCCCTTGGGATCTACTCCCTCCCCAGGGATTTTTCTGATGAATTACCCCCTAATTTTGGCCCCTGGATTCCCTTCCTCCTCCCGACATTTCCTCTTCCTGGATCCATGATCTGGTCCCTTTCCAGATCTTTGGGATCTCTGGATCCTTCTGGGTGGTTCTTCTTTCTGCCTTTTCTTCCTAAGAGACCTTGTGATCCCTTGAACTCATGGTTTTAAGGAGGGATTATAAGCATGGCTACACTACAGTTTTAGGAAAGGACAGTAAGTGTGTCTGCACTACATATTTATAGCGGTTTGATACTGCTTTAACACTTATGGCAGCATGCTATATATAATCCTGGGGCTTGGAGTTTGGAAAGGAACTTGGGCATTTCCTCAGCCTTTTGGGAGGACTAGAGCGCTCCAGCAGAGGATCCCAAACTACAGATCCCAGGATCCCATTGAGACGGAGCCATGGCGGCTGAAGTGGAATCAAAGCGCATTAACTCTGCAGTGTGGCAGCAGCTCCAAAGGGCCTTTCAATGGAAGGATGGAGAACTGAGGACTTGCAAGAGAGACACAGAGTCCCATCAGCCCCAGTGGCCTAGTGGCTTAAGGACGATGGGAGTTGTAGAGCCACAGCGGAGCTCTAGTACCGCAGCAAAGTACCCTTCCCAGAATTCCATGGCAGTTAAAAGTGGTGTCAAACCGGATTATTTCCCCAGTGGTGTGTCATGCTTCTTTCTGGCTGCATCCACACCAGAGAAATAACCCAGTTTAGCACCGCTTTTAACTCTTTCCTGGCTCAAGGCTATGGAATTCTGGGAGCTAGAGTTCATTGTGGGGCCCAGAGCGGAGCCAGGGCAGTTAAAGTGACGCCAAACCGGGTTATTTCTCCAGTGTGGATGCTTTAAAAATGAACGTTTCAATTGGGCTGACTGTTTATTCCTTTGGAAATGTTTGTAGCGCAGCCATTTTGCTTATATATTGTAACCTGTCCTTGGGTCCCTTTGGGCGAAAGTGGTGTCAAACTGGGTTATTTCTGCAGTGCGGTTCCTTTCCGTCCCTTGTTTTCCATGGCTGGGTGTGTTCCATAAGTAAAGCTCCATGCAAACCTTGTCCAAACACTGTGTGTTGTGTGTCTTTGTGTGAGGTTCATTGTCACACTGCAGTGTAGTATCCTTGTAGCCTAGTCATGCAATGCTTGTATTTTGCACTTGAGCCTCCTTGAAATCCCACAATCCACCTTCGTCGAACCTCGGCTGGCAAACAGATTCTCTCTGTGTATGTTTGTGACTTCAGATCATTTCCAACTTACGGCAACCCTAAGGCAAAGCTATTGTCGGGTTTTCTTGGCAAGATTTGCTCAGAGGAGGTTTGCCATTGCTGTCGTTTGAGGCTGAGAGAGTGTGACTTGACCAAGTATATCCAGTGGGGTTCCATGGCAGAACCAGAATTCGAACCCTGGTCTCCAGAATTGTAGTCCAGGACTCAAACCATTATGTTTATGCACTACGCTGGCTCTCCAAATGGACATATGGAGATATAACAACACAAACGATATATACTGTGTGTGTGTGTGTGTATGTATGTATGTATAGGTCAGTCCCATGAGGATGAATTAAAAGACAAAGGCTGCATCTACACTGCAGAATTCATGCCGTTTTGACGCTCAAATTAGTTAGCTCTCTAAAATACAGCCTAGAGCACTTGGAGGACTCCCATCCAAGTACCGTCCAGGCTTGACCCTGCTTAGCTTCCAAGATCAGAAGGGTATCTGGTGCCTTTAGGGTATTTTTTAGGACTGTGTGTTTCTGGCCATCCTGTGGGTTTTATAAGGCTTTCTTAGGCCAGGAATCCTCAGGGGTGGTTTTGCCAGTTTGTTCCTCTGCAATAGAGCCTCCACCAACCGGTATTAGTTTATGGTCTCCCCTCCAAGACTAACCTGGGCTGCCCCTGCTTAGCTTCCATGGTCAGTTGGTGCATTTAGGGTGTATTTTCCCATTTACAATGGCTAATAACTGGCCCTGGACTTTTGGAAGCAGCCAAACAGCTAATAAATAAAGTGAACATTTGGAACCGTGGCAAATATGGAACCATGGCTGATAAAGACGTGGCTTTTCATTACAGCCTTTGAGGCACCATTGATTCCATCCAAATCTGCAGATGTGTGTGGTTTTTATTGCATTAACTGGTTTTCAGCCTGGCTTGGCTCCCTGGGGCCCATTAGCACCGAGCAGAGAATTGGTTTCTTCCAGCAGTTTGCAGGATCTACATGGCACTTTAGTAACTACTGCTATGTGCTTTCAATTTGATTCTGCTTATGGAGCTCCTGGGTGTGTCTGCACTGCAGAAATAATGTGGTTTGGCACCACTTTAAGTGCTGTAGCTCCATCCTATGGGATCCTAGAGTTGATAGTATTGCAAGGTTTGTAGCCTTCTCTGCCAAAGAGGGCTGATGCCTCACCAAACTACAAATCCCAGCAGTCTGAAGGATGGAGCCATGACAGCTAAAGTGGAGTCAAACTGGTTTATTTCTGCAGTGCAGATGCAGTTCTAGTCCATTACTGAAACCACAGCAGCATTCTGGTTTTAAACTCTTTCATTTTCACTTGTCAAAGTGTGTTAAAATCCTAAATGTGTTTTTATGGCATGTCACTCTGAAATCCTTGGGGATACTTGGATCTAAACAGATATAAGCAATTTAATGCACTTTAAATAAGTGTACCGTTGTTTCCTGGATTTTGAACTTATTTCTGAGAAGGATTTATTCATTATTATTTTCCCCATTTGTTCAAAAAAAAAGGAAGTTGTGAGCCGCAGGAACTCAGCGCATGGCTATTATTCACTGAACCTTTGGTTTAAACGTAGCGCATCCTCTGTGGGCATCGTGGGCATGAGTATTAGTATTGTTAAAAGTATTCTATGTTATTGTTATTGCCCTTCATTTATATAGCAGTTTGGCAATCTCTGATTTGCTCATCCACGGAGTAATCTAGTAATCTCTTGTTTTCCATTATCTCATAGGCCCTGGTCTTCTGATTTGAACCTTTAAAGCTTCTGAAAATGTTCCTGGTCAAAAACTTCCTCGGAGGCGGCGGAGGCAGTGGAGGTGGGAATATTAACATCGGCAACGTCATCGGAGGTTTTTTAAGCGGCGGCGGAGGAGGAGGAGGAGGAGGCGGTGGTGGTGGAGGAGGAGGAGCGATGGGTATCCTTGGAGGAGTCATCAGTGCCATCAGGTGAGTGTGGTTGTTGTGGTTGTTGTTAACCACTTTTGAGTCGATCCCAACTCATGGTGACTCTGTGGATGAGACATCTCCAAGATTCATCTGAGGAATACAGTGGCATGTGCACAATGCTAACTTTCATGCTCAGTTGCATATCCACTTTTAGGATCTTGTCTAGGATCTGTCCTTCCCTTTCCTAGTCATCTGATTTCTTGACTGATTCCTATCAATGTTTGCTTCAAGGTTCAGGAACTCTTTTACTGCTTCAGTTTCTTCATTGTCTAGGTTGAATTTGTGTAGCTCCTTCATGGTCAATATTTTTGTGTGTTATAATGCTGCTATGACACATTTGTATACATGCCCACTTTCCTGGCCACCTCTGGAGGATAGGAATTCTCCTCCAAGTGACCAGCTTTTGTAAGATGGAAAGAAATTTTAATGCACTTGATATATCCCAAATGGTCTGATGAGTGCATGCAATGGAATAAAAAGCCTTTGTCTCTGTTCAAGAGACAAGGATCCCTTTTAATATCCTTGTGTGCATATATCTCTTCTTCCTTTCTCTGGCCGGCTGAATCATACCTGCCATTTTCCTGGTATCCTTTATGCAAATAATCTCAATGCAAAAGGCAGGTTGCTGCAAGTTAAAGAGGATGAAGCCGTATCACAGAAGCCCCAGTTCTGAGCTTTCTCTCTTACCTTTCCAGCTTTTCAAATGTGGTTGACATCACTTTAACTGCCGTGGCTCAGTGCTACGGAGTTCTGGGATTTCTAGTTTTGTCAGCTATTTAGCCTTCTCTGTCAGAGAGCTCTGGGGCTGCAACAAACTACAAATCCCAGAATTCCATGGCAGGGTTATTTTCTGCACTGCAGATGGTGCCTCGGTCATTTAGCAATAAATAAGTGAATTGATTTTTTAAAAATATAAATAAAATGCACACATTTCTCTGACTAATATGCATTTTTGGATGGATAGAGTACAAGTGTTGGGTGACCGCAGGTCCCAATCCTTGCTCATCCATGGAGTTTACTGGATTACTTTAAGACAGGCATTCTTTCTTAGCTTGACCTACCTTGCAGGGTTGTTGTGAAGATTCAAGGGCAGGATTGCAATGCTGTAATGTGATAGGTCATCCAGCTTTGAAAAGAACCCTCCCTTAATAATACTTTCTTTCCCTCTCTCTCCCTTTTTGCCCATATAATAGCGAAGCGGCTGCTCAGTATAACCCAGAGCCTCCGGTAAGTCCCTTGTATGATTTGTTTTATTTGGTGCTCTCTGAATTTCTGCACTGTGTTGGAGAAAGGAGCCCATCATCCACAGCAAGGGATTGTTTCTCAGAACATCTGTGGATTTCTAACTTGATGAAGAAGTCATTTGAGTACATCCAGCCTAGGGCCTTCCCTTCCCTTCTTATATTTCTTTTCCATTTGCAAAAGTTCCAGTTTACACTCAGTGCATCTGGTCCACTTTGTTTTTGGACCATAGCTTTAGATTCCATTATACCATCATCCATATTAACTTGCTCTTAGCCCCAGGGGCAGGAGTTGCTTGCCTTAGGGTCACCTAAATCAGAAAAGACCCAAAGGCACACCACAACAGTTTCTTAACACTCTGTTTTTTTTATTTTTAAACTGTGTGTATGAATGTCTTTCTCTCTCTTTCCTCATCCCAGCCTCCGCGCAGTCACTTTTCCAACATCGAATCCAACGAAAGCGAAGAAGTGCGGCAGTTCCGGAGGCTTTTCACCCAGCTGGCTGGAGATGTGAGTGGGATGTGGGTTCTTGTTTAAACTCCACCGTCAGGGATTTCATACTCTCTAAATATTGAGGACTAGCCTCAAGGAAGGAGAAACACAAGGCACGTTGTCACAGTCACAGAACATAACTGGCACTACTCTGAAGCTGCAATCTTCTGCACTTTTACATTGGAGTAAGGGGCTCGACAGACCGGCCATTAAGGCCAGCCTGGGGGTATAGTCAGCGCATGGCATCCACATGATGCACGCCCTGACTCCGCCTCCAGGCTGCTGTGATGCTGTGCATTGCTCCACATGGTGTGCGGCGTCACGACACTCCTCTGGCGCTGCGTCTATATGATGCAGTGCTAAGGAGCATGGAAAAGCTGCACACCAGCAACTATGGTGCCCTTTCCAGGAGCTTCTTTTTATCGTTCCTTTTTGCGCTGTGGAAAGGAGAGATCAGGGCTGTGGCATGTGGTTGCCGCAGCCCCGATAAAGGTGGCTTGTACAGCCCCTATATCCCACTGAGTATTGTGGGACTTCTGAGTAAAGATGCATGGGATTTTGTGATGGTGTTTTTGTTTTATGGGGGAGAGTTTCCAGATGTGTTAGACCACGAGTGCCATAATCCCCCAGCCTGGATTCTGGGCACTGCATTTCAGCATATATGAAGGGCAGATGTATATGGCTGCCTCAAAGGATGCCCGCTTCATTGTCTTCTTGGTTTTGTAGGATATGGAAGTAAGCGCATCAGAGCTGATGAACATCCTCAACAAAGTGGTTACCAGACGTAAGTGAGGGATATATTTTATTCAATGACTGGGCATAGGATAGGAGCTGTACATCTTCTCCCTGTTCCCTTCACAGATTCATAAACTCATATGGACTCGTCATGATTCCACCTGTATATCCTGCCTTTTTTTCAGCATGGGATCCTGTGCGATTGTATGGTTCTGTACTATCAATCGCATGGTTCTGTCATTCATCTCTATGTTTCTATACTATACTCGCTGACTCTGAGCTCAAGGATCCTGTATTACTAATTCTGCGGTACAGATTGAGCCTCTTTTATCTCTTCAATCCAAGATACTCCAAAATCCAAAGCTGTCCACATGAGTGGCTGAGATAGAGACAACTTTGCTTTCTGATGATTCAGTATGCACAAAGTTTGTTTCTTGCACAAAATTATTAAAAATAATAAAAGTAATTTTCTACAAAAGATTTTTAATAATTTTGTGCATGAAACAAACTTTGTGCATACTGAATATTTGTATATGCATAATCTTGGAGATAGGACTCTAGTCGAAACATGACATTGATTTATTGATCTTGGAAATTAAAGGGGTGCAGTGTGAATACATACCTTGTCTCGTTTGATTTTAGAAGCTAAGCAGGGTTGGGCCTGGTTGGTTCTGGGATGAGAGACTACATTTCTGATCTCTGTATAGATCTAGGAAAGAATCCTCCCTGAAACCAATACTGGGCTAGATCTCCCTGACTCAGGATAAAGCCAGTTCTGCTCTTTCTGGGTCTTTTAATCCTCCTGACAATGTCTGCTTTCTAGATCCGGACTTGAAGACTGATGGGTTTGGGATTGACACCTGTCGCAGCATGGTGGCTGTCATGGACGTATCCTTTTGCTGGCTTTGTGTTCTGAGGGCCAGGTTTTGTCCCATCGCTTTCATATTTTGTCAAAGGAGGGTGGCTACATTTTTCCAAACAGGAAGACAGACCAGTCCTTCAAGGCTGCAGAAATAATTCGGTTTGACACCAGTTTAACTGCCCTGGAGCAATGCAATGAGATTCTGGGAACTGTAGTTTTGTGAGACCTTTAGCCCTCTCTGTTAGAGAGCACTGGTGCCACAACAAATTACAAATCCCAGGATTCCACAGCATGGAGCCATGACAGTTGAAGTGGAGTCAAACTGCATCATTTCTGCAGTGTAGATGCAAACGCAGCCCCAGAATCCCCCAGTCAATGTAACCATTGGTAGGTTACCATATCTCAGTGTCTGGACCCTCTTCTCAGGACAGTCTTGAAAAAATGTGTGTGTGTCTGTGTTTATGTCTAGACAAATATGTATTACAGATCCACTGTAGATTCTCCAATCCACACTTTCCTAGTCCCTTTGGGGTTTGATCCCCAAAATCTCCAGTCCTGGGCTGCTCCTGACTTGATACCTCCAACCACTGGAGTGTGGGGTGGGATGTCTCTGTCTCCATTCCTTTTCCCTTGACCCTCCTCCCTGCAGAGCGACACAACTGGAAAACTAGGATTTGATGAATTCAAATACCTCTGGAATAATGTCAAGAAGTGGCAGGTAACCAGAAACAGTGCTTAGCTCTCCTGTTTTGCTCATTGTTTCTTTGGGGACGGCTGGGGTTGTAACAACGAGAAGGTCTTGGTTGGGGTTGTTGGAGGGAAAGTTTATAAGGGAATATTTTTCTGTCCAAAGCTGACATGCTTCTGTTTTTAACTTTGGCGTCTTTCATCCTCAGGGTATCTACAAGCGGTTTGATACAGACCGGTCTGGGACCATTGGCAGCAGTGAACTCCCAGGAGCCTTTGAGGCTGCAGGTAAGAAAGGAGTAGGAGAAAGAGAAGCAAGAAATAGCTTCTCAGCAACTTGGGCTGCATCTGCACTGCAGAATAATCCAGGCTGAAACCACTTTAACTGCCATGGCTCAGTCCTGAGGAATTCTAGGAACTGTAGTTTGCTGTGGCACCAGAGCTTTCTGATAGAGAAGGATAAAGCCCATAAGTTGATAGCATTGCAGTGAAAGTGGTGCCAAATTGCATTAATTCTGTAGTGTTATCAATAATTTTTATATCCCTTCGCACATGCCTCACCGTCCTCCTTTTTGCTTATTTGCTTGCCAGGGTTTCGGCTCAATGAGCAACTTTACAGCATGATTGTGCGCAGGTACTCCGATGAGAATGGGAACATGGATTTTGACAACTACATCAGCTGCCTAGTTCGCATGGATGCCATGTTTCGTAAGTACAGTCTGCCCGCCATATCTGTGGATTCTGCATGCATGGATTCAACCATCCACAGCTTGAACATATGTTTATATATATACATACATATATATATATATATTCCAGACAGCAAACCTCAATCTTTCCTTTTTATATGAGGGGTGCCATTTTACTATGCCATTGTATTTAATGGACTTAAGCATCCTCAGATTTTGGTATTCATGGAGATCCTGGAACCAAACCCCAGTGAATACCAAGAGCCCATTGTATCTCTATGTCACCCCTTTACTGATCATTTGTTTTCCTAAATTGCTACCCTAGTTAATAAAAGAGACAAATTGAGCTGGGTGCTCCTGAACGTATTCCAATCTTGAACACACATTTTCTTTTGCCACCTCCCACTTTTCCATTACATTCTGGTGGTTCCCTATCCCACTTTAAGCCAGTCCTGAACCTGCTGAGCTTCCAAAATCAGGTGCATTCAGGATGGTAGAGTGGTGTTATTTTTAACTGTGAGTTTAATGGCTGCTTTTAATGGGCTTTACATCTGCTGCTCTAAAGCCTGATTAAATTCTTATGCCTCCATCCATGTGCATTTATGGATCACTGGAATGTTTTGATGCTGTTATTTTTGTATACCACTTTGGAACATTTCTTTAAAAGCTCTTGTTCTTTTTAGCTTTTAGTACTCTCTGATCCTGATGTCCTAATTAATACTAAAAATAAATAAATAACCCCATCCACTTTCAGGTGCCTTCAAATCCCTGGACAGAGACGGCAGTGGACAGATCCGTGTGACCCTGAGGGAGGTAAGAAGGATGTCCATCTCTTGTTTCCTTTGGGATGGTGGTTTTTCATTTCTGTTTTTAAAAACCCTTCATTGTTTGCACAATGGCACATCTTCCGAGGCATTGGTGCCCATTTGCCTGCAATTGCAAATTGTTGGAGGCTGTTGAAGATGGGTGGCCCAAGAAAGGTAACTGACCCTTCATTGATCCACTTTGGATCCCATACTCAGAGAAAAGCAGGATATAGATATGATATGATATGATATAATAAATAAATAAATAAATGTGGCAAGATGAGGATAGATAGGGCATGTTAGGGAAGCAGGAGGCAAGGTTGCATGGAAATAGGGGAACTTGGGTGGGAAAGAAAGGTGGGTTGTGGAGGGCAAAGGGATGAGGACTATTTGCTTGGAAAGGATGCAGAGGGTGACTGTTCTCTTTCCATTGCAGTGGTTGCAGCTCACCATGTATTCCTAAGGGCCAGCCTGCAAGGCGCACCATGCCTCCTTCGACACCACCGAGCCAGTTTGGGAATGTCTTAGAGTTCTGTACTACTTTGCAGCCCACTTTCTCTGATGTGGGGAACCCTAAAGGATCCTGCTAGATTTTTCTTTCCCTCCTTCCATCGTTCTTTCTTTGATTTCCACTCCTCTCCTCTTTTCTGAAGCAGAAAAGAAAACCTTTTCATTTTTGTTTTGTGTTGCATTGTTTTTAAATTGCATTTAGAAATTGTACTGCTGATATTTATATTAACCCTTTTGATTCTTCTACTAACACCACCGGATACATACATGCCGATAGGGGTCTTGTCGGAGAGGCGTTTGAGTTTGAAATGGCATTGGCTTCCTCTTTACCAAGCTGGCTCGGTTTCTATCAATAACATAACATGAAGAATTCAGTGATTTTTTTTAAAAGATATTTTGCAAGTTTGAATAGGTTAAACAATTATCTGTATTTCGGATGGGGAGCCGCTGATCATGTTCCTAGACAGTCCCTTCCCCAGCAAAGTCACCTCACCCCATTCACTCCATTTGGACTTGCGTGCCTTGTTGCAAGGATGCAATGGGTGCCAAAGATCTTCTGTGCATGAGCAAAGCGCACTGCAACTGGCATTTACCGCACTTGGTTGCCAACAAAACACACTTCTGGGGGAAATGGGTGTTGGCCATGGTTTCAACATCATCTGTTAACAGTCAGGGCTGTTGGATGGAAATCAGGTTAGACCGATGTGGTGGCATATGAAGGAAGTGTTCCCCATTTTAAGAGCACTTTGTGTGAAAAAGCAATAGATTGTAAGGACTGCTGAAGTCCATTGGAAATTATTTAACTAATGCTAGCTATAGAGGCTTCTACCTTTTTAAAGACCCAGAGGCAGCTGATATGCTCCTGCCCCAACTGTTCAGACTTCAGTATCTGCAACAGCAGCCAGACTCAGTCAAATCAAGCCCTAATCCTTTATATCTTGCTGTAAAAGCACTCTTACAGCCAATTTTATGGAGGGTCTTGCGCCGTGGCAGACCTCCTGAGCATTATTATCTGCATTGCATGCTGTTTCCTTGCCTGCTTTTGGAAGGAATAAACACTAGAAAGACAGCTGGTCCTATATATATTGTGCCTTGAATAGAATCATGTTGACAAGCATTTCTATTTATAACCCCTTGTCCCCGTGACTCTTGCCATCAATGGGGTAATCCTGAGCCTTTTTGCTAAAATTTCCCCTTTAAATTTGGGAGCTTGTTGTCAAAGGCTGAAATCTGACATTGAGAACTCAGAGCTGGATGGGTTGAAAAGGAAACGAGGAGAATGAGAGAAAACAATACTTCCGTAATCTAATCCCAATTGTTGGTCCAGACTGGAATAGACCCAAATGGGCCAAAATGTGGGATATTTACCTAGGAATTATTCTTCTGTTTTAACAATGTAATTAGGTTCCCTATGAAAGTAATTGGAGTGAAATATCTCATGGCCCCAGTGAGACCTGTTTGCTGAGTCTTTATGAGAAGCTTGTTTAGTCTGATGGAGAGAATACGTTCCTTTTGGGGATTGCGTTTTTAAATGTCCAGGACAGAAAGAGGGAGGGTTTTTCTCTCATTCAGACGACAGAGGATCTATTGAATTTGCCTTTCCAGTGTAAGGGTTTGCATCCAAATGTACCAGCTGTCTGTCTCTCTCTCTCTCTCTCTGCCACCTCCTCTGTTTTCTAAAATGCTCAGTAGCCACAGAAATAAAAGTTATATTAACAAGAATGCTCCTTCTTGTCTTTCCCTGTGATTCTATGCCTTCTTTGCAGGAACCTTAGAAGTGTTTTTAAGGTGGGGTTAGGGGGCTCATACATCGATAGATCATTATTAATGATTTGACTACTTGAAGGTATATTTTTACAAAGCAATGAAAACACCGTACGTTGCATTAATGCACTTATGGCCATCCAGTTGTATAGTAACAGAGTAGAGTGGGTCCTCCACATTTGCTGGCACTAGGGGCTCAAGACCCCCATGAAAGTGGGGGAAATGCAAATAAAAAAGCACTGTATGTGTGTGTGTATATATATATATATATATTTGACTGGAGAGAACATGTATATCCACAGTACAACAAACTTGTGAGCTAGACCAGTAGGCTCCCTGTTTGAGAATGTGGTGCCAAACTGCGTTAATTTTGCAGTGTAGATGCCGACAGCATCCGTCTGAGAAACTTCTGAATAGGAATGGAGTCAAATGTAATGTCGGGGAATGGATGGTGTTTATTGACTTTGGGAAGAACAAGCTGCGCTCCATGTGTCTCATCATGGACTTGCTCACAGTTTTGCCTTTAGCTGGCACTTTCAATAGACATATTAACTGCAACAAATCTTACTGTTAGAACATAATAATGAAAACAGGAATAATGCATGCCAAAGAGATTATACAGCCCATGGATGGGAGGAACATAGCTTTCCAATTGGAAGTCGAAGGCTTTCATGGCCGGCATCCATAGTTTTTTGTGGGGGTTTTGGGCTATGTGGCCATGTTCTAGAAGAGTTTATTCCCGATGTTTCACTAGCATCTTCAGAGAAATCTCTGAAGATGCTGCCCACAGATGCTGGTGAAACATCAGGAATAAACTCTCCTAGAGCATGGCCACATAGCCTGAAAAACCCATAAAAAACTGCTTTCCAATTGTTGTAGAACTGCATCTCCCAGTATCCCTACCCATTGGTTATTCTGCCTTGGACTTATGGGAGCTGCAACACCTGGGAGAAACAGTTTGCCCTCTTCTGTCCTACATCACCTTTCCTTCCCAGACTACAGGGATCATAATCCCCAGCTATGCTGTCTGGGGATAGTGGGTGCTGCCTTGGACACATTTGGGAGGTGTCTGGTTGTGAGATGTTTTCAGTCATGAGTCCGCTTGGCTCAATATCCTCTCCCTAGCTGCTGCACTTCATGATTTTCTATGGCAGAAGAGATGGCTGGCTGAATAGGGCTCTTTTTTGTAATTTCAGAGAATGCTGAGCCCATATTACAGAGTGAGAGATTATGTCGGTGCAGCAATAGCGGTTCATTATCTCTGCGGCACTGAGCATCTTCCCTTGATGAATGGCCTCTAATTCAAATCCTGCCACATCAGAGGACTGAATAAACCCGGGCCACATTTGACACTTCACTTTGTGTTGAGACAAGGTGGCGGTGTGCTTCCTTGAGAGGTCAGGATCTTGGCGAAGGGGAAACTGAGTCATGGACATGGAGCCTGGTGTTGCACTTGCATTCCCTAATGCTCAAAGGTGGCTGGTTTTCAATAAGGGGATCAGTGCTGGTAGATCCAGATTTTCCACCCCTTGGGACCCTCTTAGAGTTGTAAAGGGTCCAAACAGATGGGCCAAAATAAAGCTGCTTTGGGTCACTTTGGAGGTATGCTGTTTAAACATTGCATGCATCCTAAAAGGCCGAAAGCTTAGCATATACCTATGAACATGCCAGGTTGAAGAAAATGCTTTCTTCAAACCTTTCCTAAGCTGTACACTTTCTGTACACTCCGCACCTGTTTCCCTTTCTCTTGCCAACTTTTAGCTGCTGTTTTGACTTTTGAATGTTCCGCCTCCTCTTATTTTATTTTATTTTTTGCCTTTAAGACAAGCACCTATTTTTAATGTGCATTAATTTCTGTAGACAAAAGAAAGCAACAGAAAGTGGGTGCAAGGGAAGGCCCTGGGAGGAAAGGCTGGCATTTCTTGGCTCCTGAGGAGCAAACAGCTGCACTTGTCAAGCATGAAAATTATATGCTTTGCAACTGGCGAAGCATCATATTGCAACGGAGGAAAGGTGGGAGGATGTGTAGTGTTTATATCAGGGCCTGTCCACCTTGGTTTTGATTCCTCCTTAGTAGCATTGATATTAACCAGAGCCTCAAACAACACGGCTACAATTGAAACATGGGCTGCATTCACACTGGAAAAATAACCCGGTTTGGCACCACTTTAACTGCCCTGGCTCAAGGCTATGGAATTCTGGGAGTTGGTGTTTGTTGTGGGTCCAGAGCGGAGCTATTGTATTCCCTATTACCATGGATGGATGTGAGAGTTGAACAGTTAAGAGAGAAGATAGGAGGAAAATCCATTCATTTGGAGAAGAGCGCTCAGGATGCCATCGACAGCCAAAAAGGCAAACAAATGGGTCCTGGAGCAGATCAAGCCAGAAACCTCCCTGGAAGCCAAGATGACAAAAATGAGGTTGTCGTACATTGGACACATCCGGAGAAGGTACAACTCCTTGGAAAAGACAGGAACACTAGGAAAGAGAGGAAGACTATGCTAGAAGGATGGACTCCATTAAGGAGGTCATGGCTATGAATTTGCAGGACCTAAGCAGAGGAATGGAGGACAGGGGTCTTTTGGAGATGTCTCATCCAAAGGGTCACCGTGAGCTGAGATCGACTGGTTAACAACAGCAGCAAACAAAATCTGCAGATGATTTTGGCGGCTGCTGCTGTCACAGTGCAGAATCCATGGCTCAAGGGACTGCGCGGCTGCCTCCCTTCATTTCCCAAAGTACAAGGCAGGAAAGGGGAGGACTGTCTCTCTTTCAGATCACAGAGGATGCTTTCAATTTCCTTGCCAACGCCTCCAGTGTTGGGGTTTGTCTTCAAATGTGCCAGCTGTCTCTCTCGCTCCTTCTGCCACCCACTCTGTTTTCTTAAAGCTCTGTAGCAACACAGAGAAAAGTTGCATAACAAGAGCTGTCCTTTCCACGCTTGGGTCTTTCTCCTTGCTGTTGCCTTCCGACTTGGGCTTTCTTGGGTGGAAAGTGTGGGTCCGGATTACAACAAATGTCCGAATGCCCCTGCATATGTCCAACTGCCCCGTGGGGCAAAGGCATCCCAGTTAACCCTCTTTCAACCCGCTTTTTCAGCCTCTTTTGAAATGTCTTGGTCTCTCTCTCTCTCTGCTACCAGAATCTTGTCTTTCCCAGGAGGCTCAGGCAAAAGCAAACTGCTGCAGCTTCTCCAAGACTCTCTGTTCTCCCATATGGATAGCTTTTACCATTTTGACCACACTCTCATCTTTCTTGGCTGCATGAAGCTGCAAGGAGAGATTCGGAGGGATTCTGTAGAGGATCCTGATCCAAAGCTCCAAAGGCGCCTTTTATCAGGGAGTTTGCCATGGCCATCCTGTGAGGCTGAGAGAGTGTGACTTCCCCAAGGTCACCCAGTGGGTTTCATGGCTGAGCAGAGATTCGAACCCTGGTCTCCAGCATCGTAGTCCAACACTCAAACCACTCTGTCATACTGGCTCTTTTGGAGACGATAACTCCTAAAATCCTCTGGCCAGTTGGCCATTCCTCAGCCTGGCTGGGGGATTTGGGGACTTGTTGTCCAAATCAGCATCTTTCCCAAGCTGTGTCTACAGCAGGATCATGAAGCGCAACATTACACGGAAAATATTTGGTTGTCTCATACTGAATCTGGATTGACTTACTTAAGCCACATGTTTATATGTCTCACCTTTCTGCCAAGAGATCTGAAGCAGCTCATAACCATGAATTAAAACTTCAGAATCCATTCCAGGTTTCATGCTGAATTTTTGTCTGCTAACATCTATCCCCTGTGCATTGCAAGCCTGGCTGCAAACTTTGCTATTTGAGAAGAGGTAAGTATTTATGGATTGCTTTAGAGCAGAGAAGGCCAGACTGGATGGCCTTTTGGTCCCAGTTTCCATCCTTTTAGATGGAATTTAGAGATCAACTCTCCCACCACTGAAGAAGAACTTGGTAAACAAGGCCTTTGTTTATTACTTCTCCTCCTCTGAACCGTTAATACAGTTGGCATCAACTAGATCTGAGGCTATTAAGTTGGATTGCCCAATTAATTAAAAATAAAAAAATAAAAGGCCCTGGTTTCCCAGGTTACGATGATCTCTGAGCTGCCGGGTTGCCAAGATGGTCCAGTTGCCCGGGTTACAAAGATGTCCAGGTTGCCAGGGTTACCATGCCAGGTTAAGAAGATGCCCAGGAGGTACCAAACATTTGTAAGGTGGGCCTAGTGGCCAAGATGTCCCAGTGCCCCAAGAGAGGATGTGCCAAATGTAAAGTCACCTTCCACTTGTGGCCTCAGTCCCCAAAGTCCCCTTAAAGTCCCTTCTGGAGATGCAAAGGGAGTTGCCCAGGTGACTGTGCCAAATTGCCTTCTCCATCCTTCTCCTCCTTGGCACACGTCAGGTTGCCCCTGGCAACAGCATCCCCTGGGGGGAAGGTGGGACCTGGGTACCACTTTTCCAGCCCCACCCCTGCTCCACCCTCTAATCTGGCAGCCAATCAGGGAACCATCCTCCAGCCGCCCATCAGACTTTGTGGCCAATGAGATGCATCTGGAGGCGGGGTCAGGGCTGGATGCCACGCCTCCCTAGGGGAAATGGGCGTAGCTCCATCCTTAGCCAGTTTTTGGCTCTTTGTTGGTGGAGGCAAACCCTGGAGTGTGGGCTTGAAGGAGGAGGCAAACAACAGGTAAGAAAGGGGATGCCACTTTGGGTGCTTTGGAGCTGGACAGCAGCCCTTGGAAAGGATTTTTTGGAGGGGTCTTTCTTTGCAAAATCCCCACCCAAAAAGTGAACAGTCAGAGAACAGTTCTCTCCATCCATCATATTTTCATCTTTTTGGAGGAATAGCCCAAATGAGGAGGAGCAAGACTATGCAGCATTTATTAGCAAAGTGGGAGAAAAAAGAGGGTGTTGGCAACCTCTGGGCTTTGGGGACCTCTTCATGGCAACATCTGGGCAAACTTGGACCACTTTTTGGGAGCTTGGATTTGAAAGCCTTTCTTGGTGCGTCAGAGCCAGCCAGGGTTGCCTTTGCTAATAAAATGCACGCATGGTCTAGCTCCTCCTCATTATCCCCAAAATATCAAAATATTATGGACGGAAATAGCTGTTCTCCAGCTGTTCACTTTTTGGGTGGAGATTTTGCAAAGAACCCCCCCCCCCCCCCCCCCCCTTCCCACGGCTCTCTAGCTCCTTCTTTTCCAGCAACCTGTTGTTTATGCCTTTTCGGTTGGTTTTGTGTTGGTTTTTTGGTGGGACCTGTTGACAATCGTGCAAAGTTTGGCAGGCTTCTTTTCTAGCCAAGAAAAGTTAAATTGAGGTGTGTCTGTGAGACTAAATGTATGTTTTGAAGATTGAAATTCTAGGAAAGAGGAGCTGCGCAGGAGGAAAGATGCAAAGACCATCCCAAACAATGGATGTTGGTTGTTGTGACTGACATTTGGAGAGGAGTGTTTATCTCTTCAGTTAGATGTTTCTAGAGGAGATTTGTCAGACCTTTGACTTTTTCTGGACCACTTTTGGGATTTCCATAGTGTGGGATGGCTAGCCCATAGCGAAGCTGGTTGCATTTTTTAAAAACAGGACAGTGCTTTTACTAGATGCGTAGAAGAGGGAATATCATGCATCAGCTGAAATTGCCTCTTTTGCACAACTTTTAAAGGTATACAGGATTCTTGTGTCCTTTTTCATGTGTTTACCGAGTCTGGGGGAATTTAAAAAGAGAAGGAAGGGTCTAGTAGTTGAAGGTGGCCATATGACACAGAGAACAAGGTTCCTGGACTTCAGCAGATGTAGCTTGCAAAATGACAGCAGACCAAGGTGTAGCGCATGTCCTGGGACAGAGAAGTTGATAATTCATGTGTGCCGGTGAAGCCTTGTTTACAACCCGTGTCAGGATTCTTGGGTTCTTGCTGCCGATGTGTCTCGATGAACACATTTGATATGACCTTTTCTCCGATGATGGTAATGATGATGATAAATATTTGCTACCATCACAGATCAGCATAGTTTTCTCCAATGAGTTCCTCACCAGCTAGAAGAATCCAGGGCTTCCTCTTTTTTGAGTCCTGAACCAACCTGGGCAAATCTGTGTTTGGGATTTTTTGGGGGAATATTTATCTTTTGACTTTTGCCACTCTCCCTCCAAAAAGTTGGTCTAATGTTAACACCCCACTCTTGGAAATTGCAGCTTGAATTTCCAGGTCACTCTTGTGTTTTGCGACACCAATCTCATTATGAAATGTACCGATTGCATTATGAAGAGTATGAGTCATTGAATCATAGAGTTGGAAGAGACCCCAAGGGCCATCCAGTCCAACCCCATTCTGCCATGCAGGAACTCTCAATCAAAGCATTCCTGACAGATCCCCATCCAGCCTCTGTTTAAAGACCTCCAGAAAGTGTGGTGGAGTCTCCTTCTTTGGATGTCTTTAAACAGAGGCTGGATGGGCATCTGTTGGGGATGCTTTGAATGAAAGTTCCTGCATGGCAGAATGAGGTTGGACTGGATGGCCCTTTTTGGGGTCATAGAATCATAGAATTCTATGATTCTATGAGTCCTAAAAATTATTGCATTTCCTTTGCTCTGCTCTTGAATCTGACATGGCCTGCAGCTGATCTCTTGCACAGCGCATTTTAACCTGACAAAGGCGGTCTGGAAGGATCAGTGTGGACTAAATATCCTGCTGACTTTGGTTGCCACATTTCCAAAAAATGGTTTGGATAACCAATGCATGTGTTGAAAGACATTACAATGGTAATGGGTACAAATCTGTATAGTGGTGGGTGAGACAAGAGGTTAGGCTAGCCCTGGCCTTTTTGGAAGTTTTGGCTATGCGATGCATGTCAAGTGTTTCCAACTGTTGGTATTACATGAGATGTATCCCAGATTCGGTTTCTTCACCACTGCAATACACTGAAGTGTGTTGTTTATATATATAGGGCCAGGAGGAAGATGTGAGAGTTCTCGGGCCACTTCTCATTAGCCCCAAAATATTGCAAGTCCAGACCCTTTAGCATCACTGTTCTGTGTGTCCTTTCTCATCCCATTTGCTGTTTTCAAATTGCAGTTCGTCTATTACTGGGAAATTAGGGTGGTTTGTAGAGTGGCATGGAGACCTTGGCCATATATTTTTGTGCCTGATCTAGAAATCCAGGTAACATGAAAGTGGAAGATGATAGTGGGATGGAGTGCTGGGCCCTTCCATCGAAGGCTGCTATAGGACAAGATGGAACAGTGTTTTGAGGAGAGGATTGATGGATAACTGTGGAAAGCCCTAAAGTTGAATACGATTGACTGTCAAACCCAGTATCCAGTTTCCATTAGCCCCAGAGGATAATTCCAGGCATAAATCTGTCTGTTTTTCTTCCTCATCTGTTCTCTCAGCCTCTGCTGTATTGTATGGGAGTGTTTGGATGCATTAAGTGGTTGTGTGAGCATCCTGGCTGAGTGAGCCCTTGATAAAATGGCATTCTCTTTCCTTGTCTTTTCTTTTCTCACCCACAATTACAAGACGGCTCAGTTCATTCAGAAGAGCGGCGTTCTCATGTACCTCTGAACCGTGCAGGCGAGAGCCACTTAAGTACACAGCCTTTCCTAGCCGAGGATGTGAGATAATTTCATCTCGCGTCGGTGTGTGTTATGACTCTCCAAACTGTACCGGCGGCCTTTTTGGGGTTTTTTAGAGAGGAAACCTGCCTGCATGCCACCGTCCAGCTTTGTTGTGAGAGGCTTGACAGGACCAGCGACGAAGCCACTTGACACAGCAAAAAGCTGGAAGAAATGGCTTGGCTCTATCTGATGGAAGAAAACCCATTTGTGCTGTGGATAACTAATGTATGACACTCCATGGCAATGAGCTCAGATGGCCTGGAAAAAGGGGTGAAGCTAGGCCTGTTTGTGCTTATTGATCCCCATGGTTATATAGAGCCTCCATGTTCAGGAGCAGTCTATCTCACCGTTTCATTTCCCCTCCCCCCCTTTTTTTTTTTTTTTTGCGAAGGTAAAGGCTTTCATGGTTGGCATCCATAGTGTTTTTATGGGTTTTTGCAGGCTATGTGGCCATGCTCTAGAAGACTTTATTCCTGACGTTTCACCGGCATCGGTGGCTAGCATCTTCAGAGAATGCAGAGAATATTGCCATGCAAAGTTGCACGATGTTGAAAGGGTTGTAAAGGGTAATAGAAGGCAGGCTTTTTATTTTTCTAACGTTGCAAGAGTAAAGAGTCTCCTGCAACATCAGCGCATATTTTCCAGACCTTGGCCTGCTCCCATGGGTGCCACACGGAGCCGCTAAGTGAAGCTGAGGATGAGCATAAGAATGGAGATCAATGGGTAATTCCTGGTAGGTTGGCAAGGACTGCTGACTTTCCATTGTCTAACAATAGCAACAGTTTCAAAACTTCACTCTGCAACCCAAGTTACCTGGTTGGAAAAAAACACTCGGGGAAGGAAAATCAGAGAACACACAGCATTAAATGGCATGGATGTAAAAACAAGTAGCCGCTAATGTTCACACCTATACTGCTCTGTTCGAGGCTGAGGAACCCAGCTGTGTTGAGAAGTTGGCAGCCTTGGCATCCAGCCTAGTGTCCTCTTCCTATCTGTTGCCAATGTCAAATTCCTCCTCGTGGGTGAGAATCTAATATAATGACATTATCCTTTCTTTCGGTGCCAAATGAATTCTGTCTGGAAGGTTATTGCAGCAAAGAGGGACGCTGGTGCGGAGCAATGCGCACTCGATATCTTTGGGCATTTATTATTGCCTCTTATTAATGAGTCAAAAGGTTCCTCCAGTCTCAAATGCATTTGAGACCCCCTCTTCTTTTTCCAGCTCCTTTCTCCCTCCTTCGCCCCAGAAAGAGGCTCGAGGCGGGTGCCTCGTCCATTTCAGATGGATGAGTCACAGCGGCCAGCCTGTTTCAGACAGATCTGATGCCAAGCTTTTAGTCGGCCCTGGACAGCTTTTGTGGTTTGAGCATCGGACGACTCCGGGGACCAGGGTTCAAATCTCCACTCGGCCATGGAAACCTACCTTGGGCAAGTCCTGCTCTCTCAGCCTCAGAGGAAGGCAAAGGCAAACCCCTTTGAACAAATCTTGCCAAGAAAACCCTACGATGGGTTTTCCTTAGGGTTGCCAAAAGTTGGAAATGAATTGAAGGTACACAACGATGACAACAACATGCTCCATGAGAGGCAGAACCCTAATAATGGTGGAAGTGAGTCTTGTGGAGTCAGGATTGTCTTTGGCTGGGATTCCAGGATGTTTTAAAACCCCATAAAGTTGCCACACTTTGTGGTCGTGGCACCCTGTTTTTGTGGACCTGGAAGAAATCCGGTTGTCCTCCCCATGTTTGCTTTAACCAGTCCCTGTTTAAAACACATCTTTTTGGAATACACAAGTGATTTGAACTGCATTTGAGCAGACATTTGAGTTTGTGGCTTTACGTCAGGGTGAGCTTTCCTGTGTTTTGGGACTGCAAGCCCCAGCAGCTCTAGCCATTTGTAATCTATGATGAGGAATGGTCTGGCATGGTTGGAGTTGTAGTCCAGTATTACAAATGGAAAGGTTTAGGGAAAAAATAAATAAAGAATAGTATTTTTTGTGGGTTTCTCGGGCTCTGTGGCCAAGGGGGAGCATTAAGTTACAGAAGGAGACCCTTCTCTTTCTATGCCACTGCAGTCCCCCCATTTTCCAAACACTTATGAGTAATTCTCAGGAGCATCTGCAGTTTTTGCCAGTTCCAGTGTTCTTCACACTGAGTCACTAGAAACCAGTTCACAGGTACCTATCAAGGTTGGCGTATTTAATTAAAAAGAGAGAGAAGTAATAACGTTGCTACCGTTATTATGAAGGATGCAATGGAACCATCCTTGTGTGATTTATTATTTAACGTTTTTATGATATTGAACATTTGGATATACAGTCGGTCCTCCCTATCCACAGATTCAACCATCCATGGCTTGAAAATATCAAACCTTGATTTTGCCATTTGATATCAGGGAAGGGCAAGTCTCTGCCTCCTCCTCCTCCTCCTCTCATCCCTTCAACATTTTGCAAATGAAAACATTTTGCAATGGCAAAAGTTATGGATATGGAAGAACATGCAAACTAGGAGAGGCTGAAGCAGTTTGCTTTTACCTGAGTCTACTGGGAAGGGCATATTTCTCCCCCCTCTCGTCTCTTTTTTTGTTTGTTTGGTTGTTTGAAAATGCAAAAAATGCAAATTAACAATTTGGCTTTGGAGAGACTTCTAGTCTCTCCTGTTCGTTGACACAACTTACTGTTTCCTCCCCACTTTGCCTGGTTTTGGCTCACAAGGGAGGAAAAGAACTCTGTTGCACCACCTCCTCCTCTTTTTCTTTGCAGTTAAAAAATAAAAGACGCACAAGCACCTATTTTTAAAGTGAATTAATTTCTGAAGACAAAAGTAGAGCAAGAGAAGGTGGGCGCAAAGGAAGGTCCTGGGAGGAAGGGCTGGCATTTCTTGGCTCCTGAGGAGCAAACAGCTGCAAGCATGAAAATTATATGTTTTGTAGCTGCTGAAGAATCATATCAGAAGAGAGAAAGGAGAGGCGAAGGGATGGGGGCGGGTGCAGCAGATTATGGTAGGATCTGTCTAATCTGGGTTTGGTTCCTCTTTGATAGGGACATTACTTAGAAGAACCACAAAATGGTTACAAGCAAAGCAGGGTGGGTCAAAGAGCCCTGTTGTGTTTTGGAGGCTGGCTGCATTTGCTGTGATCTTGGATCGTTCATGTAAGGATTTGCTAGTCACACACTTTTAGCCCCAGAAAACCCTATGGAGTTTATCACATGAAGGAGATCGGGAGTTTATCCTGTGAATAGCATGGAAAAATCATGTAATTACATGCAACGATTTCACATGATGTTGCACAAAACCCGACATTAAAGTGGTCATAAAGAAGCATTAATATGCATCTTTTTACTTTCAGGATTTCAGCAACAATGCATTTCCAATATTGTATTTGCACCACTGTGTGTGATAATAATTTACACAGTTACTCACCCTTTTCATTGTATTTGCAGGATGCTTTAAGCACGCTTTAATCTCTCTTTAATGCCAAAATTAGCCCCAGTGTGATAAACCCCTATTATAGGTTGGCCTTAGGGTCTCCATAAGTCAGAAATGACTTGGAGGTACACAACTTCTGCTGGTAGATACTCCGGGATCCTTTTGGAAAGCAGCTGGGAGAATTTGGCACAGAAACAAATGTCTCTGCAAATTCTGTTTCTTTACAAAGCAAGTTTCTTGTTGCCCTTATGGCTATGAAGAAATGTTTGAATTGTTGTGGGCAATTCCCACTGACTTATCCGAATCCAGAGAGACGACTGAATAAGACTGGGATGCCATGATCCTTTGGTATACATGAATAGCTAAATCAGAATCAGTTTTAGTAAATAGGTCATAGTCAATCTCTCTGCAAAAGAGAAAAGAAAAAGAATAGAGAAGGAAGGGGAAAATATTATGTTTTCTTGCAACCTTCACATACTCTCCAACAAATGAAAACTGGGATCTCTGTGGCCAAGTAATATCACAGTGTGGTCAAGATGGCAAAAGTTACAAATGAAGAGGAGCAGTCAAGATAGGAATGGCTGCAGCAGTTTACTTTTGCCTGAGCCTCCTGGGAAGGGCAAAAACTACTAAAGGCAACAGAAGAAAGTGGGAGAAGGGGAGAGAAGCTGAGATGTTTTAAAAGCAACTAAAAAAGTGGGATGACAAAGGATTAATTGGTACTTTCTATGCCAAATTGGGACAGTTGGAGAATAGGGCTTCAGCTTTATATTGATTTCCAAAGCATCGAATGTTACTCCCCCCCAATATAGTGCGGATTATGGTTTATATTGGACTACAACTCTGGAGATCAGCATTCAATCTCCAGTTTGGCCATCAAGCCATGAAAAAAAAACATTTACTAAAGTGTAGCTAAACTGCATGAAGAGTTTAACATGGCATGGGATTAGTGCATTGCTTTTGTGATGAAACTGTTAACAGTTTCAGTTTTCAAGTGGCCTCAGCATTTTGTTTGGTTTTGCAAAAACAAGTACGTAACTAGAAAGTGACTATTTTAGTTTCTTTGGGGATAATGAGAATAGAGTGGTTTTGCCAGGGGGAGAAAGTGGTGCTACAGCAGTAAATGACTACCTTTTAGACCTTGGAACTATAATGGTAACAAATCACTGTTAAGAGGTAATTCTTCAGGGCTCTGTACGAAGCTGCCCACTGTCTATGCTTTCTCTGAAAGTCCATTTCTTTCCTTCCCAGTGGTCTTCCCTACTTCTTCTGAAATCATTTTGGAGTCATTTCTAAAAGAACAGCCTCCCTGCTTGGCTCTTGCCCAGAGGATCCCAAGATGGCAGCCAACGGTGTGGTGGGACCCGAGTTCGGAAACCTTGAAGAGCGCATCCACCAGGTCAACATGGAGGTAAGGAACAATGTTTGATGCTCTCTGAACCATAATGGCTTTGCAGATACTAGTGGTGTGGATAATAGTCTTTGCTGGTTTTGCTGCAAAGGGTTGGGGATGCTGGTGGGCTGACATGAACAGACCATTGGATAAGCCAATGTCCCATTTCATGCCCATGCCAATCTTGGATGGCAATTTATTCCCAATTTATTGCCTTCATACTAATTGCTTACGGATCCATTGTCAGATTGGTACTTTCCGGTGTTTTCTGTCAAGCCATCCTGCCTTTTCTCAGACCTGATCTGTGGTTCTTTCCCCCTGACTTTCACGGATAAAATGCAACTGCAGTGCCCACCTAGACCTTAGAAACATGAAACTGGTTGGCATTATTATGTTTTAACTGGCAGCTTTTGGCCTTTGTCTCCAATGTCTTCCTGCCTAGTATAACACAACATTATTATTATTATTGAGTATCAACAAATGGACTGTATCCCAATATTGAGTGGATACCTGTGACTGTCAAACTGGCTGGCTTCATTTTCCCAAGCGTGACACTTTGCAAATATCTTGGACTACACCTTCCATCATCCTTGACCATTGCTCTTGCCAACCAGAGCTGATGGGAGCTGGAGTGCAAACTATTAGGAGGGCCTCAAGTTAACGGAGACAGTTCCCATTCAGTCTGCCTTTGCGTATCAGATGCAAACACTAGGGAAGGACATGTGCCCCTATAGCTAACTTGGGTGCTTTCCAGGAAGACTAGTTTGTTAGAAACAGGTTGCTGGACTAAATGGACTTGGGGTCCAAAAGGATCCCTATGCCACATTGGCTCCCTTAGATTCATCTTAGGGTCACCATAAGTCCGAAATGACTCAAAGGCACACAAAAACAACTCCTGCATTCTTCTAAAGCACAGACCATACAGAAGAGACATCCAATTCTTGTGAATTGCTTTTTCCTAGTGTTGCATTCATGTTATTTCTCTCCCCTCTGCAGTCTTTGGAGAGCACCAGACGGATGCTGCAGCTGGTGGATGAGGTAAGAAACACACAAAAGTTGTACATGAATGAACAGATTCATTAGGTAGCCAGCGATTTTGCGTCCTTGCTCCCTTAGCCAGCCTTGGTTTCCATTTATTGGTCACAGGGTCAAGGGATGGAGTGCAAGGGTTTCCTTTTGACCAGTGACTGGCCTCTTTTCTATATCCGAATATGGCCAACCTGTCCCTTTGTCTTTTTTTCTTTCCAAAAGAGCAAAGATGCCGGGATTCGAACTCTAGTCATGTTGGATGATCAGGGAGGTAAGGCTTCTGAAACTTAATGGTAGAATTTGCACTCATTGCATTGAATTGTAAATGGTGATCCAACCGATTTGTACAGAAAGGGGAAATGAATATGCATTAACTCTGATGGATCCTTTTTCTTGGTATGAGTCTTGGGGACAAGGTTTTTCACGGGTGCGTCTTCTGTCTTCTGCTCAGAGCAGCTGGACCGAATTGAGGACGGCTTGGACCAGATTATCCAAGACATGAAGGAGGCAGAGAAGAACCTCACAGACATGGCCAAATGCTGTGGTCTGTTTGTCTGTCCTTGTGCCAAGTAAGTCTTTCTGGTAAAAACATCAGAAACACCTTTCTGGATTGGACCAAAGTGGATTCCTCTTCCCTGCCTGTTGCTGCTACTTATGAGGATTTCCAGATCTCAGGATCTGGCCCTGAGTCTCCACTTTTATGGGACATCTCTGGGCAGAAGACGAGGGTGCAATTTCTCCAGCTTTGGATGACCCTGCTTCTGTGTTTAAGCGACAACCTGTGAGCAACTGTGGTTGGTAGTTAATGCATAATGCTTAGTGACATTATGAGAAGCCTATGGTTGGATCTGTACTGCGTGAACTGCCACAACTCAATGCTATGGCATCCTGGGATTTGTAGTTTGTAGTGGGACCAGAGCTCTCTGATGGAGAAGGCTAAATGTCTTGCAAAACTGAAAATCTCAGTATTCCATAGCATTGAGCCGTGGCAGTTAAAGTGGTGTCAAACTGCATTTTTTAAGCGATGTAGATGTAGCCTATGGTCTTGGGTTTTGGCCCAGAAACCTCAGGGACTGGGACGATCCGGAACTCACAACCTTAGTTACCATTACTATTCACAACTTTATTTATATACATCAGTCTGTGTGATTCAAAGTGGCCTTGTTTGCCTCTGGGAAATTGGTTGGTCTGGGAACGTTACTATATTGGACTCCAACTCCCAGAATCCCCCAGAGACTAGGGACTTGTGTCCCTTTGATGCTTTCTTTTCCAGAAAGGTGGAACAAGGTTTGAAGGATGATGAGTCCCTGTTTGTGTTTTTGCATTCTTCCTCTTTTTCTAAAAAAATACGAAACCTATAGATTAAAGAACTTAAAAGCCATGGAGGCCAGTAAAGCTGCTGCCAGCAATGACCAGGACAATGTGGTTTCTCGACAACCTTGCGTGGTGGCCGATGGGAATCAGATGATGATGAGTGGACCTTTCATTCAGAGGTAAGGGAAGGAGGGAAGTAATGGGAGTTGTAGTCCTACACATTAAGACAACCTGGGTTGGGGGAAGCTAGAATGGAAGGTGGAAGTGTTCCTCTTTCCTTTGGTTCATGGATATTATTTCTTTTTCTTACTGCAAGGATGCCCTTAGGAGTGGGGTGCGAAATTGCTTAGGTTTGTGGTGTCTTAAGGTTCCAGGAGACTATTATTAATTTAGTGTGTTTTGTGGAGGCATGCTCATGGGACCTAGCTCATGCTTTGGAGATTGTTTCAAAGATATGGGAACTGGAGAAGAGAAGGTTAAGAGGTGATATGATAGCACTGCTTAAATGCTTGAAGGGAGGGAGCAAGCTTGTTTTCTGCTGCTCCAGAGACTAGGACCCAATGGAGCAATGGATGCAAGGTACAGGAAAAGAGATTCCACCTCAACATTAGGACAGTAAGGGCTGTTCAACAGTGGAACACACTCCTTCCTCGGAGTGAAGTGGAGTCTCTTTCTTTGGAGGTCTTTAAACAGAGGCTGGATGGCCATCTGTTGGGGATGCTTTGATTGTGATTTCCTGCATGGCAGAAGGGGGTTGGACTGGATGGCCCTTGTGGTCTCTTCCAACTCTATGATTCTATGATCTTGGAAAGATTCCACCTTGGCATCGGTCGCTCTTTCTCTTTGCACACGTGCGTCTTCCTCCCATCCCTTCCATCAGGATAACAAAAGACGACGTGGAGGAAGAGATGGAGCAGAACCTGACCCAGGTGGACAGCATGTTGAGTAACCTGCGCAGCATGGCAGTGGACATGAGCAACGAAATTGATGTCCAGAGCAAGCAAGTGGAGAGCATTAAAGAAAAGGTGAGTGATGCACACAGCTGGAATTGGCAATGGGTTTGGGTGCATGTGGCAAAATGTTTGTTGTTGTTTGCATTTTGGCTCATGGCAACTTTTTGAAGGAGGGGAAGCCAACATGGTAGTGTTATACGAGCATAGGTGTATGATCTGGAAACCTGAGTTCACATCTGCGCAGGTTTGGCCATGGAAACCACATTGGTGAATAAATGGTTTATTTTTGTTTTAAATTGTTAGTTTTCATTTACTTTTGGAGTCTTTCTTTAGATTTTGTAGCTTTTGCATGCTGTGACTATTAAACTATGTTTGTTTTAACCGTTGTAAAGAGTCCAGAACAAGGAACTTAGGCAAGATATCATAATCCATGGTCTTTCTTTTCTTCCCAAGGCCATTGCCAATGTGATCAGCATCAACGAAGCCAACAACCAAACCACCAAGATGCTGAAGAAAGCCTGAGCTGCCCTCCTGCCACCTTTTACGCCTCAGAATATTCACAACCCAGCCTCTTCCATCCTAACCCCAGAATGGATTGATTCAGACCAAAGCAATTCGAACCACGTCTCCCATTTTGCAAACCAGTTGTTTCCTAAAAGAGGGTGCATGCCAGCGGTAGCTAAAATGATGGTCACTGAAACAACTGAGCTGCTTCTAAGGGCAGTCTTTTGACCATGATCTAAAATTACTATTCCTTGTGCCTCTCCTGTGTGTGGCGAAATTGTATCTCATTTTCCATTGAGGTTTCTCTACATACCAGCCTTCTACATGTATTGGTTGGAAAGCCCCTTAATCCTGCAGCCCACATGGATAGATGCCTGCAAGAGTGACCCAATGGGTTGTATAGAAAAAGAGTAGACTGCTTTGGCCTTAGATTTAGGTTGCATCCACACTGCAGAAATAATACAGTGTGGCACCATTTTAACTGACATAGCTCAATGCTATGGAATTCTAGGAATTGTGGTTCATTGCGGCACCAGAGCTCTCAGACAGGGAAGGATAAATATCTCACAAAACTACAAATCCTAGAATTTTATAGCACTGAGCCATGACACTTAAAGTGGTGCCAAACTACATTATTTCTGCAGTGCAAGTGAAGCCTTACTTATACCGAGACTTAAACCTATTGAAATCATTGGGGTGTATATTGGTCAGTGGCAAAATTAAACCTGATTGATTTCACTTAGTCAAAACAGGGCCTGAGCAGAGCTTGGAATATTACTTTTGAAAAAGAACTAGTTACTTTATACTTTGACTGTTGTGCAAATGTTACGCGGCAGGAAGCTGCAGCCTTTGTCAATTTGAATGTTGTGTGATTTCTTCTCTGCGAGGAAAGCTGTGCAGTTTTGTTTCCATGCTGAAAGCTATACAGTTTCCAGAAAACTCTGCAGTGTGCTTTACAAGCTGTGCAGTGTTTGTAGAAAAGCTGCAGAAGTTTCCATTGTTGGGGGGGGGGGGGGGGAGAATGTTTCGTTGTTCTAGATATCCATTGGGGGGGGGGGGGGGGGGGGGGAACAAGATTTACCATCTCTAACTCCATAGTGAAGCCATGCTGCTCTGTCTGCAGGAGGTCCCAGGTCGAATTCCCAGTGTCTCCAGTTGAAAGGATCCAGTAACAAAAGATAGGAAAGATCCTGGAGAGCTTCTGCCAGTCAGAGCAGACAAGGCTAGCCTAGAAAAATGGTCTGAATCAAACCAAAGGCAGTTCACAAAAAACATGTATACACCTGGGGCCTGGCTTAAATACAACTTGTCACTGTGAATTTTTGACGTTCCCGTTTTTGTTGGTTATGACTTTTCAAATGTGCCGTGATTAAACGAGGTCTGTGTTTTTAAAAGCAGTCTGCTTTTTAAAGCACGCACGCATCTTTTCAACGGTTTATTTTGTGTCATTAAATGGGTCTTATACACTCATGCCAATCCAAAGAAAAGCTCCCTAAAAAAATCTCAAGACTTGATTAATTTCCCTTTCACCAGAATGTACCATTTTGTTCTTCCCTTTTCTGCCACCTTCTAAAAAGGGGGAGAAGGTGGGATGAACTGGGTTCGGAAGAGGGGTGTTTGTACTTTGAAATAACCCCCCTCCCCTGGCTTCGTTCTCACTTGTTCTTCCTGGGTTGGGTAGCCTTGAATAATTCAAAGAGAGAGTAAGCAACACCTATGGAACAAAAATACAAAAAAGAGAGAAAAACTTCCCTGTAATTCTCATTTACATCCATTATTCTTCCACTCACCTCTATTTTGACATTTCAATTAAAATCCTTCCCATTGGGGCCAGAAATTAAGGGACAATTAATCACTCCAGCCTCAGAGAACAAGAAGAAATACATACTCTCCAACATTTCACAGATGAAAATTGGGAGAAAATGGCCAAACAATATCAAGAGTGTGGTCAAGATGGCGAAAGTTATTAATGAGAACACACAAGCTAAAAGAGGCTGCAGCAGTATGCTTTTGCCTGAGCGTACTGAGAAGAGTAAGACTGGCCCTTCCTCTCCTCTTTGCATAGTGTGAATGGAAGAATCCCATGCAACCTAGCATTGTGTTGCAAGCCATCAGTTCAAGATAGGTTAAAGACAATGTTATGAAACACCTCACAACACTGCCTACATTCCCCTCCTTGCCCCAGCAGCACTCTGGCTGAATTTTATGAAAAGGAAACCATTCTGAACAGCGAAAGCCAGTTGTGCTGTTACCATTTCATTTGGTTTCATTTCTCTATTTGTCTCGCCCGAAAGAAGCACCAAGGCTTCTATTTTTATTCCCATCATGAAAGCAATCTGGTATGTTGTATGCAAAAAAACTGATCGGTCCTATGTACCCCAGTGGCAATTGGAGTCCACTGTATCAGTAAGGCAGGAAACCATCCCAAGTTTTCATGCACTTTAAAAGAATGGTCTATTGATGGGTAGGGCACCACTAAGACTGCATAAGTTGCCACTGTGGCAGAAGAATTGAATCAAGGTGTGATGACTGTGCAATGTGAAAGGTTCCCTGATCCTTCTTTTCTTCTCGATCCACTTTGGATAAGCACAAATCCAACTTACCGAAAAGACTGAGAGTCATGGTGAAGCGGTACAACAGGACATCTGTGGTCCCTCCTTTGAGATGCACAGGAAGGCCATTGTCCTCCTGGGGAAGAAACAGAGAGGTCAGACCATCAGATTATACCAGATTATACTGCCATTGGGGTCATTTTTAATTTATGGGGTAGAGAAGGAAGGATGATACTGGAGGGCCTCCAAAAATAGCCTTTTCTCAATCTTGCATTAGAGACACTTGCTCCTGAATTCACTTTGACCTCTAATACAGGAGCAGGGAAAGTGTCTGTCTCCAGACTGCAAGTCCCATCTGCCCTAGCTGCTCTAGTCAGTGCTGATGAAGGATGGGAGTTGTAGTCCACCAACATCTGAAAGGCCGCAAGACCCATCTACTCTCGCCAATTCACCAATTAAGTCAACCTGTCTAAATAAAAATGTCTTTTGCCAGCCAGCAAAAGGACAATAGCATAGGGGTTTGAATGGCGGACTAGGACTCTGGAGACCAGGGTTCAGTCCCCACTGGGCCATGAAAACCACTGGGTGACCTTGGGCAAGTCACACTCTCAGCCGCAGGGGAGGCAATGGCAAACCTTCTCTGAAGAAATCTTGCCAAGAAAACCCTATGACAGGGCTGCCTTAGAGTCGCCATAAATTGGAAATGACTTGAAGGCAGATATACGCAGAGAAAGACAACAGAGAGAGAGCCAGGCTTGTTTCCTAAGGGAGAGAATTCCCTCGTTTGGGATCAGCCACCGAGAAGCCTCTGTCCTGTCTCCTTACCAAATGCAACTGGTGATGGGAACAAGAGAAAGCCCTGTACAAAGAACTCAAGTACATTGTACCTCTAGCCATAAGTTACCCAACTTCGATTTCTAGCTATGGGTTGCCAGCTGTGGGGCATCTTCGGCCCAATGGCACCTCTGTCAGGCAATGTTCCTATCCCTCTGTTCTGCGGCTTCCGGCTCAGCATTATGTTTGCTAATGAAGCAATGCAATTGCATTACTGGATGGGGTTGCATTACTCACCTGGAAGAGCTTCTGATATTCCGGGACTTTGTTTTTCAGCTGCCGGCTGGGGGTTGCGAAAACTTGGAGGGGCTTTAAGCGGGAGACCTAGAGAAGAGAACAGAAAGAGAGGGAAAGGATAATGGAGGCTTGGGCTATTGCCCACTCGCATTTGCAACATCTCCAAGGATTAGCAAGGAAAGGCACCTCTCAACTAACTGAAAGCAGCCTCCACAGTGACTGATTGATTGACTGACTGAATGATCACACTTTTTAAATCCACCGCTAACCAGCATTCTTTGACCGTTCTGTCAAAATATAAAATGCAATAAAGCAGCCAGGATGTCACAAAAGAAAAATTATTAAAGGCGACGGAGAGGGTAAAACTAGCTGCAGGGAAGAAAGGATTACAGTACATGAAAGCAAATCAAAATGAGCAGTAGGAGAAAAGTAGAGGCATACCTCAGTTAAGAAAGCCTTTTTGCAAAGTCCCTTTTTGCAAAGTCTTTTTACATTTGCCCAGCCCCCTTTTTCCTTCTTATCCTCTGTATATCTAGAAGTGAGTCCTTGGTATCCGCTGGGTACCAGGACCCCCCATGGATACCAAAATCTGTGGATGAAGTCCCATTAAACACAATGGCATGGCAATATGGTGTCCCTTATATAAAATAGCAAAATCCAGATTTGCTTTTGGGAATTTATATATTTTTGGAATATTTTTAAGCAGTAGATACTTAAATCCACGGATAAAAAAAATATCAGTGGATACAGAGGGCTATCACTTTTGGTTAACTGGAGATATGCCTATCCTTCTTCATTAGTAACTTTCAACATTTTGACCACACTCTGATGATGCCTGGCCACATATGCCCCAATATCCATGTGTGAAATGTCAGAGTATGCCATCCTTTGCTGCCACTTCCCAGCATCTGCCACCTGAGGCCACTGCCTCAACCCTGCCTTATCCCAAAGGCCCAGCTCTGTATGTGCCACATTAATTCGCCTTCTGGCAGCTTGCCTGCTCTGCTCATTTAAAAGCTCAGAGGGTGGCTGCAGCCCTTTGAGTTCAAGACAGAGAAGCCAAAGATAACTCTCTTCTAATATGTCATCAATGGCTCAAAGCGGACCCCTGCTGTGGCAGGTGCAAAATGGTGGGCTGTAAGGAACGGCATGGTGCTTTGGTATTCATGCCCATGAATGCACATCCATGTGCACACCAAGACATCTTCCTCTCCTGCTCTGAAATGTCACCTTTCCAGACTTAACTTTACTTCTACAAGAGCAAGCTTTCTTTGTTTTCTCAAAACATTCTGGGAACTGCAACCACAAAAGTAACTTCTCCAAGCTCTGCCCCTTCTGAAGCACTTCAGTGTTTCTTCTTCCAGTGTTTCTTCTTCACTGAGCAAGGAAAGCCTACTCTAGTCTCTTCCTCCCACCTAAAGAATAGTTGAGTTTCTCTCTTTTCATTGGCTGCATCACCTGCACTGCATAAATAATCCAGTTTGATGCCACTTTAACTGCCATGGCTCCATGCTTCTGGGATCCATAATCCAGTTGTGGCACCAGAGCTCTCTAACAGAGGAGGCAAAATGTCTTGCAAAACTACCATTCCCAGAATTCCATAGCATTGAACCGTGGCAGTTAAAGTGATTTCAAACTGGATTATTTCTCCAGCGTAGATCCCATTGTGGGAGAAAGGCGGGATACAAATCCTTGAAATAAATAAAAACAAATAAATAGATGCAGCCACTGTCATCTAAATGTTTGTAAAAGATCCTGCAGACCATTGCTGGGGAATCTAGAATCATAGAATCATGGAGTTGGAAGTTCAATCAGTTCAGTCCCATTCTGCCATGCAGGAAGACACAATCAAAGCACTCCTGACCATCCAGCAGACAATGGTGGTCTACCTAGCAGGGTCATTGTGAAGGTGAAGACAATTCAGATTGGCAAAAGTTTGCATTGACATTTCAAAGTTCTTTGTAAATTATAATTACTTGCAAGCAGCTCAGGTTGGATTTCACCAGCTGTGGGCATGGCCACTGTTTCAACTTCTGCTTCTCACAGAAGTCATGATCGAAAGCACACATGCAGCATAGGTTTTGTCCCAGAGGGAGCTAAAAGCACATGTGAAACCTGAATGTGTTCACACACAGAAGCCACCATCTGCCTCTCTTCACCCCCAGATCTGTCAACACACTTAGAATTATTCCAGGTCTTCCAGTTTTATATTTTCAACAGGTGCACGAGTGCCCCTTTTCTAACTGAATAAACCAGAAAAGTAGAGGGCCCTTGCTATCCGCTGGGGTTTGGTTCCAGGATCCCCCATGGATACCAACATCCTTGGATTCTCAAGTCCCATTAAATACTGCGAAGTAGTGAAATGATGTCTCTTATAGAAAATAGCAAAATCAAGGTTTGCATTTTGGAATGTATATATTTCCAGAATATTTTCATCCCACAGATGGACAAGGAATATGGAGGACTGACTATATGCCTGGGTCTGATCCACTAGCAACTAGTTGTCCAAAGTTGCATAGGCAATCCGCCTGCCAAAAAAATGTTGTAATGGGTTGTACAATAGAAATTGTATTGCTATGTTATGGCGATTTCAGAGACAGGTGCTGAGATAAAACTGGAAGGGAGGCTAGCATGAGCCAAGCCTGTTCAAGGTTGTTTCTGTGAAGGAATCTAATGGTCAAAACAAAGAATGGGGCGATATGGGGAAGAGAGAAGTGTGCTTATTAATTGTAATGAATAAAAATTAAGCCAGCTTGAAATTTGAAATTGTCTGTCATTTCATTAGGCACTTTTAATGCTTGCAGTCAATGAACTTCACTAGGCTGGATCCATAGTTTCTTAATAAAGTTTTTCTAACTACTGAAGCTTGAATTTCTGAACTAGGTATCCAGTTGGACTTGACACTAGCATGATCTGCTTTCTGGTTTCTTCAGACATGCAGGGATACATCATTTGGTCCTTCAAACTGCCCTGGGTGTCTGGCACCTGACTGTGCGGATGGTTTCCAAAGCATTGTACTGGAAATCACACAAAGCAAATATTGCAGTTCTGACTACAATGTTTGGCGATCAGTGATGGCATGATCACACGTGTTGCCCCTGGATAGTCAGCGTGCAGCATGTGTGAATGGCTTAAGGGAAAGCAGATCGTGACATTTTGAACATTTAAGTAATACAGAACAAGATGTTCCATGTGGAGAGGAAGGATAAATGGTTTCTTGGTGCACCTACTGTTGTTATCACCGCTGTTATTTCTACCCAAGAATCCAGGAATCAGTCAGGTATAATTGGATAATACGGTACTTTCCAAGCAGTGTCGCTTTCTGTAATTGTGCTGTTGTGAACCCATTATTATTATTATCATCTTGGTTTCCCAGTCCGCCAGCTGACTAGCATTTTGGACCATCATTTTGTTCTATCCAAGAATCTAGGCAATTTTGTCAGGTAATGTGGTGGGTTTCAAGCAATATCATTTTTGTGTTTTTGACATTGTGAATCTATTTATGGCAATTTCAGAGGTTTTGCCAATCTGCTTGGGTTTGCTACCAGAATACATATTGTACACTCTCCAACATTTGACAGGTGAAAACCAGGACACGTGTGGCCGCACAACAACAGAATGTGGCCAAGACAGGAGAAGTTATTAATGATGAAGAATAGACAAACTAGACTTGTAGCACTTTGCTTTTGTCTGAGTCTACAGGGAAGGACAAGATCCTTTCTCTTACTCTCTGTTCTCCCTTGGAGGGCAAACTACTTTTGTACTTTGAACTCAGTTTGCAGCAAATGAAGTAATCTGAGGGCAAAGGGAGAAAGTGGGGGGAGAAGAGAGAAAGTGGGACATTTTAAAAGCAGCTGGAAAAGTGGGAAGGGAGCGGAGTAATTGGGCCTATCTCTGCCAGACCAGGACAGTTGGAGGGTATGCTATCACCATTGGAACTGCAGTTGTTTTCTTCATCTAGTGGTGATGAATCTCAGTTTATGAATCACAGTACTTCTTAACCTTTTCCCTCTCGTTGTCTTCATTTCTCCTCTCCCACATCTATAGCCCAAGCTTTGTTTCCCCCCCCCCCCATAACCCATAGTTTTGCATGGCATAGTATGCTCTAAATGTTTGTCATTCTGAATCTTGATGTGCCATAGGATTTATATATCACTGTTTCCAATGACTTGTCCCAGGCCTGTTGCTGTTGTTAGAAACAACGCAAGACTTGGGGACTTTTTTCTCTAAGCAAAACGGGGCCACAAAGGCTGTTGTGAAGTTCTTCCAAGGACAAAGTGGGAGGTATCAAGTGCACCCCCAAATTTTAAATATTTCAATTATGCTCTTGCAAGGAAGGAGGGGAGCAGCGCTGATAAAGTGGGGTGGGGGCTGATCAGTTCCATCTTGTGGCTGTTTTTCCCTTCCACTCCTCCCACATCTGACAAAGTGGGTTCTCCTAGCCCACACAAGTCATATATTTGTTAATTTTGAGAAAGGCACACTCTGCCACAGCCGAAGCAGCCCTGGGGATCCAATCTAGTTTCATTTTGTTAGCTCTCAGCCTGGAAGTGAATGATTGATTAGGGCTCCATGGTGAAAGAGTTAGAAATAAGCATGCAACCCAGAGCCACCCACCCACACAAAAACCCCTTTTGCAGACAACATCATTAGTGATTTCCACACAAGACAAGCGAAAGAGAAGCTGGAAGGGGGTCTTTACCAGGAGGGACCTCATTCTCTTTGGCCTGGTCCTTGCTCTCTTCTTCCCTGCCTGTCTCCTTCACTTGTTTGTCTCTGTTGCTGTTGACCTCCCTTACAAGGGCATTGCTTTGCTACTGGAGCACAGGGCGGGCAGCCGTGGTGGAAGGAGACTGGCTGCTATTTTTCTTGTCCCATAGCCAGGAGTAAGGGCAGCAGATGAGTTCAAAACTCAAGATCGAAATGCAGAGGCCGAAAAGGCAGGTTGAAAGGCCCAGAGTAGAGAGGAGGACCTGGTATCCAGGGATGTAACTACAGGGGTGCAAGAAGAGGGCAGTGCCTTCTCAAATAAGATGACTGCCTCCTCTGAAAATTTCCTACAGCCCCCAAACTCCTAGCACTTCAGTAACTTTAAACATTGAGAAACAGAGTCTAGGCATCCAAAGAAAAGGGATAGGCAAAGGGAATGTGGCAAATGGGAGAGGTCTTGGTGTGGATGATGCTCACTGCCTCTCTCTCCCTGGTGTGTTGGATATTTGGAGAGTGAAGGAACAACAACAGTGATATAACAGTTTGGAGAGAAGGGCAGCAAGGATGATAAGAGGTATGGAGAAAAGATTGAAGGGTGACTTGATCACACACTTTAAATACTTCAAGGGCTCCTACAAAGAGATGTGGGTTTGTTCTCTGCTGCCTCAGAGGGTAGGTCTAATGGTTTTAATTTACAGGAGGGTAGATTTAACCTGAACATTAGAAGCATGTCTTGAGGGTAAGAACGGTTCAGCAATGGAACCAATTGCCTAGAAAAGTGATGGGGTCTTCTTCTCTGAATGTCTACCAAAAGAGTCTGGAAAGCTGCCGTCTGGATATGCACTATCTGGAGATCCTGCAGTGAGTAGGGAATTAGACTCAACGGCCCATGATATCCCATCCAACAACAACCTATGTGAACTCTCCATACCATCTAGGGTGGTATGACATGGTGCATTGCACTTACGAAGGCGGACAGACAAAGACGTCTACAGTGGTTTTCTACCTCTTCTGTTTCCCCATGAAGACTTCTTTACAGCATGGATATTTGCATACACTCCTCTTGGTTCCATTTATGTGATCATCCTAAGGATGATCTGAGACTCTACAGTGTGGCGCATAGTTGCAGCTGAGTGTTGCAGCTTCTTTTGTCTTGCCTTGTAAACAGGTGAAAGTAACTTCCTCATTTTAACCTCACTCGCTGCCTGATCTTCAAAGGAACAGACAGCAACAATTCAAGCAAGTTGGCCACTTTTACTGGTAAGAATATTAAGTTTATGTATCTTTAACCACTTATAAAGCTTACAGGGGGGTGCATTATACTAAACATGTTGGCTACGGGATTCTGGAAGTTCGAGTACCAAAAAAAATCAATATATTGCTGAGTTCTGCATCAAGATCAGTATACATTACTGTGAGGCAGTGGTTCCCTGGGGTTTGGGCAACCCTCTCAGTTCGACCTGGAGATGCTGAGGATTGAACCTGGGACCTTCTACCATGTAGATTCCATAGCATGGAGCCAAGGAAGTGAAAGCAATGCCAAACTGCATTAATTCTGCAGTGTGGATTAGACCTACGAGTCCATCCCACCAGCAGATGATGGATCTTTCATCACTGAGATGGTGAATTTACTCCAAGCTTTGGCCTGATTTTTTGCAGGAATTATCCAGGGTGCTGAACCTACAAATCCCACAGTTCTATAGGAAAAAACCATTGAAATGAAAGTGGCACAAAACTGCTTCATTTCTGCAATGTGGCAATAGTCTGGGTGCAGTGTTATGGAGCATGTTGGCCTTCCAGGTTCTCCTGGGGTACTAATGCAACCCCTAGCCTTCCACAGCTGCCCATACCACCAAACTCAGGACCATGGTGCTCAAAACCATTACATCCATCATGAGCTTAGCAGTTGTATCTACTTTGGCTTTCTTCTTCCAGTCATCTATGGACTGGCAGAACCTTTGGAGATCAACCATGTTGAGCAAGGTTGCCTACTGATGATTAACCACCCACGTATTTTGTATTAAATTGACCAGGATGACTTATTTTGTAGGGTCGATGGGGAAACCGGCTGCTCTGCGGTCCCTGTATTTGCTCCACAATGGAGTTTTGTGGTTGCTAGTGCTAGTCAGGTGCGAGGAGCCATTGCGTCAGTCGGTGGCGGTCCATTCTGGGTAAGCGAACATTACGCAACTTAGGCCAAGAGATGTTAAACAGAAAAAAGAGAACGCAACAGGTCTATTCACTTTCTGGCCCCTGCTTCACAGGTATTGCCCTTGGGAGTGCATGACCTTTGTCCAGATGTGGCCAGGCTCCTTCTGCGTGGTAAAGTCAGAGATTTCTAATCGTGAATCCTTCCTTTCTTAAAGGAATGGGGCTCTAGGGTGGTGAATGGGGCCACAAAATCTTGTCGGGGCCACATGTAGCCCATGGGCCACAATTTCTGGAATTAAAAGACTGACAAGATGGACTTGGGTTATGTCGAAGCACAGTGAAGATGAACAGTATATGGCTCACTCTGTTTAGGAGAAATAGAGTCTTGCCCTGTCTAAAAAAGCTAATATTATATCTTCCTTTTGTGTCTTGTCTGGAGGCTCTAACAACCAGGTTCGAGTGTGTCATCCCAAAGACCGCCAGCAATTGGACCATTCATGGATTATGGTGAGGCAAAGCCATTTAGTTGAGAGACATCCGAACCTGTTTCATGTCTAATTACCCATGTTGGGTGATTCTGGGAGCTGTAGTTTTTCCACACTCTCCTCCCAATTGCTAAAACACTGAGAAGTGTAGTTCCTGTGAAGGGGTGTTTCAAAGCACTCCAGGTCTGTAGGCCAGTGTGAGAGAGCCAGTGTGGCGGTTTGAGCATCGGACTAGGACACTGAGAGAGCAGGGTTCGAATCCCTGCTTGGTCACAGAAACCTATTGGGTCATCTAGGGCGAGTGACACTCTCCCAGCCTGAGAGGATGGTAATAGCAAACCTCCTTTGGGCAAATCTTGCCAAGAAAACTCCATTATAGGTTCCTCCCAGGGTCTCTCTAAGACAAAAATGACTTGAAGGCATACAAATGTAAGTGTGCTCCCTATACGTTTCCTTCACCTCCTGCCTTTCTCCTTAAACCCACAGGCCCAGTGACATTGCAGAGTGTTGTCATTATTGGTACCTCTTTCCCTCTGACCTGAACGTAAGTTTGAACTTTTATTGTGGAAATTACCATCCAGAGACCTTGGGGAAAGGAGAATTAACTCTGCAATTTCCAGAGCACATCATCATCATCATAATACTGTAATAATAATAATAATAATAATAATAATAATAATAATAATAATACCACCTTTTGGACAACTGACTCCCTGAATCCCTTTTGGATAACAAGTACCAGCCTCTTCCAGGCAGCATTGGGGGATTTGGAGACTTTCCCATGCTCTGGATCTTACCAACAATGAGTTCTTTTCACATCTTAGAAACCAATGCAGATATGGCTTGGGTTCAGGTTATTTGAAGGACTATATTTGTTTACATAGAGAGCTGGGGTGGTTTGTGTGCTGGACTATGACTCTGGAGACCAGAGATACTCACCAAGAGTATCTCAACTTCTGCTGTTTTTCCTCCCAGCAGGATCTGATGACTGAGCTAAACCGGTATTGGCCCAATTTCATCAATCTGAGCAACTTCCAGTTCTGGTAATGCTGTAGAGATAAAAGGAGGGGGCAACATTTAGCTGGTGGGATTGGGGCTACAGATCATGAATGGTAGGGATGAAAACTGAAATTGATCATAGAATCATAGAGCTGGAAGAGACCCCAAGGGCCATCCAGTCCAACCCACTTCTACCATGCAGGAATACACCATCAAAGCACCCCTGACAGATGGCCATGCACTGTTGAACAGCTCTTATGGTCAAGTTCTTCCTAAGGTTTAGGTGGAATCCCTTTTCCTGTATTGGAATCCATTGCTTCATGATCTAGTCTCTGGGGCAGCAGGATTAAATATACTTATTTAATATATACCCTCCCTTTCCCCAAGAAAGGGCATTTCCATTTTGAAAGACTGCACAGTTGATGAATTTAACAGGGTGGCTTTAATGTTCAAGGTATGGCTGACCCTCCTTTAAACCCATAGCATAATCATGTTTTCTGCCCCTCAATTTGGGAGTCACCAGGGTTTATTCAATGGGATGGAAAGATGTTGTGAGATCATCAAGAGTTGTGCGTGTTTCCCTCTCCTTCCCTAGGGAGAAAGAATGGAAGAAGCATGGGACTTGTGCAGGTTGCGTTGAAACACTGAACTCTCCCAATAAATACTTCAGGACTGCCCTCTCTCTGCACACCAAATATAATATCGACAGGTAAGCCATGACACTTTGCTCCCAGGGTTCGAATCCCCACTCAGCCACAGAAACCTTGGGCAAGTAACACACATTTTCTCTGTCTTAGAAGAAGGCAATCGCAATGGGAAAATGGTCTCTGGATAAAAATTGTCAAGGTGACTCTGTGTAGGATCCTTAGGGTCACGTAAGTAAAAAAAGGACTTGCAGACACATAATAAATGGGTATAAATAAGATACTGGTTCTTGGCACATTAGAAAAAAAAGATTGCTAGTCCTCACATCAGATAGCCAGGGAAACGCTGTTCTAAAAGATGTGGCATCTAAGAACGATGTTTTTAAATGCAGGGCCTTCCAAAGAAATGCTGTTATCCCATCGTGCCAGCAAAGCTACCAGGTACATTCAGCAATGTCATACCCTCCAATTGTCCTGATTTGGCAGAAACCATTCCTATTAATCCTGTGCCATCCCACTTTTTCAGCTGCTTTTAAAATGTCCTAGTTTCTCTCTCCTCCTCTCTCTTTGTCCCAGACTTACTTCAATTGTTGTAAACCAGATTCAAAGCACACTCGGCTGCTTTTTACTTTTGAGATTCTCCCAAAAGTAAAAAGTGCCTGATTTTGTCCACTTTCTGTGCGGGTTAATGTCACGTTAATGCCCCCGATGAGTCTGAAAACGATCCCATTTTTTGATTATATTCATACAAATTTAAATCCTGTTTCTGCACAGGATTTAGGCACTTAGCCACCTGTGTGACAAACTCCATTGTAAATCGTTTAGGGAGTGCTTACCATATTTACTCGACTATAAGTCTCCCTCATGTATAAGTCGAGGGCAAGCTTTGGGGCTGAAATTATGGATTTTGATATGACTCATGGATAAGTCAAGGGTAAAATTTAGGGGCATATAGCAAAGGATCTAAAGGATGGATCAAAGCAAAGCAATGTCAAAGAACTTACAAAATTCCAGCAGACATAACTCTTTGTGCCTAGTTTTAAGACTGGATGGATGAGAGTAGAGGGGATTGGTGCTTCCAGGGCAGATTATACCGGTTCCTTCTTTTAAATAAGAGTTAAGATACAGTACTTACATTGATCCATGGATAAGCCAACTCAGGTTTTGGGGTCAATTCTTTAACCTAAATTTCTAGACTTATACATGAATATATACAGTAAGCACACTGATAAGTGGTATAGAAATGTACTTGCTATATTGCAGTTTTAACCTTTTCTGTCCTGTAATTTATTTCTGCAGCTCAGCACCTTGCAAGCAGCATTGCAGCCCAACCTAGGAGACCAATATAAACTGCAGTGTGTGACCGACACCCAGGTAGGTAATTTCTACCTTCCTGGATAAAACATCCCTGTTATCTATGGTCCAAAACATACTGCAGAAATAATTCAGTTTGAGACCACTTTAACCGCCCTGGCTCAATGCTAGGGACATTAATCTTCTCTGGCAGAGAGCTCTGTTCCACAATAAACTACAATTCCTAGGATTCCCTAGCACTGAGCCAAGGCAGTTAAAGCGGTCTCAAACTGGATTATTTCTCCAGTGTATGAACCTAAGAGACATCTTTGTCTCTTATTGACCCATCAAATCCTTGGGGAGGTCATCCTGGGCTGCATCCACACTGCAGAAATAATCCAGTTTGACTGCTCTGGCTCAATGCTATGGAGTTATGGGAATTGTAGTTTCGTGATAAATTTAGCCTTCCCTCGAGTTTATCACAAAAAGGAGATTGGGAGATTATCCTGTGAATATCCTGGAAAAATCACGTAATTAAGTGAAACCATTTCACACAAAGTTGCACAAAACCCGTCATTAAAGTAGTCACAAAGAAGCATTAACGTGCATGTTTTTTACTTTCGGGATTTCAGCAACAATGCATTTTTGGTATCACGTTATTTGCGCAACTGTGTGTGATGACCATCCGTGCAATTACTCTCCATTTTTGCTTTATTTGCAGGATGCTTTAAATGCGCTTTAATCTCTCTTGAAGGACAAATTTAGCCCTGGTGTGATAAACTCCTAAATCATGGAGCCATGACAGTTAAAGCTGTGTCAAACTGCATTAATTCTGCAGTGTGGCAGTAGCCCTAGAAGCTCAATTGTCTCAAACCCAAATGCCTTCTAATGTATTTACTCATTTTATTACACAGAAAACACAGAATCTACATTGTTGGGAGCAAAGTTGTTGTAAACCACTTTGAAATCTTGCGGTCAAATAAGTGTATCATTATTACCAAATAAATAAAATAAGAGGATTCTGCTCTAGGCTTCCACCTGTCGTCTTGCTTCATAAATCTTCTTCTCTTTCTTGCAGGGACGACAAATCTTGGTGCAAATAAAAGTGTCACTTCACACCGATTTCTCCACCGGATGCATTGAGAGCAGTTTTCAGGATGGCTCCCCATACAAACCCTGCCAAGCAGAAAGGAGAGTTTTTTATTTTCCTCCCAACCATGAAAATCCACGCAATCCTTGTCCCTGATCAGAGGGTCAACTCTGAGCGACACGAGAGGCTATAAGGAACCCAAATAAAATAACCATCCTTGTTTTTGTGTATTGTTTCACTGACTGTGCAATAGAGGGGGGGATTCTGGGAGTTACTATCCAAAAAAGTAATATTTCTATCAGAAAAAAATGACATTTCCATCCAGAACTGGTTGTAGTTTCAGGCCTCCTGCGTGGTTCTTTTGGTGTCAGAAAGTGAAGAGTCTCTTTTAACCGAAATGCTTTGGATGCATGAAACAAAGGTCGAAAACACACTGCAGAAGCAACCCAGTTTGAGACTGCTTTAACTGCCCTGGTTCAGTCCTGGGAATGGTAGTTTATCGAGGCCTCTCAGACAGAGCCTAAACGTCTCACAGAACTACAGTTCCTAAAATTCCCTAGCATGGAGCCAGGGCAGTTAAAGCAGTCTCAAACTGGATTATTTCTGCAGTGTGTTGTGAACCAAAGTTTGTGTACACTGAACCACTGGCAAGCAAAGGAGCCGCCATCTCAGCCACCCATGAAGAAACAGTATTGTGTTTTGGAGTATTTTGGATTCCTCTTGTACTCACTGGGAACTACTCCATGAGTAAATCTGCACAGGATGAGACTGCAAAGCATCTTCACAAGCAACTTGGGTGCATAGTTTACCAAAAGCTGCATTTGACTGTATCTGCACTGCAGAAATGATCCAGGTTGACACCACTTTAACTGCTACAGCTTCAATGCTCAAGATTCTGGGAATTGTAGTCTATGGTTGCACCAGAGCTCTCTGACAGAGAAGGCAAACTATCTCCCAAAACTATAGATCCCCAAATTCCATAGCACTGAGTTTTAAAAAAGTGGTGTCTTCTTGGATTATTTATTGCTATTTGGTATTTATTTTAATCTGTTGTTTGCATATTTTTGGTTGCATGATACTGTGTTTCAATTTTTGTATTATATTCTGTTTCTTAGAAGGTACACCCATTTTATTTTGTTTTATTCTATTTTATGCACAGCGTTATGCAAACTTGCAGTGCTATATAAATAAAGCTAATTAATAATAATAATAATAATAATAATAATAATAATAATTGCTGCAGTGTGGATGCAGCAAGCAAAGCACCCTTCCCCAAATCCTAGGATGTTTCATCCCTTCTCCCAGACTTGGGAGTTTGGAAAAGTTACTTTTGTGGACTACAGCTCCCAAACTCTCACCCTCAGGATCACCATTGGACCAAACCTTTCACCCTCCTCTCCTCTGATGCAAACCTTTCCCTCCCTTTTGCAGTCAGTTGAAAAAGAATTGCTTGCCAAAAAGAAAAAGTGCACTTCACTTGAGATCTCCAAAGGATCTCCCAAACTGGTGGAAAGGCTTGTGGGAAAAGGGGGAGGAGCCTCCAAAACAGAGCCAGGATCCAGTGGTTCTCTTATTTCATTGGCTGCTACTGAATCCATTTTTGCTTGGCTTTATTGGATTGCAAAAGGATCTTAAAGGTGGGTTTGCAAAAACAGTCATTATTTTGTTTCCCAGTTCTTAGGAAGCTGCTAGAATGGGAGAGATGGCGGTGGTAAAAAGCAGTCCTCTAGTTTGGCATTACTAGCATTGCCACCTTCTCAGGTTACAACCAGTTTTTGCAACCCAATTCTTTTCTTCTCCCCTCCAAACAGCTCCCCTTGAACCTTTAAATTTTATTTCCAGTAGATCCTGCAATGCATTTTTTTTGCATACAAATTCCAATGCATTTTTACATGTAATTCTTTTGCATGTAATTTTTTGCATGCAGTTCTTTTGCTTTTTGCATGCCATTCTCTTTCCCCCATTTCCCAGCCAAAGCCCACTGAGCTTCCCTTGCCCCATTTGCAAGGACCAAAAATTTTCATTCCCATCCTTGAAAACCTTTGCAAACTTTACATTTCCTTCCTTGCTCCTATTCACCCGCTTCATATTTTTACCCCCCCAAACCTTACTCTTCCTCCTTTAATCCCTCTTAGCAACCCAAGAATAGTATAATTGTAATATTTTTATCCATGCAACATGGCCTCCTAATAGTATTCCAATCCTGTTCCTTCCATTTTAATTATTAACTAAACTACAATTTATAGCATTATGATTCTGCTTTTAACTGTCCTGGGTGCCTCCTATGCAATGATGGGCTTTGTAGTTTCATGAGGCACTACAGCTCCCTGGATGTAAATCCTAAAATGGTCCTCCCTAAACTGCATATCTTAGAGATGGAACCATGACAGTTTAAAATGGAATTATACTGGTATAACTGTGTAGTGTGGCAGCATTTCCCCCTCTTTACAAACCCTAACAAAGTCCTCACAGACAGCAGGTTAAATGCCCCCTTTTTCTATGTTGGGATACCCCAAAAAAGACCCCATTACTGTAGCCCTTTTCTCATTTAACCTTAATTAATGGACTTATTATTATTATTATTATTAACCTTTATTTATAAAGAGCTGTAAATTTACACAGCGCTGTACATAAATTTTTTTAGTCAGACGGTTCCCTGCCCTCAGACTTAATAGGAATTGAAAATGGAGGCTAAAAGAGTCTTCAGGGGTGCATCTACACTGTAGAAATAATGCACTTTGACACCACTTTTAACTGCCATGACTTATCCTGGGATTTATAGTTTGGTGGGTGCTTTTGACAGCAGCCAAACTACAAATCCCAGGACTCTATAAGATAAAGAGTGTCAGGGCAGTTTAAAGCGGCGCCCCAAACTTCTTTAATTTATTAATTTGATTAATAATTGCGACTCCTGCTAAATGTGTTTGATTTGTATGACGTTTAAGGAGAGGCCTGCCTAACCTGGTTCAAAAGCTAGCTAGCATTAAAAACCGTTTTGTCCAACTGCCATTTTTTTCTCCCATTTGAATAAAAGACTGGAGTACTGTATGTGTATAAAAAAAGATGTTAAAATAGATGTCTTCTCAATAATAATAATAATAATAATAATAATAATTAATTGTGCAGTGTGGATACATGGGCAAAGAGATGAGAAAGCATTCATATTGGTGGGGGGAAACGGCTTTTTGGAGGACTTTGTGGGTCCATTTTTTGTGGGTACAAAGTCTAAAAAGCTGCCTTGAGTTGAATCCCATGTTGGGAGAAAGCAGGGTATGACTCACACACACACACACACAAATATATATATCTCCCATATTTGTGTTGTATTGTGTTGTGTGGGGCCACTACTGAGGAAATGACAAATTTCCTCAAGAGAGTTGGGCTCTGAGGGGGAATTTGTGAGAGGAATTTTGGTTTTTCTGAGGGGAGCCTTTTTGAGGGAATTTTGTGAGGAAATATTTATTTATTTATATTTAAATATTTTATTTATTTAGATTTATTTATTTAAATAAATTATCTATTTTATGTAGCACTGTAGGAGCCCTCAGTACCAGAGCTCTTGATGCCCTGCCAAACTATAAATCTCATGATTCTGTAGTATGAGTCATGGCAGTTGAAGTGGCGTCAAACTGTGTTTATTTCTACAGTGTAGATGCGCCTCTAGAGACCCTTTTATCCCCATTCCTATCTCCATTTACCACAACTTTTCCCTCAGGTTTTGCATTACAAGTGGGGTCCATGATTGAGTGACTTCAAGTCACTTCAGAGGTCTCTTTTGGACATAAAATACTCCGAAAGAAGCAAAAACATGGCAAAAATGGACCCCCTTATTTCCTAAAGGCCATTTGAGACAAAAAAAGATTGTTTTTTAAGGGGTCAGCACTCCTAGCCATAGGCTGCATCCTCACTACAGAAATAATCCACTTTTCCACCGCTTTAACTGCTGTTCGTTGTGGCACCAGCGCTCTCACGAAATGTCTCACAAAACTACAAATCCCAGAATTCCATAGCATTCGGCCATGGCAGTTAAAGCGGCATTAAACCGGAGTATTTCTGCAGTGCAGATGCAGTCCTAGTTATCCACTCTTAGTGTCGCCCTCCCTACTTTGGAGAGAGGCAGTTTACCATTTGTAACTTGGTTATTATTGCAACTTTTGTTGAGAATTTTTTCAAATGCAGATATTTGAAAAGGAAAAAAAAAAGAATTTTAAAAAATATTTTTGTTTTTCTTTACCTCAGCTTTCCACTCACATAATAGGGGGAAAAACACCAATAAAATAGTAATTAAACTCATAAACCCACAACCTTTTTAACCAGAAAACATTGCTTTATCAATTTTTTTAGCGTCATCTTATAAATCATCTTGAATGTTTACAATATAATGCTAAAAAAGTGATAAAGCGTTTGGTCTTTTGGCTGGAACGGTTATGGAGTTTAATTGCCTCTTGAAAGCAGTAAAAGAAATCAAATCTCTCTTATCCAAATTGTTAGGGACCAGAAATGTTTTGAATTTTGGATTTTTATCCCCAGATTTTGCAATATCGGCATTTGCATATACTGTATGTACATAATGTGATATCTTGGGAATGGGACCCAAATCTAAACACGAAAATTCATTTACGTTTTGTATGCATCTCATACACATAGCTTGAAGGTAGCTTTATACATAATATTTATAATGATTTTGTGCGTGGAACAATGTTTGCATACGCTGAAAGTATCAGAAAGCAAAGGTGTAACAGTCTCAGGCGCCCATTGTGGACAATTTTGGATTTTGGAATAATTTTGATTTGGGAATTCTGGATAAGAAAGACTCAACTTTCTTATGGTCCATTTTTGTTATGTCTTTTTGTCCCCTTCGGGCTATTTTATGCCCAATAGAGACCTTTGAAGTGACTTGAAAAACACGACATAATTACTTGCTAATTAGCTTGCTTGCTGTTCACCGCTATGATCTTTGGAATAGCGGTATATAAATAAAACAAATTATTAATTATTATTCCAAGTAACTATGAATCCAATATTGGCTTTTGGAGTGTATTGCATTTTGGAATAAGGGAGACTCAGCTTGTTAAAGTTGACCCTCTGTATCAACAGATTTTTAATCCACGGATTCAAGCATCCATGGCTTGGAAATATTCCAAAAATATATATAAATTCCAAAAGGCAAGGCTTGATTTTACCTTTTTTATATAAGGGACACCATTTGACTATGCTGTTGTTTTTAATGGGACTTGAGCATCCATGGATTTTGGTGTCTATGAGGGTCCTGGAACCAAACCCCAGCGGATGCCAAGGGCCCACTGTATAACATTCAGACTTTATTTTACCTATTTTCTTTCTTTCTAGAACAATGTCGGACAAAGAAGATGAGGCTAAAAAGAGTTGCCAGGAACTCAACCTGGCAGTATTGGCTGAGAAAGAACAGCTTCAATCTGCTTGGAAGGAAGAGTGTCAATCCAAGCCTTTGGAAGAACCACTTTCTTCTGCAAATTCTTCTGCTGAGGTTCAGCAAGGAAAGGGTGGGTTTTAGTGCATAGCTGCCAGACCACACTGCAGAAATAATCCAGTTTGAGACCACTTTAACTGCCTTTGCTCAGTGGGAACACTGAGAACTGTAGTTTATTGTGGCACCAGACTCTCAGACAGAGAAGCCTCAGTGTCTCCTAAAACTGCAGATCCCACAATACCCAAGGCAGTTAAAGCGGTCTCAAATTGGATTATTTCTGCAGTGTGTCTTGACCCTAGGTTTGCCAGTTAATATAATAATAATAATAATAATAATAATAATAATAATAATAATAATAATAATAATA